>NC_137681.1:3543914-3561414 GCF_963989245.1 Nansenia antarctica | reverse complement strand
ACACTAAACATACGCTCCGGCATCCCGGCCCTGCTGGAAGCTTTACGCTTTCTCAACCCTGTAATAAAGAAAGTAAATGTTTGGTGTGTGTGTTAACCACGCCAGGCTGTCGGACATCTCCTTCCTGGCCGGCGGCGGTGTTCGCGGTCGCCTGTGTTGGAAGACTGGAGTGATGTCGAGCCTTTGTGTCCTTCGTACGGTTCACTACCAAACTCTCTCGAGCCCACAGCATTTGTTTCGCATTAGGAAGAGGTTTGTTAGGAGAGGGTTTGGGTTTGTAAATCGGATCAATCTGCTGAAGGCCCCTCCGAGGTCCTCCTCCTCCGAGGCTCCGCCGCTTGTCACTCCTCCTGGGGTGCACACACACACACACACACACACACACACACACACAGACACACATGCTCGCGCACATGCACATACATCTCACGCACACACACACACACACACACAGCGCACACACACACACACACACATTTCTCCACACACACACACACACACAGCACACACACACCACACACACACAGCACACACACACACACCGCACACACACATATCTCCATCCATTCCCATTTTCTGAATGTGGCTTCAATTTGCTGGGTGACACTAGAGAGATTAGGTTAGGAAACAGTGTGTGGATTGTATTGGACATGGTGCTGGTCCTGCCAATTGGAGGTCACAGGACAGCGATCTGGACATTGGAGCACCAGCCCATCAGTTACCCCCAGAGAGGAGCACTGGTCCTTGGCCACCCCCCCCACCCCCGCCCCCGCCCCCTCCCTCCCCTGGGACGCACAGAGAGAAGGATCCACTGAGGAACCTTCAAAAGCACCAGCAAATAAGCATCATTTGTTAAAGTTGACACGTAATCTCTAAATATAGCCTTGCTCTGTCAAAGGATTATCATAGAGGTCCGCTCTCTGCTCCCTCTCTCTCTCTCTCTCTCTCCCTCTCTCTCTGTCTCTGTGTCTCTCCCTCTCCCTCTCTCTCTCCCTCTGTCTCTCTCTCTCTCCCTCTGTCTCTGTCTTTCTCTCTCTCTCTCTCCCTCCCTCTGTCTCTCTCTCTCTCCCTCTGTCTCTCTCTCTCTCCCTCTGTCTCTCTCTTCTTTGATATGGATTGTATCTTTGTATCAAAAGTACTTCTGAATGTGTGTGTCCCCCCCCTCTATTCTGCTTTGTGAGAGATAGATACTGGAGAGTATAGGAGGCTCGGCATGTGAGAACAGAACAGAACATTAGTATTTCATACGATCGCCCTGCGAAAACTAGGCACAAATGATGCAACGCTGAATAACCCTTAAGTAAAAAAAAAAAAAGAAAGAAAGAAAGAATGAAAAAAAGACTGAAATAACACTGGAAGAGAGAGAGAGAGAGAGAGGGAGTAAAAGAGAGAGAGAGGGAAAAAAAATGATACATTTTGCACAAAGAGAGCTCAATAACAAGTGGTGCAATTGTGGGTTCAGCCATTCAGCCACACAGTCTGAAATCCATTCGGCTGCCCCGGGCTATTTGTCATTATAAGTGAACCACTACTCTTGTTTCCCAAGCCCTCATTATAATTATTCCCAGCAATTATGAAGTCCAGAGCCCCACTCCAACAGTCCAACACACGTTAGGTTCCATTTATTAGGCTTAAAGCTCTAACTCATTTACATTGTTTTAAATACGGGCTGTGATGTTGATTTATAGTGTGTTTGTGTGTGTGTGTCTGTGCGTGCGTGTGTGCGTGTGTGTGCGCTTCAGGTCAGGTGAAGAAGAAGTGGATAAGGCGTCATTAGATACAGCAAATATTTTCTCTCTACCAACTAGTCAAACATGTTGACACTCTAAACACGTTCGCTAAACACGAACGCGACGCATAATCAACTTGGAAAAGCATAAAGGTAGTCAGTTCACCGCCACGATAGGTAGACGCAATGTCTCGTGATTCATTTGATGCACAATTACATTTTAAAAACCCTTAAAAGGATCTAACTGTAACGCTTTACCATCGAGTTACCCCCCCCCCCCCCCCAAAACATTGATTTGGGTACTTTCGCGTTCCGTTTAGAGGACAAATCACAAGCGAGGCATCATTTGGAACTGAGAGAGGCATTAGCGAGGTAAAAAAGCTTTACAATATTATCTCTATAAAAGCCATCCTCTGCTAATTGATGCCGTTGATACGACTCCTCCAGTCTTCAAAGTCTCGATCTGAGCGCAGACCAAAAAAACCAACCTCTTATCGAAGGCAGTCAGTCGTGCACAGGCATGTGGTGTGCTAGCGTTAGCGTTTCGAGACCTGTAGGAAAAGGAAAAAGTCCCATGGAACTCACAAGTGTCGGATATGCTGGGGATAATTATCTTCTTCTGAAGAAGAAACGTAACGTACACACACACACACACACACACAATGGCCCCCCGGATGATGAATTGATCCTAGATTGGGAGCGTGGTTCAACTGTCATGTTCTGGAGATAAGGGGAGCGTAGGGGATTGCTCATTTTCTCTCTCGTTCGCTAGCTAGCTCCCAGCCAGTAGACAGTTTATTAGCGCAAATCCCAAATGTTTAGTAAACTCATTAAGGTTCCATCTAATGCTAATTTATCATCATAGAAAGAGATGGGTCGTCTTAGAGGCGGGGGCGGGGGCGCGCAGGCCAGTGGGGTAGGGGGGTAGGGGGGTGGGTGGTTGGGGGGATGGGGGGCGGTGGCAGTTGAAAGCACGGCGATTTATGGAGACCATCTGATCAATCACCGTCGTAGCCGCGGCGACCATATTTCATTAAACGCTCTGGACCACTAAATGACCCGCAGGATTATGGCCTCGCCAATCACTTTTCTTTCGGGGAGGGTGGGGGTGGGTTTGGGGCGGGGGGTGCTCTGCAAATGATCTGTTCAGATTATGATTATCTGAAGGAAAACACTGGCTGGCTTCTTTAAGTCCTGTGAGTGTGACACCCCCCCCCCCACACACACACATTACACCCACTACACCCCCCATCCCCATATCATCAGACAGTTTAAGTCCTGTGACCCCCCCCCACACACACACACACACACATTACACCCCCCACCCCCCCATCCCCATATCATCAGACAGTTTAAGTCTTGTTCACCCCCCCCTCCCCCCCCTCTTTACCCCCTCTCATCTCAGACGGGTGGCCAGTGTGAAGGGCTCTTTAGAAATCTAAAAAGCCTGTTGCCTTTTGAAGAGAAGTGGGGTAGAATCATAGACAAGTGCTGTGTGTGTGTGTGTGTGTGTGACACTGTGTGTGTGTGTGTGTGTACGTGTGTGTGTGTGTGTGTGCGCTCTTAAGTGCCCCGTGGCTTCTCCACCTCAAAGGGGAGGACACAGAAGAAGAAGAAGAAGAAGAAGAAGAAGTTCAGATACTAAACCGTACTACAGTAGCTAGCGCCCCATTTTTCCGAAACGGGCGATTATATCTCAACCCCTCTTATTTTCTGAAGTAGATAATATGGGATCTGTCAGAGCGGCCGGGCTAACCAATTCAGCGCTAATGTAATTCTTATGATCCTCTGCCAGGTAAAATGTGGAATCGTTGAAGTGTGAGCTATTGATTCTGCCATGTCTCCTGATGTTAATCATTAGAAATGAGACACATAAAAAAACGAGCTGCTCCCACTCCACTGTAAAACAAGTCTATTTTATACTGGATCCCACTGAAGGGTGCTAGGGTTAAGGGACTTTTTTTTTTATAGAGGGGGTTTAAGCACAGCTTTCACTTTAAACCTCACACACACACTAGTCTGGCGAAACGAGGTAGAAAAATCTCTCTCACCTTAAAAGAAAAAGCACCAGGAATATAAACCTGCCGTTAGCAGTGAAAATAAAATATGACAGGTATTTCCTTGTGCTGGTTCAGTGGTAAAGGAAGGCGGGGTGTGTGTGTGTGTGTGTCGGTCGGTCGGCGTGTGTGTGTAGAGTGTGTGTGTGTGTGGGGTGTGTATTAATTCACCTGACGGAATGTTCTAGTCCCCGCAAGGTTTTGATTTACCTTCTGATTAAAGCCTGCTGGTGTTGCCCGACCAATTGAAATCAGATCCCCCTTTCCGAAGCCTCTGCTGGCCATCGATCCCTATTTAACATCGAGGGCCCCCGAAATGGATTGCCATTGATTAACAATAAAAACACTCGCCAGCTTGTCCGGGGGAGCATGCTCAATATTCTCAATGAAAAAGCATTGTGCTCCACCGGGCCTCCCTACCTACCTCTTTCCTTCTCGCCTCCTCCTCCTCCTCCTCCTCCTCCTCCTCCTCCGCTATCGAACGGCCGAACGGCGAAAATTAGGCGACAGGACGGACGGGCGCGGATATAAAAACCAACAGACGATGAGAAGGAAGTCAAGCACCGTTCGACGACTTAAGTCGATATGATTTTTTTCCGGAAGAAAATAAATAAATAGGAAAGCCAATCTGCCTAGTTTTGACAGCTCGCTCATGAAAGTGGAATCTAAAGCACTTTGGGAATGCCGGGGCCGCGTGGAAGTGTCGGGGCGGGGGGCCAGCCAGCTTCCCACCCCCCTCCCCACCCCCCATCACCCCCCCCCCCCCCCCCTCCTCCCTCCTAACCCTGACCCAACGGTTTAAGAATGTTCTTCTTGGATTCCTACAGCTTTTCCGCCACAGTTTCCCCCAGCTTATAGCTACACATCGTAGCGATGGCCACACACACCTGCACCCCCCCTGATCTACTAAAACCCTGAACCCTACAGTAAACCCCCCCTCCTATTATACCACACACGCTGACGGGCCGGCGCACATATGGGTCTGGTGACGTGGTAGTGATTTGGATTTAGCCTCCTTGTCCACTTTGAGTCACGTCTCAGCTCCGTGTAGCTCCACGGATGTGTCCACAGCCAGCCCCACTCAGCTCTTGGCAGCCCCCACGGCCTCTCTCCTCTCCCCTCCTCTGCCATGCTCCGGACCAGGGAGGGAGGCCTCGCTGAGGCATCTGAAACACATTATCCAATCTTGAACATCCAGAAGTTTACAGTTATATAATGATGGAGAAAACCGCAGGTCCCGACGGGACGCGGCCATTAAGGGGGTACTTTAAAACATGGAATGCCCCTACTGACAGCGACTACAACTAACAGACCTACAACTAACAGACCTACTACAGTCCTACAACTGACCTACTACAGACCTACTACAGACCTACAACTGACCTACAACAGATAGATAGATAGATAGACACACACACACACACACACACACGCACACACACACACGCACCCACACACACACACAGCAATCTGGAGTCAATTTCATCAGTGTTAGGGGCAAATTCAATTTGATTTCTTAGCTATTGATTAGGGAACCTGCGGGCGAGGGCGTTAGTGGATTACTTACCTTACCTGAGGAAGGTCTCTCAGAGGGAGGTGTTGAGGACCGGCCTATCACGGTCCCCCTCTGCTCACCAGCGCCCTATCACTGCCCCTCTCTCCCCCTCCTTCATCCCCCTGTTTTGATTGTGGCCAGGGTTTGTTTTCCTTGTAGGAAGCTGAGCCCAGCTAATCATCCGTCCTCTCCTTGGGTGGGAAGAGCTTTAGACGCAAAGCGAGACCAACCATATCCTGGTCTAGGACTCAGAGCTTACCCCCCCTTCCCCCCCAGTCCCCCCCCCCCTCCCACCCACCCCCCCTAGTCTGACAATATGTTCTGCCTGCCTTTATCTGCAGTGATACAGCTTATGTGGTTGGGAGCTATTGCATTTAAGTTGTTGTGACTACAATGGCTCTCTAGCCCTCTAGCCACAAGTTCAGAGGTGAGTCCGGGTATTAAACGAGGGTGTTCTTCCGACACGGTACTATCACTCACTCACTCCAGCCTGACGTCTCAGGAGACTGTTGATGTTATCCCCCTGTGGTATTACAGAACGGATCAACTGCACTTTACCTTCTTAAGTCCCGAAAATCCAAAGTGAGGAACTTGGACCAGCTGGTTCTGATGGAACAGACATGAACATAGAGTACTAGTAGTAGTGTTAGGAGAGTTTTTTGAGGGTACACTACACAGGCATAACTCGACCTGTCTGTCTGACGATATATGTTTCCAATATTTGTTGGGTTGAGTATCTCTGATGTGTTATGAGTTTGGGATGAACATGGGATTGATCTGAATAACCTCGATTGGGGAGGGGGGGGGCGGGGTGGGGTTGATAGTGAGGAGGGTGTCGTTACTACGGTATCATCGAGGTAGCGGTGGTGGTGGTGGTGGTGGGGGGGGGGTCATTCGATGAAGAGATGCAACAGGTTGGAGGTTGGATGTTATCTCCCCTTAAGGTTGGGGCCTCCAGGGTCATTTCCAGGGTCATTTCTTCTCCTAACCCCCCCACATCCAACCCCAACCCCAACGCCACCCCCCCTGCACCCCTTCTGACCCGCCCGCCCGCCCGCCCGCCAGCCAGCCTGACACACTCCAGAGGACTTCAGAGCTGCCCCCCTCCCTCCCTTTTTTTACTGGCTGCCACACCCTCTGACCGACCCCCCCCCCCTTCAAACAGCCCCTTCAACAGGTCGCTTTTATGACCCGTGACCACTCTTAATGGTATCTCGCCCCCCCCCCTCCTCCCCCATCGATTTAGTCCGTCGTTAATTGCTTGGAAAACAAGGGCCCACGTACTCAGCGTAGTCAAGCCAATCTCCTGCAGGTTTTGACTGCAGCTTTGACTGCAGTTTGAACGAGACACTCGAGCGCTCGAACACGTTGAACACGTTGCCTTGCGCTTTCACGCTCGCCGCTGTGCCCTCCAGGGATTGATAATGATGTTGGCCTAACTCGGCTGTGACCCCCCGCTATTTTGTAGCACTACTATTAAAACCAAACTATGTTTCTACTGCCTACCACTTAAGTAGTTTTAACTTAAGTAGTTATTACTGCCCCCTTACAGAGGAACACGTGAAGCTAGCCACACCGGAGCACCAGAGCCTCTTATACATATATATAATATGTATATATATATGTGTCCCTATCGTGTCCCTATCGTTATTTAAATAAACATCTTTGTGAATAATTGCCTTCTCAGGCCCGTTCTTTTAAACACACACCTTTAAACTGTTTTCTCATCGAGCTTGTTTACTCTCTCGGAGAGAGAGTTTCACGGAGAGAGAGCAGAGTTGCGTCAGATCCACACACACAGCCACAGCAGTGTAATTAACGGACCAGTATCTCGCTCGGAAAACAATGGCACTCCACCACCGCCCTCCTCTCTCTCTCCTCTCTCTCCTCTCTCTCCTCCGAAACATGTTTTCATATCGAAGAAAAGTGGGAAAAAAGTGTAATTGTAACCCGCAGTAATTTGTTTCCCTAAGGAAGCGATTACCTTGTCATCCCAACAGTGAATAAGGTCAGCTGTCACATCCATTAGGAGGGCTAGTTACGACGTTAGCGCGCACGCAGGGGGGTGGGGGGGGGGTGGGGGGTGCGCGGGTGGAGGGGGGGGTCGACCGACGGCCCGACAGCCCGACCGCTAACAGTGCTAAGCTCATCTCCCTGTTGAAGCCTTTCCCTCTCCCCTCTCCCGTGCCATTTTTCTACACAGACAGCAAATTAGTATTAGCCACCTCGTGGCTGTCTGTCCTGTGTGGGATGATTGCAACAAAGACTCATTCTGAAGGGGTCAGGCTCCGCGCGCCGTGATTTGTTGATCATGAATCTACTTTGTGCCAATTTGTGTGTGCATGTGCAATCAGAAAGGACTCTGGGGCGAGCCAGATAATAATCACCTCCTCGTCTGCCGATTGAGGAAGGAGAGGAGGAGGGGGGGGGAGGTGGGAGTAGGTGGGGGGGGAGTAAGGGGGAGGCATAAGGGGGAGGGAGGGTTAGGGCCCCCCCCCCAATCTGACCACCGTGAATCAGACAGATTTCCCCCTGAATGAGATTTTAATCACCTGCACCCCCCCCCCCTACCACCCCCCTACCACCCACCACCACCTACAACCACCCCCCACTACCCCCAACCTCCCCCCCCCTCCCTTGGCCAGTCCCCCCCCCCACCCCCTCCCCCCCTCTCTCCCTCTCTCTATATTTATGATAATTCCCTTTTTTTGTCTCTCTCTCTCTCTCTCTCTCCCCTTCTTTTTTTATTGAAATCAGTGTTGACTGAATGGGGTAATCCTGATTAGCAATCTGCCTGTAACCAGTCAAGAGTGAAGTGCATCAGGGCCGTGTTGGTTCACCAGGACAGAGGGAAATTGAAAACGGGGGAAGAGGGAGAGGAGAGGAGAGGATCTGAATGGTCCAGAGAGCCTCTCTCTCTCCCTCTCTCCCTCCCTCTCTCCCTCCCTCTCTCCCTCCCTCTCTCCCTCCCTCCCTCTCTCCCTCCTCCACTCCAGATAGAGATAGAGCCGCCCGGATATCGCACAACATGAACCGTACCCAATCTCTGGGCCTCCTATTATAGAGCACTGCCCTCCTTGTCGAGTATTAAGCAATGTACACAGTACACACACAAGATAGAAAACACGGAGGTCGGTGTGTTTGTGTGTGTGCGTGTTGGGTGTGTGTGTTGGTGTGTGTGCGTGTGTGTGTTGGTGTGTGTGCGTGTGTGTGTGTGTGTTGGTGCGGGGGGGGGGTGTACAGAGCGAATGGAATTATCCCCGCCGTCCGTGGCTGGCTGTGTTGTCGTGATACAGGGATACAGGGAAAAAAGGCATTATGGGTATTATGTGACCGAACCGAACGGTTTGTTGTTTGGTTGGACCTGGGAATCTCACACAACAGACAAGCAGCGTACACACAGAAAATGAAATGTTTTCTTTCCAGGGGGGAGGCAAAAGGGAGGGATGTGACAGGACAGTGAGCTGAGGTGATTGGAGGTAAGAGGAGGGGGTGGTGGGGTGGGGGGGGTTGAGGTTGAGCGATCTTGTCCAGGTTGAGGGTTGAGGGAGAAAGTGAACGGGTGGCGGGTTGGGGGGAGGGGGGAGGGGGGCTCAGGGTAATCTATCATTAGAGGCTGTATGAGACAGGGTGGCGGGGGCCCTGTGTTGAGGCTTCGGGGGGGCAGCCTGGGTGGCTGTGAGTTAAAGAGGGGAAGCCCCCGGTCAGGGCAGCTGTCTGCTGACACGGGGGGGGGGGGGGGGGCAGGAGGGGGGTGTGAGGAGAGGGGATGGAGAGCTGTCAGTGTGAGCAGTGTGAGCCCCCAACTCCCCCCCCACACACCCCACACTGGAGACGGGAGAGGACCAAACTCACTCAACATAACAAGGGTTGAAATCGGGGGGATTTCAAACCCCTCCCAACCGCCCCCTCCACTTGCCAAACTTACACCACCAGACGTTTTAGAAACACACAGTTAGGCGAACGCAAGTTTAGAAATCCTCTTTTTTTGTTTTTTTGCCCTTCTTTTTTTGTCCCTGTGTAGAATCGGTAGACTCTAGTAGTTTTACCTCATTAAATCGTAAAAGAAAATAAGTGAATTTCCCGCATAATAATATATAAATATAAACAAGCGTTTAGTTTATTTGTCCCCTGAACAGACATCAGGTGGAGCAGCGCGCAACAAACCCGCAAACCTCATCCGTCTCCGGCTCACGCTACTTTATTAAACATGATCATTCAGAAGGAGACAGTGACATTTGTCTTTGTGTTGTACAAGAACGTTTTCAAAGCGCTAAGGCCCCCGTTCAGGTGTGATATAAACAATCTTCAGCACGCCAATGAAAAACCTGTCATCCCGCGCCAACCGTTTTTTCCTCTTTTAACGTCCCCCCCCCCCCCGGATCGCGACGGCATTCAAGTCAAATTGCTTTATTCGGAGCCGGCGCCGGCGCTCTTGATTGACACCTGCAACATTCATAAATGTTAATGACAATGTTTTTGTTATCTTTGTGTTGTCGACGTTCACAGGCTTGTTAGATTGAGACGATCGGGACGACGTCTTTTAGACTTCTAGAAGATTCTCTTCTAATCAGCTTCGGAATCAGCATACTAGGAACACAACAAAAACACACAACAAAAGAAAATCCGAAACAGAACCCAACAGCTCCTCCAACAAGGCCGATGTTTATTTGTCTTTTCTCTTCCATGTCGCGGCACTTGGTTAAAAGATTGGCCTGTCAATTTGTGAATCAACAATTCTGCTTCTTGCTCAGCGATCGTGTGCAGCCCCTTCTTTTCCCAGGAAGGTGGTAGAATAATACAAAGCATCTAGTTTGTTGTTCTGAGGCAAGTGAACTTCATCAGGTCGACTTAGAAGTGTGTTTCAGATGTCACTCAGTAGAGCTTTCCTGTAATGAAATGCTGCATACAAATATCTTCCTTTAGGCTCCGGGGGATTAAGGGAACGAACCAGGAAAGAAGAAAAAAACTATATCAGTCTACCCCTGCTTTAGTGCATCCAAGTGAGAAGTTTAGAAACCCACAATTTATTCAAATATTGATATTTCTACTTGTCAGGGAGAGCTGCCTTGAAATTTCCACAGAGCACCACTGTTGTCAGGAGAGGGGAAAAAATGCGGGAAATGTGTCAGATAATTCATAAACGCAGTTCACTGCTGTGAAATCAGTTGGGAACAGGGGGGCGGTGGGGGGTGGGGGGTGGAAATGTGTTATTGTCGATGCAGAATAGGGGCAATACAACAGAAAAATAGCACTCACATTTCCATCATGTCAGGCAAATGTTCAATTTGGTCCCTGAGATTTTTTTGTGTGGTAAAGAAAAAAAAAAAAGAATTCATAAAAAAAAAAAAAAAAAAAATCATAACAGCTTGCTGCCTCAAGTGAAGGCCTCTGCGACGCATGAAAAACTGTTTAGAGTTGGGTCTGTCGACATGAGCCTTGTTTGTTGTTTTTTCCCCTCCGAGACCGACCATTTCCCGTCCTGCGGTGGCCAATCAGAGCGCAGCTGTTTTACGAGCCTAGGTAACTGGCAGCAGTTCTGCATGTGGATCGCATTAGAGACCTCTAAAAAGCTGTGAACGACAGGCCTAATGACGAGACGCGCTCGCGCACATTCCAATCTGTTGAACGCCACGATGGTGTGATGGACTCTAGTGAATCCTCCAACAACCAATGTTGGCTTCCTCCGTGCTGTTGTTTCTATTCCGTTCGACGACGTGTCCTTCGCTCTTGCTCTTAAAACCAGGAAGGGGAAAAAGCTAAATCAAACCAATCAGCACGTGGCCAATGAAATGTCCTCCGTTGGCACCGGGAGAGGAGAGAGAGCACAGGCGCGAACATCATGTGTAGAAATATGTCAAGAATTTTGAGCCAGGGGTTTTGATGATTATTTAATCAAGGATCTAGAATAGCTCTCCGGTCTGGCAGTGTTTTTGTTTTGGCCACGGAGAACGTTGAATATATATATATATATATATATATATATATATATATATATTTATATACATAAATATATATCTGTATCGCAGACAGGCGAAACATTTCCTCCACTATCATCTTGACAGGAATATTTCCAGATGATGAATTGGACAGGCAAACAATGCTTTTGGGCACTAAAAGAAACCCAACTGATATACGGATCCTACAGTTCTTGTGGCCATATGATCTCATAGTTCACAAGGCTGTTGACAAGGAGGCATTTGGCACAGATTGGAGCCCATCTGGGAAGCCGCTGATAGAAAGCGAAAAAAAAAGAAAAAAGAAAAGTAGAGCAAGTATTTTACAGCGATGCATCAGCATAGTTAAATAACTATCGAGCGTATGTTGCTGTGTGGGAAAATGTGGTGCGAAATGATAAAGCTCGGGACTGGCCATGCTGTTTTTCTCGACAGACGCAGTAAGCTCAAGGGTAGATTCTATAAAAGTCAGCATGTTGTTGCCTGTGTTAAGTGGGGTTTTTTTCGGGCACGTCATAAATCAGTAGTAATTGATCAAAATTACCCAGTTGTTAGACACTAAAAGGAAATTACAGCATTGTTTCATTGCTATCTAGTGTCTCGTTCGCTGACGGTCGGTCACCCCCCACATGGGGTTGCTTATCAACAGCAAAAAAAAATAAAAAATCATACTGCACATACTGCAGTTTTTCCAGCCACTGAAACAAACCTCCCCTAAGACACGCGAGAAGAAAAAAAAACTGAAAAATAAGTGCATGGCCTCCTTTCTATAATCCACCATTTCCGAGACATCCTCCCTCCTCTCCTCCTCCTCCTCCTCCTCCTCCATTCCGTGGAGTGGACACTGTGAGCGCCCAGCCCGCCTGACATCTTGGGCTCGTTAGAGCTAGCCTCGCCTGGCGTAGCTGACGGCCTCCACGCCTGCCTGCCGCCTCGCCAGCCCGTTCCTCTCCTCCTCCTCTCCCCTTCCTCGCCCTGCGCTTCCTGTCTGCTCCGTGTCCAGAAGGATCTGTCATCGGCTAGCTAGCGAGCGGTGCGGCCCCCTCTCTCACAGAGCAGCCAGCCCAGCCTAGTGCGCCCGCCCGCCCGACCCGGCGCTCTGACAGAGAGAGAGAGAGAGAGAGAGAGAGAAGGTAAACGCTCCCTGCCTGAATCCCCCATTAACTTTGTGAGGCGTATTGATTTCTTGTAAAAATAATGATATTGACAGGCTTTCCACGAGTAATTGTTTCCAGAGCGTAGAGGTCATTGCAGAGAATGAGGAGGTTTTGAAGCTTGGGGGGGTGGGAGGGGTTGAGGCTGGGGGGGGGGGGGGGGGGCTGTAGTGGAGTGTGTTTTGGTGGGGTGACTGTGTGTGTGTGTGTGTGTGTGTGTGTGTGTGTGTGTGTTGAGAGAATACGGGGTGGACATTTGCCAGTGTGTGTGTGTGAGAGATAGACACAGGTCTTAAAGAGCCGCCTGGATGCTGTTAACACCCACCCACCAATTCAACCGTCTCTGGGAGCTTCCCCCCAGCTCACACACACACACACACACACACACACACACATACAGCTCAATTCTTTCATCTATCTGTTTTGTTCTTGCCTCGTGGACACCTAGACAACGCTGTATATATACGACTACCTTTCCGGAGAAAATGAAAAGAAATGAAAGAGAGGCGCTCTCGACGATACTGAGTTTGACACCGCCGTCTCCAAACAGAGCCATGTCTTCATCCATCGCCCGCCTCCTCGCGTGGCTGACGAAGGATAAAGCACAACGACTCTTGACGGAAAATCTGTATTTTGTGAAACAGGAAGCCACGACACGGAAAAAAACAGAAAGAGAAAAATAGATCTAGTCCTTTGTTGATCTTAACAAAGATAGATATTTCGGCGCTTCGGTGCGAACTCTCGCATCGGTAGAGGCACCCGTCTGCTGTTGTTGTTGTTGTTGTTGTTGTTGTTGATATTATTCCCCCCTGTGTCAGGTGTAGCGAGGAGGACACGTGCTCCCCGGTAGCAGGCCTCCAGAGGTCTGTGTGTGTGTGTGTGTGTGTGTGTGAGAGTGTGTATGTGTGTGTGAGTGTGTGTGCACAGGGGAGATAGCTCAGAGAGTGAGCCGCCGCCACCCCTCTCTGGAGGAGGAAGGAGCGCGAGAGAGAGAGAGAGAGAGAGAGAGAGAGAGAGAGAAAGCGAGAGAGAGAGACAGAGAGAGAGAGGAGCTTCCCTGTCGTTAGTGTTTTGTCACGTTGACGAGCGTGTAACTCAGCGAGAGCTGTTGAACAAACAAGCATTAGGGAGTCAATAGTGTTTCTGTCAACTAATTGCGCTGGTGAAATGAACTGCTCGGCGGCTCCGCTAGTCGTCCCCGCCGGCGTGGCTTTTGAAGCGCCGCCTCGGCGACATCACAGAAGGGCGAGACCTGCCGAGGTGTGGCCTTTTCACTCTCTCTCTCTCTTTTCTCTCTCTCTCTCTCTCTTTCATTCTTTTCCCTCCCTCCTTCCTTTCCCACCCCCCATCCACCCATCCCTCCCTCCCTCCTCTCTCCTCATCAGACCACAGTGGTGCTGTGAGGAGACGTGTGCTAGCGTGAAGCTAGCGTGAAGCTAGCGAGCGGGGGGGGGGGGGGGGGGCTGGTGCGTCTGGTGCATCTGGAGGTAGCAGCAGCAGCAGCTCGGGAAGGGGGAGAAGGGGGGGATCGGGTGGGGGGGGACAGGCAGGGTATAGAGGAGAGACACAAGGGTGTTTCAAAAGCCCTGCTTTACCATTCCGATCAGAACCGAAAGCGAACAGTGTCGGGGATAACTGGTAGCCCTATTAAACATACATGGGCCCAGGGGTTGGGGTCGGGGGGGGGGAGGGAGAAGGGGGACGGGGGGGCAGGGGGGTAGCTGGGGGCAGCAAGGCACACTTAACTCAATTTGAAGCCAAAGAGCTGGGCGGCTATAAAAACAAGACCCACTGCTCCCCCGAGCTCTTTTATAACACCCTATACTGTCCCGCTGTATGTACCGTCCAACAGTCGTTGCAGTTGTGCTGTAACGGCAAAAAAAAAGAGTCAGGATTCATACGAACGCGGGGTGTGCATCGTCTGTGTTCGCTCAATAAGACCCCAAGAACACCTCACACATACCTCGAGACGTCAGACCGTCGATATCGACGCACAGATCTATTTCGTCGCAGACGAGGTGATTCCGATCCGAAACACAAAAGCTTGTTCGAGATGCCGGTGTTTCGCCTCGCTGGGTTGTGGGGTTGGGGGGGGGGGCTAGCTCCGTTCGAGCGCAGCCCGTGTTAGCAAGCGGGGAACTAGCGGAAGATTAATGGGGAGGGTCGAAGACGTCGGGGTCTAGACTCGGCCCGGGGTCCGATTAACATATCAGTGACACAGGCGTCCACTCCATCCTGGCTTCGTGGCTAAGCCTGATCTCCTTGACTAATGAACTGGAGAAGAGAGAGAGGAGTCTTATCAATGAACCTGACACATGCTGCTTGTTCTTATGTCAGGGGGAAACGGGGTAGTGACAACCGGCAGCTCCATTACCTTGGGGCAGGTGCGTTAAGGGAGAGAGGGGGGGGCGGAGGGGCGGAGAGAGAGAGAGAGAGAGAGGTGACACCCCCTCCGTGTTCACTTAAGCAGAGATCCTCCTCGTGTTCTCGGCTAGGCGTCTTTTTAGAGAGAGATTTGTGTTAAATGTTATCCGATAAAGCCATGTTGCTTATCAAGGCCGGTGTGGTCCACATGGGAAATGGTGCTTGGGCTTTTGGAGGAACGACCTAATGGCCGTTTAGGGGCCAAACTAGCTGTGAAGTGTTAAATATTTACATGTACGCTGCCGATAGTAATTGTCCTGTTTTATCTGAGGCTGCCTTGGGAGATGCCTTATTTGTTTCCTTGCATGCCTTCAATAAACACATGACCGATACTCGAACGCACGCGCGAGCGCACGCACACACAGACGCGCACACGCACACACACACAGAGAAGCCACTCACACACAAACACACACACACACACACACACAGATGCATGCACATGCACACACACGCACGCACACACACACACACACACACATAGACAGACAGACACACACACACACACACACACACAGATGCATGCACATGCACACATAGACACACACACACACACAAACCCCCCCCCACACACACACATACCCAGCTGCACACCGAGAGTCACCACAATGTGTGTGTGTGTGTGGTAGGGGGCTTGTGTGTGTGTGTGTGTGTGTGTGTGTGGTAGTAGGGGGGCCTGCCTCATTAATATGGACAGGCCGTCTCTGACATATAAGCAGGGGCTTCTTTGTGTGTGTGTGTGTCTCTGGTGTGAGTGATCACTGCGGCCCAGCAGCAGCTAATGCTGCTTTAGCTCCATGTGGCCTGTCTATTAGGCAAGACAGGATGTCCTCGGCAAATAATAAAGAAATATTTATGCTCCTCTTAGCGATGCTAACAAGGCAACATATCAAGCGGGCGCGCAACGGGGTCCCCTCTCTGCCACCATAAACTCCCTGGGACTCGCTGTGTGTGTGTGTGTGTGTGAGGGTGTGTGTGTCCCCCACAATCCCCTCCCGCCTCCCTCCTGCCGCCCCCTCCATTTTTCCCTCTCCCTCCCTCCGCCCACCCCCCTCTTTCACCGCTCTCTCTCTTCAGGCTGTGCCCTGGCCCTCACCTCTCCCTCTCCCTCTCCTCTCCTCTCCTCTCCTCTCCCTCTCCTCTCCTCTCTGTCCCCCTCTCCTCTCTCCTCTCCTCTCCCCCCTTCTCTCCTCTCCTCTCTCTGTCCCCCTCCCTCTCCTCTCCTCTCTCTGTCCCCCTCCCTCTCCTCTCCTCTCTCTGTCCCCCTCTCCTCCACCCCCCCCATCCCCTTAACGGCCCTCCTGTGTTCTTCCTTTCTTTCTTTCTTTCTTTCTTCTGTCTTTCTTTTTCTTTTTTTTTTGTTGCAAAATGAGATTGGTCATAAACTCACCCATCTCATATATATTTGATCGCTAGGTATTTGGCCCAGGCCAGGAAAGTGCACTTTACATGTGGCAACATGCGATTACCTGGCAGTTGCTATTGCAGGGGAAAATACAAATCAATAGCAATTTATAATTCACTATCGTTGCCTATCGGTTTTTATGGCCCCTCTATCCTGCTTCATTAAAGTTTTATCGTGATTGACTGGGACCAAAAGATTTTTAACATGTTTCTGTGTTATTTATTCAACCTTAATAATTAAATAAAACCATAATTGCTTAGATTCTAGAAGCACCTACCTAAGATTATAAAGTAAAGTGAACCTCAGACATTGCCACCACGTGATTCACCAGATGAATCGTATTATTTATTGATATGAAGTTATTACTAACTCGTTATTTCAAGATGGTTAAACCATTGACTCTGCTCTGAAAAATGTTAAACTATCACGTTTAGGAAAAAATCGCATTCGGAGAGACCGAATGAAGTTTGAATTATGTTCTCCCCCCTGACCTCCGTACAGAACATGAACTTATACTAACCCCCCCCCCCCCGCCCCCCCTTATATGACTGGTGGAGGTGATCCTGACAACAGACAGACAGAGTCAGTCGGTCCCCAAACTCTTCATGACCTCACTGCGGAACCCTCCCATTGGTGGCCGGCCAAGTCGCTCTATTTAGGAGTGTGATGATTGACAGCGGGTAAATTGAGCTTTCGGATTCACCCGCACACATCACACACACACACACACACACACACACACACACACACACACATCCCCGCTCGTCCTGCACACCAAAGAAGCCCTTGGGCTAGCCCACCCCCCCTTCCACCCCCTCCACAACCCACCCCCTCCCCCTCCTCTCCAACGTCACCCCCCACAATGAGCCCATGGAGGGGGGGGGGGGGGAGACAATGGCGTATTGGAGAGAGAGAAATGTGAAGGAAAATCAATGGTGTCATAAGTGAGGGAGTATGGGTAAATCTGAACTCTGACAAGTTTCATCATCTCGCCGCCGCCGCTGTCTGGAGTTTTCTAGAGTTTGTCTTCCCCGCTGAGTGGCTCTCCTCCTCCGCCCTCCCTCCCTCTCCTCCCTCCCTCCCTCCCCTCCCTCCCTCCCTTCTCCCTCTCCTCCGCCCCGCATGGCTGCCGGCGTGAGGCAGGGTCAATACCCAGAACCGTCTATTATAAAGGGCAGAAGAACGCCGTGGTACTGTCTCTCTCTCTCTGTTCTAACTG
>NC_137681.1:3527895-3530395 GCF_963989245.1 Nansenia antarctica | reverse complement strand
GTGCACGCTACACGGAGCAAGCTATTTAAAATGCCATAATTGCAATGCAAATTTCAATAAGCACAAACGTCTCCGCGAGTCAGGAAGGAATGTTGTTCTCCGTCGAATTCCACAAGCGTTCATGTATTGAACCGCCAGATGTCTTAACACGTTATAATAATTCCTCCACGTGTTTTGATAAAAGAGAGAGAGAGAGAGGGGGGAGAGAGAGAGAATACAGCGAGAGAGAGAGAGAGAGGAAATAATCTCAGAGAGGCATGAAACGCATGAAAGAGGAATCATATCGTGTTTACTTGCGAGTAAAATGAGCGAGAGCCAGGTGAAAAATGTCTGTCTGTACTTGTTCAGATTTAAGGCCTTCAAATTTACACCTTATTTCAATTTTCCCTCAGCGAGCGCGGAAGTGCAAATAGCTTATTGGGAAGCAGATTAATGCTCCGAGCGGAGGTGGGGACATCAATCTGCAGGCAGCGACTTGTACCATCATGTAAGCGTAATGATTATCAAACTGAATCAGGGCCCGGGCCTAGGAGCTTAACACGGGGAACATTTGCCTGATGCGAGAGCATTAAAGTCAGGGCCATAATACATCCATACAGTGTGACTAAATTTTATAGTTCATGAAGCATATTAGCATTGCACTATATCCTCCTCGGCCCGTACGAAGGAGGGAGGGGGGGGACGGAGGGAGGGGGAGGGGGGGGATTACATTTAGACAGCCATTTTTCATGAAGATAAATATGACATGCGTTCTAATTTCCCTGAAGTAAATATTACAAATAATAAAATAGACGCCGAGTGCTGGGTGTGTGTTGCAAGGGGTTTGAGGGATGACAGTAAAGGTTTTTTCCATTTGTATGGTAAGTGGTGAACCTTTTTTGAGTCTATCAGGTAACAAATTGAATGTTTAATCTTTCCTCCTCCTGCTCCGTGCAGAAGAAGTAAAGCGGGGGTCTGTCTCTCAAACGATCTGAGCGAGCGCCGAGCGTCCTCCTCGGGTGACGTGTGTTGAAGCGTCTGATGTTCCTCGGTCTGTTGGGGCCAATGGAGGAGGTTTTGTCACACCGGCGTTCCTTTCGCTCGACATTGTTTTTATTCCTCGATGAAAATTGCAATTTAGCGGTACCACAGGGCAAACCCCGCCGCAAAGATAACTAAATACTTTGCAAATATTTAGATGGACTTTTTATATTTTCGATGCAATTTTCCCTCCCCCCGTTTGTTAAGGAGGGAAGTTGGATCGGAGACTTAGGACTCCCTGAGCTGTCACCCAGAGCGGGGGTATCTCTGAGAGTGGCATCCATGCAGGACATTTGTATTTTGCCACGCAAACTCCCCCCATTCATCAGTTCTTCTCCACAAGGACATCACTTACCCAGACACACCTCCACGCTGACTTAAGAAGGGGCCTATTACGCTCTACGAACCTATCTACCCGTGTTCCCGCTAATATAACTGTTCTCCCAAGAATATGACACATAGATAAACATATTACAATACATGGATATCTACCCTTTTTTGAAACGGCCGTAACAGAACACATTATTACATGGCTTTACCTGTTTACCACGCCGCATAAACAGGTATTAAGAGGCTATTTTATCTTTTTCATATCTTTTTTTTGGGGGGGGGGGGGGGGGGGATGATATGATAATTTAACCACAAGTAGACTCGTACACCGGCGTAGTACTGTTAGGTAAACACCATCTCTCTCCTCCTCTCTCTCTCTCTCCTCCTCTCTCTCTCTCTTTCTCTCTCCTTCTCTCTCTCTCTCTCTCTCTCTCTCTCTCCTCCTCTCTCTCTCTCTCTCTCCTTCTCTCTCTCTCTCTCTCTCTCTCTCTCCCGTCAGTCGTCGAGGCTGCGGGTATATCTCACGTGGAATGAGGCCACGTGAATCGTGCTGTAGGTTCCATTGTGTATTAATTTAAGCTGCAGCCCCCCTTTCGCCCGGGGGTGGGGGTGGGGGGGGGAGAGAAGATGACACCACAAGCATTTTGATTAAGGATTTTTATACATGAAGAAATGTTCATTATCTCCTCCTCCATGGCCATTTCCTCTGGACTGGCTGGGGCTCCTGACCCGCTGCTGTGTCTCAGTGTGTCAGGAGGAATGCTGGGAGTATTAAACCACGACCCGACGCTCTATCCCCCCTGTTACATCAGCAATTAATGCTCCCGCTTTAATTCCAGGGAGAGCCAGCTAGGCTCTCCTCTTCATAGCTGCAATAAAGCGTTGTACATAGGTAACAACATTTCAGCTTTGTCTGTTTCTCTCTCTCGCTTCCCTCTCTCTCTTTCCATCTCTCTCTCTCTCCCTCTCTCCCTCTCTCTCTTTCCATCTCTCTCTCCCTCTCTCTCTTTCCATCTCTCTCTCTCTCTCCCTCTCTCGCTGGAAGCTCCCTAGATGGATTTGGAACGGTATGTGATTAGAGGAGGTGATCGAGTTCAATCATGAATCGCACCATAATGTGAGCAAATAGAATCCGAAATAGGAGAAGGAA
>NC_137681.1:3512895-3520395 GCF_963989245.1 Nansenia antarctica | reverse complement strand
CTGCTGATTGGCTGAACTCAAGAAGAAGAAGAAGAAGTCAAGCCCCCTAAATATTCCTCCCGTACACCGGGGGTACATGTTCCCCTGTGCGTGAGGGTCAGCCGGAGCGCTGTTGAACGGTTTGCACGACACTCAAAGGGACACTGTCATCGCCCGGGCCCCAGAGCACACTCCTATTTGCGTATTGCGGAGGGGTGGTGTGTGTGTGTGTGTGTGTGTGTGAGTGTGTGTGTGTGTGTGTGTGTGTGTGTGTGTGAGTGTGCGTGTGAGTGTGTGAGTGTGTGCGTGTGTGTGTGTGTGTGAGGTGGGGGGGGTAAAAAAAAAAAGAAAAGAGAGAAAAAGAGACAGGGGAAAAAACTAGTGCTTACAATGGACCATCTGCTTCCTGCTGTAAAAACCACCCGCACTGCCCTTGCCCAACCCCGCCCCCCCCAACCCCCCCCCGAACACCCCCCCCTCTGTCCTCTCCCCTCCTGTGATGTCATATGTCCATCTGAGAAGAGGGGATCTATAACAGAAAAACCTACAAGAATTTAATAAGAGGTGGGTGATAAAACAATTTGTCATGCCGTATTTGAAGAATAAATCAGCCTTAATGGACGGGCTGTCCCCCCCCCCCCCTCTGATCCACACACACACACACACACACACACACACACACACCGTTATGCCCTCCTGCTTGGAACCCTTAAGTGGGTGAACCTGGAAGAGAGGCAACCAATGAGGTAGAGCGTGGGGGGGTTTAGGGAGGAGGGGGGGATAGGGGGGGGTTTAGGGAGGAGGGGGGGTTAGGGGGGGGGGGTGGTGTGGAAAGGAGAGAGGACTCCTGACATTAAGACCCCAGCATTTTGGAAATCCAATATGTATTGACCTGTGTACTATCTGTGTGTAGAGATCTGATGTCAGCAGAATGTTCTCTTGTATGGGAAGAGCTCATTACAGCCCTTTTTCTGAGGGAAGCACATTGTCTGGTGGGAAGGGAGGGAGGGGGGTGGTAGGGGTTTAAGGGTGTGTGTGTGTGGGGTGGTGGGGGAGGGAGGGGGGGCGATCGGCTAGGATTGCAGGGTAATCGATACTGCCAGCGACTGATGGCTCGCCTGGAGAGGTCCGCAGCTGTGGCCACTGCTCTCAGCGCCTCGCCACCAATTAGCACAGCTCCTCCTAGCCCCTGACCCACCGGCCAATCACAGCTCTCCACTGTGGAAGGCTCCTAGCCCTGACCCACCGGCCAATCACAGCCTCTCCACTGTGGAAGGCTCCTGAGTCTGCATTGACCACCTGACCAATCACAGCCTCCACTGTTGGAAGGCTCCTAGCCCTGACCACCTGACCACTGGCCAATCACAGAGGATCTGTTTCTTTTTGTTTGGCTTTTTTTCTTTCAGTTTTGGCCTTGACATGGGAGCTTTTCACCCATCTGTCAGCTGGGTCCTTTTCACCCCTGCATGCATATCATCGTATCTCTCCTCCTGCCTAAAATGAAAGCTTAGGATTGTTATTCATTTCAACAATGTGTGTGGTTCGTACAGTCAATATGTTCTGCATTCAGAACCTTACGAAACGGTGGGGCTAAGTTTTATTCATAGCATCACTGGGCCAGTGGCACATTGTCAACGGATGGCCTTCGTTCTTCATTGTATGTTGTACACCGACGACGCCCCAGTGTTTTGTGGGCTAATAGGCACGACATGGCGTGAGAACGCGGAAACATATCATCCTCGGTCCTCTTCCTGTGAATCCTGCTTGTGTGTCACCCACCGCTCCTCTCTCAACCCTTGGAATAATAGAGACATATTGTATCAGTTCCTCTCCACACGAAGTCATGATAAAACAGACAGAGGGGAAGTCGAGGGGGGGGGGGGGGGTGGGGGTGGGGGTGGTAGGGGAGGAGGAGGAGGAGGAGTAACTCTACTACCAATTACCTCCAATGGGACAACACCCCCCCCACCCCCTCCTCTCCTCATCTGTTTGTTTTTATGTCTCTCCCCCCCCCTTTGATCGAACAGAGGAAAGGACTAGACAAAATAATAGAAATAGGAAAATACATGGGACGTATGGGGTTTCCCCCCTTTTTGGATCTCCAAAGGGGCCGACAAATGATCTAGAATGATCTATCCATCGTCTGAGTGAAGAAGATGAAGAGGAGCACATTATGGCCCTGGCCCCCGCCACTAAAGGACTAAAAAGTTCCCCTTTTTTCTCCTCAATTACGAGGTCTGTGAAGCCGAGGAGGGTTTAAAACGTCAAGGCCTCGTGCATCTCTAAAGAGACAATCTACTTCTTCTTCTTCTTCTCTTTTCTTTTTTTCGCCTGCCTGCCTGCCTTGCCTTTGACCAGAGGGGTAGAAATCATTATTATGTGATTAGTGACAGTGGTTAGGTGGGAGAGAGCGGTGGCAACGCACGGAGCAAAGGACAAGTCCAATTAATTACACAACCCTGGTCGGGCGAGTTCATTTTATCAGTGATTTGTCGACAGGGGGGGGGGGGGGGTGGCGGGGCCGCGGGTGGGTGGGTGGGTGGAGTTGAAGTCGGAGATAAAAGTGGTGTGTGAGAGAGAGAGAGACTGCATTAACAGTACCAGCACAGTAGGGTACTTACGGGGAAAGGTGGGAGGGGTGACACGAGAGAGAGAGAGAGAGAGAGAGAGGGAGAGGGAGAGAGAGAGGGAGAGGGGGAATGTCCCTGTCGCCCACCACCACCTCCGCCCACCACCTCAGCGCAAAAAAAAAAACTCCAAATGAAACACGTACGCTTCTCAGTGTTTTTCTCCCTGACAAACCAAATTCGCTTCTTGTGTAATTGATAACTGCCTCGTCCAATTACGTCGCATATTACAATACACAGAGGCCCCCTTTTTCGCCCCGGCTTTAGCCCGTGCTGTAATTAGCTATGCTAATATCCCTCCTTTATTGGCCTTAATATTGCTCAACACCTTTAGCCATCCTGGGAGCCCCGAAGAAGCCCGGTGGCCTGTCAGAGCGGCTGATTATTGAGAAGGATAGCTTTAATCAAACGTAATTGCGGTTAATTTTTCTCCCTTCTCTCCCGCTCTCTCCGACGGCCTCAACATCTAATGTCGCCGACTCTCCTTGATATTCCATTAAATGACTATTTAACTGCCTCCTTTGTTTCTGATCGTCCTGGAAAAAAAACGACACCACAAAGTTCTGTTGGAAGGGCTGTTTGGCTTGTAATTGCTTCCCCGTATACTCACAAAGGTCCAATTTACACAATACCCATGTAGAATTTAAACGGCTCCTAATGCAGTCGGATATTACTGTGGTTGGAGAGAACCTGGATTAACAATTGGAATGATTTTCCAGGAGATAGCGCAAGCGAGCGAGAGAGAGAGAGAGAGAGAGAGTGGGTTGCTTTGGCTAATCAACTTTGCGAAAGTAAATAGAAATGAGCTAAAACACAAGCGATTGGGTGGACTTTTAATGAGCCGGTCATCTCCCTCCCCCTCTCTCTCCCTCTCTCTCTTTCTTTCCCCTCTCTCTCTCTCTCTTTTCCTTTTGTGTGTATACAGTATTGCTGTTTATTTTTATTTATTTATTCTTACCAGGAGAAAAATCTACAATGCCTGAGGGTTTCTTGAAGCAGTTTTTCTTTTCATTAAGCATCATTGTTAGCCCTCTTCTTTATGAGAGAACACTCGGCACTCGGACGGACCAAAAAAAACAAAACAAAAAAAAACACTAGCCCCAAACCCAGACAATCGTCAGCGCGCTCGACTCGACTGGCCTTGTGCAATAACAAACGAGCAGCGTTCTTGTTTGTCCTTTGGTGTGTGTTCCTACTCCACTGGCCCTGGAGTTATTACAGCTAGCGAAGCACCACCACCACCACCACCAGCAGCAGCAGCAGTAGTAGCGGCAGAGGAGTCGTTTGTTACTAGCACTCGTCTAGCGTCTGCCAGGGAGAGAAGCTAGGTAAATAAAGGCCATATTTCAGGCTTGATTTACCCCGGTACCTACTGTGACACGTTACGACTCTGTGGGGAAATAAAGACGGGGTCAGGGAATTAGTGCGTATAATGGTCATTCTGGTAATGGCCCCACGCACGCAGACCCCCACAGCATACTGTACACAATTAAGGCTAATGCGCTAATGACCGGGACACGGGGCTCTGGGTGGTTACTGTAGTAGCGGCGGTGATCCAGGGACAGGCAGGTCCGTGGATCGCGAGACGGACGATTTTATCGATGTCGGATGGAGAAGATATTCAGACGCACGTTAGAGACTCCTCCACTTTCTTCTGCTCCTTCTTTTTCTGGTTCTCTCAACTCTCTCTCTCTTTCTCTGTGAGCTCCATCTCTCTCTCCTCCTCCTCCTCCTCCTTCTCCTCTTTCTCCTCCTCCTCCTCTTTCTCCTCCTTCTCTTCCTCCTCTTTCTCCTCCTCCTCTTTCTCCTCCTTCTCCTTCGTCTCTATCGGCACACCGCCATCTCTCCTCCTCCTCAGAGTCAGTCTATACCAGATATCTCTGTCTATCTCTCCTCCTCCTCCTCCTCAGAGTCAGTCTATACCAGATATCTCTGTCTATCTCTCCTCCTCCTCCTCCTCCTTCTCCTCCTCCTTCTCCTCCTCCTTCCTCTCCTCTTGGCTCTGTCTAGATCAGTGGGGAGAATGGGGGGGGAGAAATGTGTATAAATGACCGTTGGAAAGGGAGAGGTGCTCAGGGTTACAGATGTCATTTCACATTGTGATTTATTGTACCGGCCAAAGATCCCTTCGGAGACCCCCAAAGTGGGCGGCTGGAGAGAGGAAAAGAAGTAGTCTTTTCCTCTGCATAGGGTTTTTATATTTGCCGAGCGGAATACATGTGTTAACTCAACAAAAAATACAATCAGAGACAGACGACACCGTAACCAAAAGGAGAAATCTTACATTATGCGCCTAACCTTCTCTGGGATTGGGACCGTGGTTGAATAAATATTTGTATATGGCCATACATATTCGGAAACATGAACAAAATAAATAAAAAAAGAAAGACAAGGAACGTGTGGAGCACCCTACACCCCGCTTCACGGTGGACACATTCCCATTCCGGAATGAAATAATTCAAAAACAGCTTCTTTCTTATTTTTTTTCTTTCTTTCTTTCTCTTAGGCATGTGTGTGTGTGTGTGTGTGTGTGTATTTCAGGGGCTATATACCGCTAGTGGTGGTGAATACGGAAGTTGAAAGACAGTAAGCCTACACCTTTCAACTCTGCCTCAGCGGCTAAGCCCCCTGTATCTCCTCACATCTCCCTGGAAATGACTGGGGTCCATTTTAAACAGCGCCAATAATGAGCCTTTACAAAGAAAGAAAGGGGGGAAAGAGGGAAGACAGTGGAAAAAGGGGGGAGTCAGGGCAAGGATTCCGTATGCATGACACCGACTCATTTGCGAGGGGATCTTACATGGGAAAGTTGTCAGTTTAAGAGCAAGAGGTTCTCTCCTCTACACATCGCAAAAAGAATACACTTTTCCTTCCGGAATCCTTCTCTGACATGACATTTGTTCCCGAAGATTAGCCCAGGTTGTGATTTGCACCTTAATTGCTCCCCTCACGGATTGGCCCCCAGAAAGCTGGAAGTTTGAACCTAATTGGCTGACAGGAGAGGACTAGCCTATACGTTTGTGACGGCCTGCCGTTGTCACCTTGTCAGCCTAGGCTAGAGTCGCCTTGTTAGGGCGTCGTCGAGCTAAAGGCTTTTCCTCGGGAAAGGAGCTTGTGGCCGCAGGTGTGCCTTGTTTACCTGGAGAGCGGAGCGCGTTAAGGAGGTTTAATTACAGGGTTGGTTGTTTGAGAGAGGGGAGGAAAAAAAGAGGTGGGCGGAATATCAAATGACTTCCTGTTACGGAGGGTGGCAGATGGGTGGTAAAAGGCGTTGCGATCCCATCAGGCGGCGAGAGAGACTGTGCGTTAAGCATTAAGTCAGGCCTGAGTAGCTTTCCGCTTGTCGGGAAAGTCGTTATGGTAATTGCAGATGAAAGCGGCGCCCGTTATTGTTCTGTGTACGGCGGCTCTGTGGTGTTTTCTGCCGTAGATACGGTTCAGATACACGAGAGGTGGTGTCAACGCGCTTCTTTTTTGTGTGTGTGTGATGTGTCGTTTTCCTCATTTCTTCCTTGTTTTTCTGTTATAAGATGTGTCATTTCTCCTCAGATTTACTCTCTACTGAGTGTTGCCAAAATTGGGATTGCTCTGATTTTCTCGAGTGTCTTACTGTTGATGGGTCCCCAGGGCGTGAAGTGTTGAGCTGTTTTGAACAGGATGGATTGTCTAACGTGAGGTCTCTCCCTGTTTTTTTTTCTGCTCTTTCAGATTCTTCTTGAAATTCTTCCTCAAGTGCAATCAGAACTGCTTGAAGAATGCAGGAAACCCACGAGACATGCGCAGATTCCAGGTAACTCGCACAAAATCATCCCTGCGATTACACATCCCTGTGTAACCACTCCTCACGCCATCTCAATCCATCTTTGTCTCTCTCTCTCTGTCTCTCTGTCTCTGTCTCTCTCTCTCTGTCTCTGTCTCTCTCTCTCTCTCTCTCTCTCTCTCTCTCTCTCTCTCTCTCTCACACACACACACACACACACACACACACATACACACCAACATTTTACATATCCCTAAAGGGCTGGTCAGGCTGCGGAAGTTTATGACTTTGCAGATGTACTTGAACAGGTCAGCCAGGGTGGTGGCCCACCTCCAGGACTTAACTCACATGTTAAAGATTAGTAGGGTTAGGGTGGGTTAGGGTTAGGATGGGTTAGAATGGGTTACGGTTAGGGTTAGATTTAGATTTAGGGTTACGATGGGTCGACAAAATCTTCCTGGAAAAGTAAAAAAAAAAAGAGTATTTTCTCTCTCTCTCTCTCTCTCTCTCTCTCTCTCTCTCTCTCTCTCTCTCTCTCTCTCTCTCTCTCTCTCTCTCTCTCTCTCTCTCTCCCTCACTCAATCCTTCATCCACCACAGAAAAACCAGAACCATTCCCACAACACAAAGCTTTTCATTTCAAGAAGGAAAAAAAAAGAAAAGAAGACAAAAAAAAGGCCTTATAGCATAACATATGTAGTTGGAAACTATTCTTGCAGCATGTGCCAGTTTCAATAAAAACACCCAGCCCCCTGACAGACAGTGCTCGAATAAACCTCTTCAGCTGTTCCACTGTGTTGAGGTTATATATATAGATGTATCTAAGAGCGTTGAGGTTATATATATATATTGATGTATCTAAGAGTGTTGAGGTTGTATATATAATAATAATAATAATTAATTACGCTGATATATAGATATAGATATAGATGTATCTAAGAATGTTAAGGTTATATATATATATATATATAAATGTATCTAAGAGCGTTGAGGTTATACAGTATATATATATATATATAGATATAGATGTATCTAAGAGTGTTGAGGTTATATATATAGATGTATCTAAGAGTGAAGGGGCCTCCTTGAAAATAACTCGCCCCCCCTCCCCCCCCCTCCCGCCCCCCGCCTTTCA
>NC_137681.1:3504618-3512695 GCF_963989245.1 Nansenia antarctica | reverse complement strand
CAAGGGAAAATGTATGTTATTTTCCTCTAGACCCACTGAACCTAGAACTCCAACTTTCCGAACTGAACTTCTAACTGAAATGTCTGTGGTTGAGCAAAAGGAAAAACAGGAAGAAAATAAAGTTGAGAGGAAAAAAAGAGAAAGAAAGCCAGCGACCCTTGATGGTGTAGGTGGGGCGGTGATAAGCTCAGAGCATTTAAGTCTAATTAGACAAAAGTAATAGCAAGCGGCAGCCATGAAGCCAGTTATCATCGCACTGAAACAGAAAGACTCGGTAATGACCAGCCAGAGAGGGGGTGGGTGGGGCGGATCACTGGAAGTTCGACTCGATACTTCCTCGAATATCTAGTGTTTACATAACACGACGTAGTCGACAGGAGTTCTTCTTCCTAAAAAAACGGATTCTCCTCGAGTCAAGTCAAGTTTCACGACGCGACAATGGCTAGTCAGCTGTTCTACGATCTCTACGATCTCTCTCTACCCCTGTTTTGAGGTGAGAAGTAGTTACGCTACAGCTTTGGTTCTTTCTCCCCCAAAAAAACCTTAATCCCCTCTGAAACATTACAAGCGTCTTTCACAGTCTATCAGAGAAGAGCAGCCTCTCTCTCTCTCTCAGCATATTACAGCGTGTGTGTGATATAGGGGGAAACGGAGGAGGAAGCAAAGGAGTCTTGGCTGAGATACGGAGGTATGACAGGAAGAGCTGACAAAGTAGGTTAAGTCATCAGAAATATGGCCTGGAAGGGGCCTGTCACACATGACACCCACACTCTCTACCACTCACACGTCTCACACAGAGGCGACACACACACACACACACACACACACTCTACGACTCACACGTCTCACACAGAGGCGACACACACACACACACACACTCTACCACTCACACGTCTCACACAGAGGCGACACACACACACACACACACACACACACTCTACGACTCACACGTCTCACACAGAGGCGACACACACACACACACACACACTCTACCACTCACACGTCTCACACAGAGGCGACACACACACACCCACACTCTACGACTCCTCCGCCTCACACAGAGGCGACACACACACACACACACACACACACACTCTACGACTCTCACGTCTCACACAGAGGCGACACACACACACACGCTACGCGGCGCTTCTCGCTTTTGACTTTTGTCTGATTTGTGATCTCCCCCCTTCCACCAATGAAAAAGGACATAGAAACCAACCCCACTCACTTCCAAGAGAGAGGGAGAGGGGGGGGGCTGAGAGGGGGGGCTGGGAGGGAAGAGGGGGGGCTGGGTTAGGATGGGTGTTTTGATGTAGCTGTGTAGGAGTGACTGCAACAGTGATATTTCTGGACCGTAACCTTTAAGGTCTGTTATTATGTGGCGGGTTGAAAACAATCGGTTTCCTCTGGCGGTCTCTCTCTCTCTCTCTCGCCCGCAGCACCTCTGTCCCTCTGTGGCGTTGTTACGGTTACGCCATCCTTCTCCTTTTCCAAAATAAAGGCTTGTCACTGCAATGTATCTGGCGACGTATAGGATGTCAGGGGTTTGAGGAATGACAATGTAGTTTCTGTGAGAACAAGGTCGAAGCACTCCATCATGTAAACACACCCACACACACCCACACACACGTGTACTCACACACACACACACACACACACACACACACACACAGAGAGAAAGCATCTGAGCATGTTTTATGTAAGGGCCAACATTCTAACATCCCTTTTTTATAAATGAGCTGTGGTAAAAGAAACTACCATAATGACCCCAAACCTACCCCCCCCCCCCCCCACCCCCGGTGTTTCAGATCCACCCAGCCTTGAGGGCATTGGGCCTCTGTCCCGCCCCCCTCCACCCTCACCCCCCCTCTTCATTGCGCCGTCTCTTCTACTTTCAGGATAAAGGCGAAAGCATTTGAGCTCGTTAGCGAGCCCATTTCCTTCTGTAGGAACGGAGGGCTACATAATTCATTACCAGGCCTTGAACAGAGATCAGCCTGATTTGATTGAACACACTCAGTTACGCTCGACGCCTGTTAGAAGGCTGTTATAAGGCTGTTATAAGGCTGTTAAAAGCCTGTTATAAGCCTGTTATAAGGCTGTTATAAGGCTGTTATAAGGCTGTTAAAAGCCTGTTATAAGCCTGTTATAAGGCTGTTATAAGGCTGTTATAAGGCTGTTATAAGGCTGTTATAAGGCTGTTATAAGCCTGTTAGAAGGCTGTTATAAGCCTGTTAGAAGGCTGTTATAAGCCTGTTATAAGGCTGTTATAAGCCTGTTAGAAGGCTGTTAGAAGCTGTTAAAAGCCTGTTATAAGCCTGTTATAAGGCTGTTATAAGGCTGTTATAAGGCTGTTATAAGGCTGTTATAAGCCTGTTATAAGGCTGTTATAAGGCTTTATACGCCTGTTAGAAGTCTGTTATAAGGTTGTTATAAGGCTGTTAGAAGGCTGTTAGAAGGCCTGTTAGAAGTCTGTTATAAGGCTGGTAAAGCTGTTATAAGGCTGTTATAAGGCTGTTAGAAGCTGTTATAAGGCTGTTAGAAGCCTGTTAGAAGTCTGTTATAAGGCTGTTATAAGGCTGTTAGAAGCCTGTAAGAAGTCTGTTATAAGGCTGTTATAAGGCTGTTATAAGGCTGTTAGAAGCCTGTTAGAAGTCTGTTATAAGGCTGGTATAAGGCTGTTAGAAGGCTGTTATAAGCCTGTTATAAGCCTGTTATAAGCATCTGTCAGACGTGAATCTTCCTCTCACCGATATCATCACCATCATCATCCACATCATCATCATCACCATCATCCTCATCATCATCATCATCATCATCCTCATCATCCTCCTCCTCCTCCTCTTCCTCATCATCCTCCTCCTCCTCATCCCCCTCTTCCTCATCATCCTCCTCCTCATCATCATCATCCTCCTCCTCCCCCTTCCTCTGCTCTCTCTGGTTCCTCCATGGTTCTCTAATTATCCGTCAGGTCAGTAAGCAACATTGGGCAGAAGTTGGGGACGATCGATATGAATTATCCCTGAGCAAACCGCCGCGGACAGTCTGAACCGCAGCATATGTTTACCCAAAGCCAGGCAATTTATCTTAATATCACCAACGTAATGTTGCCGCAGGTGAGAGGTCAGACAATCTCCCCCACCTCATAATTACCCAGTTCTAAAACAGGAAAGTGCTATTGATTGGCTGGGACTGGGGGGGGGGGAGGGGGGGAGGGAGGAGGGGGGAGAGGAGGGAGGGGGGAGGTGACAGGACAGGGATGGGCCTGTAGCCCTGCCCCGCCCCCTGCCACAGCTGGACTTCTGGGATGGTGTGTGTGAGTGAGAGAGAGAGAGAGAGAGGGAGAGAGAGAGAGAGAGGAGAGAGAGAGAGAGGAGAGAGAGAGAGAGAGAGAGAGAGAGAGAGGAGAGAGAGAGAGAGGGAGAGAGAGAGAGAGAGAGAGAGAGAGAGAGAGAGAGAGAGAGAGACCCCCTCTCTCCTGGTTCTCTCAGCCCAGGAGATGATAGATGTGGTGTCGAGGAGAGCTCCAGGCTTTGGCCTGAGCGTCGGGGTGTTTGGTGGGAGGGGGGGTGGTGGCTCCTGGGTGAAGGGGGTGGATTTATTTAGTCTCTTATTACTCAATCTGTTCTGCATATATCCCAGCTGCCATTTCAAAGAGTCAGGGGGAGGGACAGCCAGGGGGAAAAGCCACCAAGTTGCATTATCCCCTCCCTCTATCAACCTCACCTCTCTCTCTCTCCCTCCCTCTATCAACCTGACCCTCTCTCTCTCTCCCTCCCTCTATCAACCTGACCCTCTCTCTCTCTCCCTCCCTCTATCAACCTGACCCTCTCTCTCTCTCTCTCGCTCCCTCTATCAACGGTACCCTCCCAGACCAATACTGGGTGGCCTTATGTCCCTGTGTGTAGTGTGTCTCTCTCTCTCTTTCTCACTCTCTCTCTCTCCCTCCCTCTCTCTCTCTCTGTCTCTCTCTCTCTCTGTCTCCCCCCTCTCTCTCTCTGCCCCCCCCTCTCTCTCTCTGTCCCCCCCTCTCTCTCCTCTCTCTCTCTCTCCCCCCCCCTCTCTCTCTCTGCCCCCCCCTCTCTCTCTCTCCCCTCCCCCCCCCTCTCTCTCTGTGATAGGTGTCCTGATCAGAAATCAAGCGTGTGTGTGTTTAGCGCTAATCAAGGTCTCTGTGACCTCTTCTGTGGCTCATTAGCATGAGATCAATATGAGATGAGCAGTTATCTCTCCTACGACCTGGTCTCATCAGGAGAAATGTATCAAGTCGACGCCGTTTAATGATTAACCTCTCAATAATAGATGAGAACGCAGCAACACGTTGCCATTCAACTCATCTGTGTTTGTGTGTGTGGTTGTTTGTGTGTGGGTGTTTGTGCGTGTGGTTGTTTGTGTGTGGGTGTTTGTCTGTGTTTGTGTTTGGTTTGTGTGTGTTTGTGTTTGTGTGCGGGTGTTTGTGTGTGTGTGTATGTGTTTGTGTGTGGGTGTTTTGTGTGTGTGTGTATGTGTTTGTGTGTGGGTGTTTGTGTGCGCGTGTTTGTGTGCGCGTGTGTGCGTGTGTGTGTGCGTGTGCGTGTGCGTGTGTGAAGAAGAAGAACTCATCCTCTCATGACGGCGGGAAGCGTCATTTCTTTTTCCGGCTCTGTCCGACGTGTGAGTGTGTGAGTCCTCCTGTCTTGTCCAGGAATCTCTCTCTCCTCCCCCTCCGGCCCTCTCCCTCCCTTACACCCCCCCCCCCCTCTCCACGTGAACGACATGGCTCCCTGACACGTCTGTGCAGTAGGCCCTTGGCCCGCAGACATGACAAATGGTCCTGAAAGACACTGCTGACAGCCTCTGATGATGAATGGGTCTGATTATTAAGTGGTTTTACACATATACAATTTACATCACAGAGGTAGAAATTCCGGCCGGTGTCACACACACACAGACAAAAATAAGCATACACAATGCCACGCACGCACACATACACATACAGGCTGTCTGTCGAGGGAGGAGGGGGGGGGGGTGTCCTGTTTGGATATGGGGGTGTCAGAGAGAGAAAAGGGGGGGGGGGGGGAGGGGGGAAAGGGGGGGGGGGCGATATCCCCAGCGATGGCCATGTCATGTAAAATCAATATGTAGGAGGGGGGGGGGGGGGGATCAATGCTTTTATTAACAAGGAAAACGTCTCAGGGTTTCTCACATTCCTTGCGTCCCCCCCCCACGTCCCCCCAGTGCATGATGGGACATCAGATGGCATCCCGGCTGTCAGGCGTTCCTGTCACAACACAGTGACGGCGGCGGTTGGCGGCGGCGGCGGCGGTTGCGTTCCTTGACTGTGCGTGACGTGACGCTAGCCGCCCTAGCTAGTAGTCGCGCAACATTGATTACCTTGTCCTACTGTCCCCCCCCTCCCTCTCAACCCCCGCCTCAACCGCCAACCCCCTCCCTCCGTAATTGTACCACTTCATCACGAAGTCAACCAATTATTTGGGGAGGAAGTTAGCGTTAGCGTTAACGTTAGCATCCTCTTCCCCCCCTCCCTCCCCTCCTCCCTGTCAGCCAGGCCTGGGCTTGTCTGACTCTGAGTGACGTTAGCGCTAGCTAGCGCGTTCATGTTCGCTTGGATTCAACAAAGCCAGCGAACTGCACGGGTGTTAATCACTAGATTACATGGAGAGTAATGAGTGATGGGCGCAAATTTGCGGGCTAAGTAATGAACAGATGAACACAGCTCTTATTAGTATCAAAGGGAGGAGAGGAAAAGGAAAAAAAAGAAAAAGCGCTTGATTGATGTTAGCATCGGCGCGGCGATCTGCGGAGTCACTCTGCTGCAGACGACATCACATCCACGTGAGGCGCTGGAATAACCAGGCCTGAGTTCCTTCAAGGTCTGAGGGTCCACTACACACAGAGACGCACACACACACACACACACACACATACGAACAGACAGACATAACACAAACATACACACACATACGAACAGACAGACGCACACATACGCACAAACATAAGCATATACGCACACACACACGCAAACACGCAAACATACGCACACATACGAACAGACAGACGCACACACACACACACACACACACACAAACATATGCACACATACGAACAGACAGACACACGAACGCAAACACACAAACACACGCACACACGGTAACACACACACACACACACATACACACACACAGAAACACACGCAAACATACACATACGCAAACACACACACAAACATACGCACACATACGAACAGACAGACGCACACACATGCGCACACACACACCTTTGTTTAGGGAGTGGAGGAGGGTGTTAACAGACCTCTGTGACTCTGTCTAACGCGTGTTAAATACAAACGCACGCCGCGGAACAACCGTTGATATTATGATTCATGCACTCATACACACAACACACTCACGCACACAACACACTCACACACACAACACACTCAAACACACAACACACTCACACACACAACACACTCACACACACAACACACTCAAACACACAACACACTCACACACACAACACACTCACACACACAACACACTCATACACACAACACACAACACACTCACACACACAACACACTCACACACACAACACACTCACACACACAACACACTCATACACACAACACACTCACACACACACAACACACTCACACACACAACACACTCACACTCACAACACACTCACACACATAACACACTCACACACACAACACACTCACACACACAACACCGCCTGATTTATAGCCCCGTATAGTTCATACTCAAAATTACTCTTTGAGAAGCAGTGGAGATGTGGAGGTGTGTGAGGGAGGGAGGAGGAGGAGGAGGGGAGAAAAAAAGAAAGAAAGAAAGAAAGAGAAAAAAAAAAAAAAAAGATTAATTACTATTTGCGGCCTGCAATTTCATGAGCCCCCAACCCTCCCGGTGCAGCTGGAAAACGCTAGTGCCTCCACCACTACATCAGTTAACCAGTCGTCAACCATTCACAGATTATTAAAGCTTTGGTGAGATTAACTGCCCCGACTGCCTCGTTTGCACTCAGGCAATATGCCGGGGCGAAAAAAAAGAAGGAAAGGAAAGAAAAAAAAAAACAGAGACCCGGTGACGATAAATCGTCAGCCAGCAATAGCCGGACATATGTCATCATCGGTGGTCGCTCGTAAATCGCCCAGCGACTGTACAGAGAGGTGTGTGAGGTGTCCCACGATGCAATGCAGACATCAGAGGCTTGACAGGAGTGATTGCCGGGCTGGGTCCTGCCCTACCGCCCCGGCCGCCCCCCGCCGCCCCGCCGCGCCCCCGCCCTCACGCTCCACAGCCCGGCTTCATTCATAACGGATCGACCCGACCCGCCGAATTTATTCGATCAATTATCGCCTCTATCATCCCGAATAACGGGAGGTGAAAAACATTTCTTTTGAAATACACTCTGTGGTGCTTTTTTGTGGTGTGTGTGGTGGTGTGTGTGTGGTGTGTGGTTGTGTGTGTGTGTGTGTGTGTGTGTGTGTGGGGGGGGGGGGGGGGTGGGAGGGCTATCGTAGAATGCTACATAGATATAACCATTTCACGCTTAACTCTGCGTGACGGTTCTTTGAATCTCGCAACTCTGTCTCGAGAAATGTAGTACTCCTCCCGTTGGATCGAATCCAGATCTTCCAGTTGTCGATTTTTTTATTTTGTTGAAGGAAATCACATCTAATGAAACAAATACATCTTCTTCTTCTGGCTCCGTATAACAGGGTTTTTTATTTTGTGTTGTGTGTTTCTTCTTCTTCTTCTTCTGCAGCTTTGAACGAGCCGACCATCGACTACGGGTTCCAGAGGTTGCAGAAGGTCATCCCCAGACATCCAGGGGATCCGGAGAGGTTACCTAAGGTCAGTAGACTTGGACGGAGAGAGAGAGAGAAGAAGAAAAAACAAAACACTCTGTTTATCGTCAGAGGAATCTGACAATTGCGTTCACAATTCACTGCTTGGATGAGTCAGAGCATGCAATCTCTTTTGGCAAGTCATCATTATTCAATCACTCAGAGACAATGGTGCGAAGGGGGGCTAACAACACATACAAA
>NC_137681.1:3474618-3499618 GCF_963989245.1 Nansenia antarctica | reverse complement strand
TTGTACCTGCCTCGTGACAAGTGTAATTCTTTATTTGTATGCAAACTAGATGCGTGCGACATCAAGCATAGACACCCACTTTCCTGAGGTAAATGCCCCATTTTAAGAGCCATCCATCCGGCAACTTTTCCGGATTAGACGCCGATTCGCCCCCGATGTATGCCGCTCACGAGAAGAGCCACTAGCCTTCCTGCCATTAATCTTGATAAATAAAGGATCTGCGATGGTTTTACACAGTTTGGGAGAATGAAAGACTTGACCGTGGCGTGATCAGGGGGCGTCCTCCGCCAGGCGTATTGTTCTTTTTGAAACACCGGCGCCGGCACCACATTTACAAGTCCGCAATGACATGTTTATTTGCTGTGATCTGATATACCTTTGTTGCTAGCCCAAACAGAAAGACATTCTTAATGTATATCAATGGGTACCTGCCCAGGGAAAGAGAACTAGAACCTGGCTGTCTGGTCTGAAGAAGTCTTTGCATCCTAACCTAACCCCCCTCAAAAAAACAACAACACCTTGTCTAATTGACACGTGTAAGAGGACATGGCTGGAGACAGCCAGTTGAAATGAAGCCCATCTCCTACCGTTCTTTATAACACGTCCATAGAACAGAGTTCGACGGTTCCATTTTGGAGGGAAAAAAAACCAGGCCCACAAACCCCCCAAAAACCGAGATGGTCTTGAAGCGGCAACACACACACACGCGATGTTGTTGGCAGGCCCTATTCTGCTTCTTTGAGGGGGAGTTAAGTAGCAAGTTAATCCATGTTGTCACCAAAGTGGAGGGGAGGCATGCAGACATGGATAAGACAGATTTCTGGGCATCATGTCCCTGGGCTCGAGCACTCCCTCCTCCACCAACGCTGGCTGGGCTGGTGGAAGTCGTTATGAAGTCCTTTACAACCAGTGCAGTGAAAGAGGTTAATTGATTTTTTTTTTCCTAATGTCATTATGAAAGAAGTAGATTAACCCGCGCTAATTCACTTTATTGTTCGGAATAAAGAGGAATGCGCATTGAACTCTCCTGCAAATTTGGGGCATGAATTAGGGGTGAGATGTTGTCTGTAAGGACTCTGCCAGTTTAATTAAGATATGGAAAATTGCTCATTGTTCTACGCCACTAAAGTGCTAGGAATTAGCAGCCAAATGCAGAGCCTGCGCCTTTCATATCGGGGGAGAGAAGCCGGAGCTGTTTGTTTGTTAAATACCCATAAGGCCACAGCAGCATTAAAAAAACTCAAGTACTTATTTTACTCATTTAGCATTAAGGTTGGAGAATATTGGAACCACTTAATGGCCTGGCGTTCTCTGATGTGTAACTGAGCCTAATAAAATGTGCTAGATTATAACCATTATTATTATTATTATTTTCTTCTTCTTTCTTTTAAACAATTTTAAGAACGTTATCTGAGGTGGTAGTGGGGTGTGCATACATCAATAGAAACTAGGCTGCCCGAAACTTGGATTTGGCACCGTGTGTATTGACGTGATCCTCCCTTTGAATTGGTTGTGTGTGTGTGTGTGTGTGTGTGTGTGTGTGTGTGTGTGTGAGTGAGTGTGTGAGTGTGTGTGTGAACGGCTCAGTGTGTCCCATGTTCAGTGTGTCTAACCGGCTCCTCTCCTCTTCTCTGTTTCAGGAGGTGCTGTTGAAGAGAGCTGCTGACCTTGTCGAGGCTCTGTATGGAATGCCACACAACAACCAGGTAAAGCGCAGCCACCCCTCACTACCCACAATCCCATGCAAATGACTCTCCTCTTTTGTGTACATTTGCAGTAATTAAATCAGCATCTCTTTCTCTCCCCTCTCGCAACCCTCCACTTTCTACATTTCAAAGCTACCTCCAGGCCATTGTACTGTAGCAACGATGTCATTGCTCTTTTTTTTTTCCTTCTTTTTTTCGTTTCTGTTTCCCCCCCCCCCCCACTCTCCCATTTATCCCTGGCTACTGCCCCGCATCTGAGAGAGAGAGGAGTTAATCAGTCAAAACACACACAGAGAGACCTATTCAAATGAAAGAACAACCTTGAACCAGGTCCAGAAAGGTTTCTGGAACTAATGCAAATTCACAAATAAATCTACCGAGCACAGCTTTTTTATCAGGCCTTGCGTGTAGCTAATGCATTCTGCTAAATTGGCCCCTCTACTACTTTTGTTTTCTCTCCAACGTTTTCCAGCGCAAACCAACAACCTTGTGCCCCTTTTCGACAGATGCCTCATTTACACCCCAACACACACAAGCGCCTTCCATATCAATACTCGTCTCTGTCTCCTCCGCTAACAAGGCGGCGCTAGCTAAGACAACAACGGATGCCGTAACATTAGATGCAAAGAAGCTTTTCGCTAATACTACCATGTCAGAGGCAAACCTCTGTGGATTGAAACTAGTGGGGGCTGTGTACTCTGTACTCTGTATCGGTCACACACCTCTAACCCCCTCCTCCCCACCCCCTCTTTTCACCCCCACCCCCCTTCTCTTGTTTTCTAGGAGATCATTCTGAAGAGGGCGGCTGACATTGCAGAGGCGCTCTACAGCGTACCGCGCAACCACAACCAGATCCCCTCTCTGGGAAACACGGCGTCGCACGGAGGAATGATGGGGGTCAACTCGTTCGGCAGCCAGCTAGCAGTCAACGTATCAGAGACATCTCAGGGTAATGACCAGGGGTGTATACCTAGCCTTCACATGCTAACGACCAGGGTGTATACCTAGCCTTCTCAGGGTTAACACTAGAACAGCCAGGTTGAGGGGTCATTTGACCCCCTGTGAGTAAAGAAATGTTATAAAATGTTATATCTTTGCACTCGATCACATTTCACGACCCTCCTTTCATGACTTTTCCTAGATATGTGCGTTCTACCACCCAGTATCCTTATTTTTTTTTTAAAATCACATCAGGATAAGCTAGTATAAAGCTATTTTGCAGTTTTTCTGTGTAGGAAGTAGGCTAATTTACAAGCGGCCAACTAGTGGTCGTTGTGTGTAAATAGTAGATTCCCTTTCTAAAGAGGGGGTCATTTCAGTAGGTTTTAAGACATTTAAGAGGCGGCTCTTTTAGTAGGTAAAATAAAAACGCACGGCTGTTCTAGTGCTAACGACCAGGGGTGTATACCTACCCTTCTCAGGCTAATGACCAGAGTGTAATACCTACCTAGCCATGAGAGATGATGAGCTGCTGTCAAACTACAACAACTCATCTTCTCTCCTCCTCTTACCTTTCGATATTACCTGGGTCCGGTCCTTGGCTTTTTTTTTTTGCTTTTTTTTTTTACGCCCGGGCTTGCAGCTCTATCTTCCATGGCTGTCTCTCTAATTACTGTCCCCGGGGGCTCTCGCCTGACACTGCCTCTGCTCTCCTCTCTCGTCTGCCTGGCAGGGAGAAGGACCGCTCCTATCCACTATTCACATAGCAACACCGCTGATAATAGTTTTACATCTGCTCTCTGTTGCCAACTGCTAAGGTCAGGGGCAGAGTGGATAGAGGGTCTTCTTCTTCTTCTCTCTCTCTCTCTCTCTCTCTCTCTCTCTCTCTCTCTCTCTCTCTCTCTCTCTCTCTCTCTCTCTCTCTCATGAACACGAGGCAGCACATGCACATATTCCCACACTCCACACACTAATAGCTTATGTTGGATATTATGTCATGGCTCTCTAGCCTATACAGTATAACACAGAATAACATAACCACGTTCACTCACATACTACACTGCACACGCCTACCTGACTTCACTGCCTTATACATAGGTAGTGCTGAGATAGATACAGACTCTGTTAGCTAGGATGTATTAACTGACCGAGCGATACCATGTAGAGGTAACGACAGGTCGATGAAATATTGTTGGTATAAAATACCAGTGTGACACACACCGATATAGAACAGCAGTGTTACTGGACATAACACACACACCCATAAGGGATATTAATTGGCTATCGTTATCTCGTTAGAATTAGACAGCAGACACACAGGGGATGGCAGAATACCACAGTGTCTTCAGAAGGGCTCCTCTCAATGTTGATCAATCGCTCCGTACCACAATGTACAGTACCTACCTGCCTCCCCCTAACCCTATCCCTAACCCTATCCCTAACCCTGACCCTGACCCTAACCCTAACCCTGACCCTGACCCTATCCCTAACCCTGACCCTATCCCTAACCCTAACCCTATCCCTGACCCTGACCCTATCCTTAACCCTGACCCTGACCCTATCCCTGACCCTATCCCTAACCCTGACCCTGACCCTCACCCTGACCCTATCCCCAACCCTATCCCTCACCCTCACCCTCACCCTAACCTCATCCCTGACCCTAACCCTGACCGTATCCCTGACCCTGACCCCGAAAACTAACCTGAGGCGTGGGGCGCTTATTGTACCCTAACCTAAACCTAACCCTTGTGTTTCTTAGAGGGTAGTGGTGGTGTAGGGCATAGTGACTTAGCCCAATAACCAGTAGGGCATGAGTTCGAACCCCGCCTGGAGCACCACTGACATTCAGCCCTGTGATAACTATTGGGTTGTCCCCTGACACTAAACAAACTTGACCCTAGGTGTGTGGTGTACTATTCCATGAACCTGTCCCTGACCCTTGACCCTTTCCATCCACAGTGGGCTACAGCCGTAACACCAGCAGCGTGTCCCCCCGCGGGTACGTGCCCAGCAGCACCCCCCAGCAGTCCAACTACAACACCGTCAGCCAAAGCATGAACGGCTACGGCAACTCCATGTCCAACCTCGGGGTGCCCAGCTCACCCGGCTTCCTCAACGGCTCCTCCGCCAACTCTCCTTACGGCAGTAAGTATCAAGGTAAAAACAACACCTTTTTTTGGTTCTTTACTCCTCTCCTTTACCCAACTTCTCCCTCCCTCCCTCCCTCTCTCTCTCCCTCCCTCTCCCTCTCCCTCCCTCCCTCCTCCTCCAAGTGGCTTTGTTTCTTCTCTCTTTCTTTTTTGGTTTTTATGATTATGACACCCCTCCTTTTCCCTCTGTTGTTTTTTTTTGATTTTGAACGTTTTTTTTTTTTTTGGAATGTGTGCTACTGGATAAAAGGAGGGATGACTCTGGAGGTGGGACACCCAGGACACGTTTAACAATCCGACCCAGATTAGTAATTACAAAACACACAGGACACAACAATCACACATTGGAAAACATTGGACATTGGACATTGGTGCAGGAAATCCCCCCCAACCCCCACCCACCCCCCCACCCCCCCAAAACCCCCAAATTATAGACCCCACCCCCCAAAAAACCCGTCTCGACTGATTTCCCCCAGTCAAGAGTCTATTGCGTAACCTATTATCCAGAGTGGCTGAGGCAGAACATTTCATAATCCACCAACTCCAACTTCCATCTTTTTTATTTACTTCCTCATTTATTTTTTCTTTAATGACAAATTCCTTTTCCTGACATCTTACGTCCCACCCACCCACCCATCCTCAAAATCACCTCACAATCACATTTTTTTTTTAATTTCTCCCTCCTATACACTTATACTTTCTGTTACTTTCCACACAACAACATTTTATGTTTTGAAAAAAAAGAGGCAAGGCCCGAAATCAATCAATCAACCGAACAACTAAACAAACATTATTTTTTACATTTTTCTCCGTGAAACTCCTCTCTGAGTGGTGACTTTTTTGCTCTCATTGCAGTAGTGCCGTCGAGTCCCACCATGGCCGCCTCTTCGGTCAGCCTCTCTTCCAACTGTAGCAGTAACCACGGCATTTTCTCATTCTCACCTGCCAATGTCATCTCTGCAGTGAAACAAAAGAGCGCCTTTGCCCCTGTTGTAAGGCCACAGGCGTCTCCTCCTCCTTCTTGCACCAGTGCAAATGGCAATGGACTTCAAGGTGAGCCCCGCCCTCCTCCTCCTCCCTCCTTTTACGGTGTACGGTGCCCCCCCCCCACACCCACCATAAGACCTGTGACCCACCTGTTCTTAAGTTCTCAGACCTCCTCTCAGTTGTTCTGTTCGGCCGCATCACCTCACCACCACCCACTCTCCACCCACCCCTCAAAAGAAGGCACTACTTACTTTACTACTACCCCATTTCTTTCTTAAACTGTTACGAGTGGCAGACATCAATTATATATTTGTGGATGGATGGGTGATTGCGTAGACGGACGGACGGATGGATTGATGGATACATTATGCATGTATGCATGTGCATGTGTGAGTTTGATTTATTTATTTATTTATTTATTTATTTATCTAACCATTAATGATTAAGGGAAGTTAAGTGTCTCTTGGGGGTATCCCCACCCCCCCCCCCACGCCCACCCTCCCCCCCCCCCCCCCCCCCACCCACACCGTCTGCATTGGCACCACCCAGTACAATTTAACTGGCTACCGATATGAGAATATAAATAAAGACATAAAAATCAATGTGATCATATTATAAAGCATTGTAATAGTGGCGAGCATTATAATCATAAACAAACAAATCACTTAAGAGTGGCATAGCGCGGTCCTGCTTATGCATTATTCACCGCAACCCCTCGGATCCCCCTCTTTTACATTTAATCGGAATTGAACATCATATGCATTAATATTCACAACCCAAACCCCCCCCGCCCCCCCTCCTCTCACACACACACACACACACACACCTCCCCCAACCCTCCCACCCCCTTCCCCTGACCCCTCGTGAGCTCATTCAAGTCCTTGGTGAATAGACTGCGTGTAGCTCTGACAAGCTTCTCTCCAGGATGGTATTTTAATGTGGCTAGGACTAGAGATCAGCCCCTGGAAACACACACGTCAAAGTTCCCACTGATTTAGGAGGGGTATTGTACTCGGTTAAATATTCATGGTTTCTCTCTCTCTCGCTGTAGCTACTAAAACAGAGCGAAGTGAAAAGGCCAAAAGCATAAAGATTTTTATTCAATGTGTTTTTTTTTTGGGTGAGTGTGCACTCTAACACATGAGGCATCTAGCAAAGGCCTTGTGAGGGCACATCTACTTCTAAAGATAATATCTCCTAATGAGAGAGAGCGTTCTCTCCAGAAAGGGTCGTAAGTTGCAAATCAGCATCACTCACCAAATTAAAGCCTTATTTTGGCTTGGGAGTTTTTCCCTCTATGTCAAGGCTGACTTGTTTGCTTTGAAAACATGTTTTAGCCATAGTGTGTGCATCCAAGATTAATAATGTTGGAGCTAATGAAGTGGGAAATTAAAGTTCATGCTGCTACATGCGTACACTTATTAATATGTGGTTTGCAGAAATTAATGAGGAATGCCATGTCATCAAGTCCTCGCGCAAACTTAAAAACATTCGAACCATGACACCACAAATAAGTTGAAAGCGGTAGAGAAATTGGAGGCCTAATTGTTAAAGTGAGTGGAATGAGGAAGTACATCAATCTTGGCCTGATGGCAGCTCATCTCTGCAACCTCTTCATCCACTCAGACACTCGGAAATCAGGTTTCACAGATTTCACAGATACTTCTAGATGCATCCATACAATCAGGATAACTTACAAAATATGATGTTTTAATCTCAAAATCATAGATATTTCTAGATTCATACGATCGTGATACATTTGAAAATGTGAGGTTTTAATCTCAAAATCATCAATATTCTAGATCCATACGATCATGATAACTTAGAAAATATGATGTTTTAATCTCAAAATCATCTATACTTCTAGATGCATAGGCTACAATCATGATAACTTATCGAAAATAATCGTTTTTTCATCTCAAATCAATCTAAAATAACTTTCTACTACGGTGGGGGGAAATGCTGGGTATGAAGTTGAGGGGAAGAGAGAGAAGAGAGCCCATAAGAGAGGATTTCAATTTGGGAAGCAGAGAAGAAGTGTCTGTGCCGTGGCTGGCTGGGGCGCCGCTGTCTGTATCTGACGTGGCAATGCCGTCCTCCGTATCTGACGTTAGCAGAAGTGACCATGTTGTTTCCCAGCTGTCAGCCTGGCCAACCCCCAGGGAGTCTGGGCCACTGTTTGCCATTAACAAAACGCTCAAAGAAATATCACACATGTGGGAAGCAGGATGCTGCTTTCTCCTGAAAATGTCAGAAAGAGCTCCTCTTTAAAAAAAAAAACAGAGTAGTCTTTCTCTCCTATGTCCTGTTAGAAAAGCACATTTCACTCAGCCCCGTCCAACCCCCGTCCAACCCACCCACCCACCCCCCCCACACACACGCACACTATTTCACAATGCTCCACCCACACCCACACCCACACCCACAAACCCATCCCACGGCAGCCATCTTCTTTTCATGAACTACAGGGGAGGCATAATGTTTCCTGTGAATTAAGTGAAGCTGTGTACAGTTGGTCGTTGGGCTGTAATGTTGAAGCTGTGTACTGTTGTGTGGTAGTTGCAGTGTAATGTTGAAGCTGTGTACTGTTGTGTGGTAGTTGCAGTGTAATGTTGAAGCTGTGTACAGTGGGTAGTTGCAGTGTAATGTTGAAGCTGTGTACAGTGGGTAGTTGCAGTGTAATGTTGAAGCTGTGTACAGTGGGTAGTTGGGCTGTAATGTTGAAGCTGTGTACAGTGGGTAGTTGCAGTGTAATGTTGAAGCTGTGTACTGTGGGTAGTTGGGCTGTAATGTTGAAGCTGTGTACAGTGGGTAGTTGCAGTGTAATGTTGAAGCTGTGTACTGTGGGTAGTTGGGCTGTAATGTTGAAGCTGTGTACAGTGGGTAGTTGCAGTGTAATGTTGAAGCTGTGTACAGTGGGTAGTTGCAGTGTAATGTTGAAGCTGTGTACAGTGGGTAGTTGCAGTGTAATGTTGAAGCTGTGTACAGTGTGGTAGTTGCAGTGTAATGTTGAAGCTGTGTACAGTGGGTAGTTGCAGTGTAATGTTGAAGCTGTGTACAGTGTGGTAGTTGCAGTGTAATGTTGAAGCTGTGTACAGTGGGTAGTTGCAGTGTAATGTTGAAGCTGTGTACAGTGTGGTAGTTGCAGTGTAATGTTGAAGCTGTGTACAGTGGGTAGTTGGGCTGTAATGTTGACCTGTGTTGTTTTCTCTTCTCTTGCAGGGATGTCAGGACTGGTCGTCCCTCCTATGTAGATTGCACTTCCTTCTTCTTCCCAAGCACCAAGCGTCACAATATGGTCTGCAGGGGACATGTTTAGTACATTTAGAAGATTCTGGTTGAATCTGTGTCATCAATCATGAATAAAATCAACAACTTATTCTGTTATTCAGAGAGAAAAAAAGACTTTGTTTCAAAGATTTTATTCAAACAAATATGAATTGACATGCAAGCAACTTTGTCATGAACAATTTTAATTTTATTGACTGAATTTCTTCTTGTCATATTTTCACATTTCTCAGTCTTGAAGAAAAAAGGAAGAAAAATGCCTATTTTGTATAAATGTTTCTGGTTTGATCTTGGCTATGTCTAGTTCCTTGCTATGTATCGGGAGAAACATTGTTGATGCGCCATTTGAAGAAAACACTGATTAAAAACGCCTCAGACTATGTTTCTCTTTACATGATGCACAATAATTGTGCATCTCTATAATGTGAATTCATTTTTCTGTTTTTCTTTCTTTTCTTTTTTTTTTGTGGTAAGAAAAAGGGGGCCAAGACAGTGAGCCATTAAAAACTGGAGATAATATGAAATATATGATTTTAAAAACAAACAGACATCAACATGAAGTACATAAGAACACAACCTTGGCGGAGGGGAGGGTCTGGCAAAAAGGAGATGTTATCACGCTTACTTCATCTAAAAAATGAACTTTGTAACTTATTGTAGTTAGAAAATTGTAACTTTGATATTGCAAAAATTCTTCTCTTGCCTTCAACAAGCACACTAACAGAGATGAAAGCTACTGTCTGTTGGTAAAAAGAAAATACTTCCACTGCTAGTGCTTCCCGTTAAGCAAGTGTGAACTGCAATGTTTTTCAACTTTTTTGCTAGCACTGTATAATACTGCATTCTTAGGCTACTGTGAAGTCTATGTTTCTTGTACCAGAAAGTTGTCCTTTTACTTCTATCTCCTTATTCCCTAATGTGTTTTGTATGTGGTTATACAATTGTAGACTTTTGTGATTTTGCCAAAGTTGTAGCTAAATATTTATACACTTGTCTTGAATTTTTCCAGATCCACTTAAATATTTAGTACAGAGTTTTATTCCTTCTTCTAAAAACGGTAAAAGGAGTAAAATAGTCTTCTACATTGCAACACTTTCACATAAACACTTGCGGTCACTAAGGGAATTTTTTGTAACATATCAATTATAAATATTGTATTTATCTTTGAAATTTTTGTAAATTGCTTTCAATCATTTAATTTGATTTTGTACGTATCGTTTGTCATGGCCAGATATTGGGATGCAGCACAGAGAGGTTGAAGCCAAGAACCATTGCCTACATTTGCTTTCTTGTATCGATAGATGTTAATGTCCATACATTTCATTTGTATTTCCAAAGTTAAGTTTGTCAAAAAAATAATTCCATCCATTTTTTTTATTAGTTTTGTTATTTTGAGAAAACAGTCAAATTCATTGTTTATTTTTGTATTAATTTCTAAGTTATGTAAAACAAAAATACTTTTTGGAATAAAACTGTTTGTTGTATAGTCCGATAACTTGTTTGTGACACATGGCTGTAATAATAATGGTAGAAAAATGTGCATGTCAGCAGCCCCGGGGAGATGACTCAGTTTGTTGTTGTACATTTCTGTTTTGTAGAATGTAAAAAGTCATTTTTACCTGCCTACCCATATCACTTAGCTGAACTGTGTTTACAGAGAGGATAATACGCATCAAAACCCCTGTCTGATCTGGACTGGAACTATACTGTACGTTAATCATTGATGTTTATTCAAACCTGTCAGAGGACTTAGCTCTTTGGACACCTTAGACCTCTGAAGAGAACCCTTCTGTTGGTTTAACGACATATTTACACCACAATGCCAATCATTACTCCATGAAGATGATCAATGGTGTAAAAAGCACAAACATTTTTTTTTACTAAAAATAAAAAAATAAGTATTGTGACCCCCCTCCATCTTTTGACTATTTTTGTCATTTTCTGTTAGTATTTGGCTTTTACTTCCCCCCAATTCAGTGTGAACATATTTTGTATCATAAATGGTATAAAAAGCCAGGATAAAAATGCTCTATATTGTAAATGGCATTTTGTAATAATTCCATAAGATATTGTAGCACCATACCGTAGCTGAATTCAACAGACCATCTTCTTCTTTTCCCCGACACTTATTGATTTTCTTGGTTGTGCCAAAACCCAACCAACGAGACACAAATGTTTCTATGAAGGTTTTTTATTTTCATCTTTTTTTCTTTTGCACTTAACACTTTGTAAATCTCATATTGTAACGTTAAGTAGAAATGCAGCAGTTTTTTTTTTTCGTATTTTTTTTTCCCGTTTGAAACCAAAAAGGGATGTTCCCTCTTGGCATCAACTGCACACAAGTTTTTCTTTTCTAGGGGAAAGCAGGGCAGCTGTAGAGAGAAATACATGATGAATGTGCAATGGATTTGCTTTGTGATCGCTCAACAAAGCCTGGCTAAGTGGGGAAGCCTGAGAAGTCACCTTGGAAGTGAGAGAGAGACGCAAGGTTACATGAAGAACATTTGTGAATTTCATCATTTCTAGAAATTTGGTTTTTGTGTTTTTTCGACTAATTAGACCATGCACTCATTTTGCTTTGTTGCCTTCAGTCTAAGGATCTCACTAAATGGTCGACATTTCTGTTAGGGAAAACTATTATTTTGTTTTATGTGTACATTTTTTTTTTGTTCTATGTCCACATTTTTACATATAACTGTATAAAGATGTTCATTTTACACAATATTTAATTAAAGTATTTCTTGTCTGTGAAATATTCTCTCCTTGTTGCTTTGTGTGCAGTGAATACCAAGGGAGCGTTACATACACTATTATGCATGGATGAATAACTTTCAATATATAAACCATTCAGAATAATACTGTAGCATCCGTCTGTGGTCACATAAGATCTCTATGTAGTCTACTGGTTGATGATGGCGTCTTAGATGCTTAAACCTTAGGCATTATTCTCCCAGTCATTCAAACACCGAACACTTATTTACTTACCAAAGTTTCACTAGTACCCCAAATCTCTTTTTTCCTGAACCCGAACCCATCCATTCTGACTCATCCTGAGGGTCGATAATGAGTCAGGAGACTGAACAAGTCATAAATACGTCTCCAATGTACCTTTAAGGGGAATCTGGGATTCAACAGCAACAACAATGCGTCACCCCACCACTTTTTTGGGTGAAATGTAACCAATCTATAACCAATTCATAGACAGAGGATACAAGGACTGACCATCCATGAGGTCAACATGATAGTTTAATAAACATGTTTACAATTACACATAATGGAGAACAACCTTTTATTTTGGGTTCTGACAGGATAACACAGCATTTATATGGCTATATACGATCAATCTAAAAGCCCAACAACTGATACCAACCCCAGATCGGCCCTGTCAGGTTAACTCTAATGTCAAATCTAACCCAAACACCATTTCGAATCGTTTTTAACATGCACACTGATATCCAGTGGTAGAAAAGAAGGTACAAATAGGGCTCCATTTTTAAAAAATATCTTCAAGGGTCCGTCTACACCTAGAGAGGGCATTGAGATTCAAACATTCAGTCTCCAGAATGCAGAAGGAGGACTCTGGTTATCATCCTGGGTCATTTTAACTGGCGTTGGCCCTTCTAGCAGCAGCAGGTCACCCTCTTCAGGCTGGGTGCTTTTTTTTTGGGGGGGGGGGAAATGGTGACATGTGGCTTTCATCTTCCACTTCTGTGAATTCCTTAAAGGAATCCCATCCTCCTGGGGGCCAGCCTCGGCGGTCAGCCCAATGATCCCTGAAGAACAAGCACCATCCTGGATGAGACTGTACTATCTCTGCTACGGTTGTTATCGGTTACAGGACTGTACATCCGTTTCAGAGCATCCGTTTTAATAGCATTCCCACAAATCAGTTCTGTTCTGTTGTTATGAATTATGCTTCAATACATTTCATCTGCTCCCAATGAATGCCCTTGAACACAACACACTATGATCACAAAGTATAAATATTTTTTTCTGAGTAGGACAGTCCCACTCATATTTTTCATTTTATTGGACCGATACAGTGAAGACAGACAGGACAGTAAGGAGAGAGGGCATGTCAGCAGGGCATGGGGCCGGATTCGAACCCATGCCGACATGGGCATGTGTGTGCACTGTAGACCACGGTGCTAGACCACTGGACCACCCCAGGCCACATGATCACAATATTAACCAGAATCTATATCTTTAATTCGCACACATAACTAGTTATGATTGGTGACTGACTGGTTAATGGATGCTGCCGTAGAACATTTGTGTACAAACACAGAACAGTTATACTTTATAGAATTCCATTTCCTCATCGCAGGTTCAACACTTGACTGTCAGGATGTAGAGTAAAGTGGGTCTAGTCACAACCAGTCTGCAGCACCACAACCATAACTGCAGCAGGCCCTAAAGATGGCCGAACACACGGTTAGATTAACATTACTGAAAACACATTAACATTTTGTTAAAGGTGCAGTCTTGGATTTAAACACAAACAAAGTGATCCCTCTGCCATCTTGGTAAACAGCAGAGGGATGGGCTGGAGAAATTGAACCACTTTGAAACACAGAGATGGAGCTATCAATGCTAGGAGATCCATGAGGTGAAAATTATAGTTTTATAACTATGTTTTAAATGCTACAGCATTTGTTTTCAATAACATTGTTCATAAAAACGAGAGTCAAACAAGCTTATATGTTGGGTTCTGGTGCGGTAAAGTTACTGGACATTCTTCAATCCCAAAAGTCCCAAAATAGATGTACCAATCCCAGCCTACCCATTTAAGGAACGCTTCACTCTTTCACATCATTCATAAGCGATATAGTATTTTTATCGTAGTGAATATGCACAGACAGATTAGATTATCTGCCACTAAGTTGTGATCCATTCGTTGTAACGCTTTTGAGAGGCAGACAGACGACCGCTTTTTCTAAAAAAGTGTTTTCGAATCAGAAAACAATCAATGCGAAGGCCAAGGTTATCTTTTGTCTATAAGGGGGTGGTATCGTTTTGAACCTTCTCATAGTTCAAACGCGGGAAAAAAAGGGCCCTTTGTGAAATCTATACTCATCAACTGGGTCAACTAGAGCAATATAAAGCCACGAGAGGAGAGGCTTCGCTTCTTTTAAAACAACCGCAAACCTTATCTGCCTTTCAGAGCGCACCCTGGATGGGTAGGTCAGAAAATGTCAATTTCTCATCAAGACAACGTTGTTTGCCACCATTTTTGTACAATTAAGAGAATGCAGAGTAGCAGCATCAGTGATTTGCAGCTTATTCTGTCCCCGGCCGGCCGCCCGGATCACAGACGGCCTGTCAGATAATGAGGGTTGCTGATAGCCGCCGTGTCAATATGCCACAGAACAACGTTTCAATGTGAGGCCTTGTGGCTTTTTTTCTCTCCTTTACCCCCTGGATGATCCCAGGCGTGATAACGATACACACAAACCACGTGCACGCGTAAGTGAATGCACGCGCACACACACACACACACACACGCATACACGCCCACACACACTCACACACGCATACACGCCCACACACACTCACACACAGACTCATGACCACGGACTCACACACACACACACAAATGTGCACGCGCACGCACGCACGCACACACACACACACACACCGACACCGACACACACACACACACACACACGCACTCTCACACACACACACACACACACACACGCGCACACACACACACACACACACCCACACACCCACACACACACACACCCACACACACACACACACACATCTGCATTCAGACACATAATGTGTATCTATCTCACAATCCAGTTAGCACAATGCGTAAATATATCAAGAGAGGGCCTAGCTGTCCCTATACTCCCTGAAACAATCCCTCCATTATCTTCGAAAGATAATGATTTTGTAGACCATCGGTAAGAAGAAAAACTACATCTGAACTAGATTACAAATGGATGTCCGTCTGACTCTGTCACTTGCTGTAGGCTTGTTGTCTATCTCCTTGAAACATATCTACTCTTAACCGACATGTTTTACGTTAATGTCATTGCCTCATTAATAGCTGTTTGAAAGCGTGTCTAGCTATAGCTAGCGACGTAACAGAACACGGCTACAGTAGCTAGATAGATACGTAGATAGATGTCGAGCCGTGCTGTAAATAATACTGTAGCAGATTGAGAGAAACTCTAACCTCGGTCCCGATCGTCGCCATATCCATAAAGAAAATAAGAAAACCGAGAGAGATAGAACACTCTCCGATATCAAAGGGTGGTTCCTCAAATGGCCCCCCTACCGTCGTGCACCACACTCAATCACACAGAAAGCCTCTTTATTATTGAGACCTAATGGCTGTCCTATACCATCATTTTTAATGTACTCATTAAATATTTATAAATCCTGGGTCAATAATAGCTCATAACCCAGGGCCTGCAGGAGTCATAGATGCGCTCATTCGACGTGGCGACTGCACTTTCAAATCAAACCAAAGGTCACGGGGGTCGCGTGGATCACAGCCAAGCCGGGGTTGGGAGGAGGGAAGAGGGATATCTTGTTGTTGTTACTATTAGGACAATTATTTCTGCAGTGCTGGCCGATTCCCCCACCTCGCAAGTAAAAGCAAGACAATATTGACTTCAACTTTGTGTTCTTTCTCCTCCGAATGTGGTAGCGAGCCGTGTTGTGAGAACACCGCATTGTGTATCCTTATATATCACAAGACTCTTCCTCTCAATATCAGACAAACAGGCAGTAAATCACAACTATGCAGGCTCCCTGAGGAAGGTATTCATTGACAGGGCTGCCTTTTGTTGCATAGATACAAGTATCTACTATCCCCCCACAGAAAATAGATGTTAATCTCTTTGTGAAGATAACCCTCACGTTGCAAGTGGCCTGAAGTGACACGATACAGATGAACGGTGTATTATTCAAAATAAAGTAGCAAAATAGTCTCTGTGTCTATAATTTCACATAGTTAGAGCATTGTGTATTCTATAAGCCCAACATATACCATTCCCATTGAAGTGGATGTAGACTATACTCACTCTGTGGAAACTCTGTCAATGCGCTGTGCGTTTTACATCGACTAACGTTGTGTATTATTCCCTCGGTGGGGAAGAGAACCACGTCATTTCTTTTTTTTTACGGATTCTAATGAGAGGTCGATGATTGCTCTGGAGTTTCATAAAAAGTCGTCTACTACTTTGATGTTCCCTCTCTATCAATATCAGCCCAGAACACGCTGGCGGGTTGACATCATAGTAGTGTGGGTCATATTTCAGGAAAAACATTAAAGTGTAACGCAGAGTTGTTACTACGGTACTAAAAATGGATGCGTCGAAGTCGTGAAATGTCTGACTGACTGGGCCCAACCTCACCCCCCCCCCCCCGACTTTGTGTCGGGCCAATCTTTTGCCAACTAGCCTTTTGTCTGCTCTCTCTTCTGAAGAGACTAGCGTGGCACATGGCTGTGTGACTGTGTGACTCCGTGGCTGTGTGGCTGTGTGTCTGTGGCCTGCGCAGCTCTGAGCCCTTCTCTCCTACGCTCTCGGGAGTGTTATCCCCTTCCCCTCGCATTCCCGCTTCATGGCATAATCTTTGTTTTTGCAGTCCCAACTGGCGGTACCCATGGCAATCTCTATGTATGTCTAATGCCCCGACTCCTGACTCCCCCACTGTCCGTGTTTGATAGCTGCCGTAACCATACACCAGTTGTTCCATGAGTGCGTGTGGGACGGGCACAGCAGGACACCACGTAATCACTCAGAGACTCAGAGCCAGGAGGTTCACAGACCCCCCCCCCCTCCCCCCCACAGACTACCCCCCCTCCCCTCCCTTCACAGTTGTGTCTACAGTCAGGGTCTCTCTATAGAGATAGTGTTCCTCATCAGTTTGTATTACCCGTTCCTACTACTATGCTATTTGCATGTTTTGACTTCGAAAACTTGTTGTTGTGGTAAGAATTGCGTGGATTTCTTATCGGTGTGTCGGCCTACAGTGTTTTCAGTCACCTTAGATGACCAATGGAAACTCAACTCCAAGAAAGCCACGTAGGGAATCTTAGGACATTTTTTTAATTTTAATGAGAGATAATCACAAAAGCTCCTCATCAAAATGAATTCCAAGAATATAAATACAATACATGTGTATTTTATTCAAAATATTTTTATTAAAAGCAATGTTTGATCTATGTAGCTTCAGGAGGGACACACACACACACACACCCATGGCCGGCCTCCCTGGCCTGTTGTATTATTCACCAGAAGAGGTGGAGAGGTGTGAGGTCTGCTTATCCCCCTAACACAGGTGATTGACCTCCGATAGAGTATTGTTGCTCTTTCCACACGGGGTAATTGGTAGAATGATATGATTCATTAGTCCAATCAATTTTCGCAATCGTTCTGACAATCAGCAAGGCTTGTAATTTATTGCAATAGATTACTTGCCAAACCTGTTTTGACAGCAAAAAGGACAACCCGATATATGACACACATTTCTCACATTGTGAGAGAGATACTTCTACATTACTATACTTAAACCCAGAACATGATCTTAGAGGCATGGAGGTATATCATATCTGACAAGCTGCTATTGATTCATCAGTCAGAAATTATTTGGCATTTAAATAACTGTTATCCTAATCATAGAAAGGTAAATATTACGATTTCGGAAGTCAATTTTAGTCATGTCTATCCATTATGTCAAAACAGACTGATGTCAAGTTCTTAGTTCTAGTTCTGCTATCTAAGCTGCTACCAGACTACCGGTAGTTATAAGACTCTTACGTTCAAGAAAAGCACTGAGATAATATCCCACATTTTAAAAACATCCAGACCACAAACATGTCAGTGTTCTTTCCTAAGTGTTTCACATTCATATTTTACGTTACACATTATCCAAGCGTGTATCTGTCACTCTCCCTGAATCTTTTAAGACATTTTAACTATTCACAGATTATTTTGTGGGCGGTAATCCGTAACAGAAACGGTCATTTCTGAAAGAAAATTGTCAGAAAAAACGATTGAAAACACGGTTTCAGTTCTCATGCTCGGGGGTTGAAGGTTCGAGAATAATCCACTGCTACTGTTCGGATAATCGTCCTAGGTTGAGACATCTTCCTGGTAGATGTCCGGTTCACACACTCACTCAAAGCTTTTGCCTTTCCAATGCAAATAGACTTAACATGCACACATTGTAATGGCTTCACCTTTTTAGTCAGAGGATCCGATGCGCTTACAGGCCTTGGAGTGGATAACAGTGACACCTGAGCTGTGCACCCGGCGACCTCTCTCTGGATCTGGAGAACACGGCTGAACAGAAGCTTAGAGGGAATCTCCCGGCTCTCTGAATGAATAACTCCCCGGCTCGCCCTCAGACATGCACTGTCCTGGGTGGCGGCAGAGAGAGACAGAGAGAGAGAGACAGAGAGAGAGAGAAAGAGAGAGAGAGAGAGTAGAGAGAGAGGACATTTAAGGAACGTTTACAATCTAACGTCTCAGTTCCTTGATTCACTCAATTGTGTGTGAGAGATAATACTGTAAGTCACAGAGCAGATAGCAAAAGAGAAGCTTAAAAAGAACCCCCCCCCCCCCTGAAAAAAAGAGAGGGGGCAGAGAGATTTAGGAAGGCACTAAGCTGAATATAAATGCTAAAGTGACAATGAATCACAATGGAGAGATTAACCTTTAATACTGTACGGGAACTGGAGACCATGGAGCACTGGCTTACCCAGAAACGCTGCTCCCAAGTCTGTTCTGTCTGCGCCTCCGTCGGGTCCTCGTGGTGCTCGGGCCCTGGTCCTTTTTGCTGTTATTAACGGTAATACTCGACCTTAAGTTGCTGTTTTGATCATGTCTATAAACGATAAACACTGTAATTACTCTAGTAACAACATTGGATGAATATGTCATTCCAATGTAATGGGATAGTAACAGAGTGAAGCATTTATAGATTAGGTTAGATTCAACTTCATTGTCTTTGCAGAGTTGTAAAGTTGCAAAGTACCAGACAACAGTGATAGTGATAGGTACGGTGAAAACAAAACATGGCGCTGCAGCTTTCAGTCATGCTGCCACATGCTCCTGGAACAAACTCCCTGAAGAAATCAAACAGGCCCAAACCCTACACATCTAGCTAGAAACCTTAATGTTTCTTCTATGAATGTCTTTTATCCATTAACTATTGTCTTATTAAATGTTTTTTCTATTTACTTTTATTCATTGTAATTTTTATTTTCTTACTATGCTCCTCTTGCTGTATTTTTAAATAATGTAAGTAAAGCACTTTGAATTGCCCCTGTTGTATGAAATGCGCTATACAAATAAACTTGCCTTGCCCAACATTATGGTAGTTAAAGGTAGTTAAACATTTGATCATTTATAATTAACACAAAACAGGTAGAATAGAGACAAATGTCCCTTATTTGACTTGTTTATCAAAACCCTAATGCAACACAATGTTGATACTACCGTAAATGAAGGTGTGATAATTATACAGAGCGACTACATCATTGTTGAACCAACCAACAGACAGACATCATCACGTCCTGGAACCAGCCCTGTTCAAATGTCGGGTCTCGTATTTATGCGCCGTGTCCCACACTTCACGACGGCGTCCTTAATCTGCCGCGTCTCTGCAGACTAGGCCGCGGCACATGGAGAGCTGTCTGAAGACGTACCGGTACTCTATCCGTGGGTGACTTTGTAGTGCGAGACAGATGGTGTACTTTAGAGTGTGTGCTCTTGTGATGATGTGGCAAGTGCACGTTTGTGCTGATGCCGTAGAAAACGCGGTGACATCAAGGCTGGTACGACTGTTCCCCGTGTTGTATGATGAATGATGTGGAAGCATGTTAGGAACATTAAAGACATTCTGTCCTGCTGCTTTTTTGATGCGTCGGAGACACACAAGAAAGTCAACCAGACAGCAAACACAGGCGCGTGATTACCACCAAGTACACTTAGACCTTCAAAACTGTCGAAACCCCCCCCCAAAAAAACGTGTAACAGAGACGCTGTGATTTTAACGCTGTGACTAAATGACGACTAGTGACAAGATGTCTGCCTTTCCACTGTGATCTGTCCTACAGGTATGGCAACGTTTTAGTTTCGATTAGGGTTCTTGGTTGTGAGAACAGGAGGCGTTGTACATGAGAATCCGTTCTTAGTTGTCTCACCTGGTTAAATAAATAAAGGTTAAATAAAATAGAATAAAAAGGAATTGATTTGAATTCTCCCTATTGCAATATAAATGGACTGATTATGAATGAGACATTTCAGAGGTTAACCCCTAAATAACCCACAACTACAGCACTACGGTTTGGGGTCACTTAACAGATAATACGAGGAAGACACAGAGGATAACCTTTCCATTTCCAAGCGACTTGCAACAATTACAATTTGCAACAATAACAATTTGTCTAAACAAGGAAGTGAATCATCTACTCATCTGTCATCATAAGCACAAATCTATGCTAGGACCAGGGGCCATTAGCGGTCACAATGTTCTTTTCTTTTTTGTTTCACCATGCCTCTCTTGATGATGATTTAAAGACACTGTTGGTGTCAATATTTCTATGCTTTGTTCAAAAAAGACGACTAAATAGAGATATCCTAACTGCTGTGACTGTACTGCAGTGGAGGATGGAGGCCGAGATTGAGAGGACAGGCTCACTGAGTACATGGATATTCCTCATACATTCAACCGCATGGATTACAAGAAGCCCGTCCTCCGATTTCCACCTCCACCAGCCTCCCTCCGCTGGTGTCCTGTGCCCAGCACTCGAGTTGAGGGGGGATGAGGGGGGATGGCATCCCCCCTGAAATAAAAACAGTCAAAATCATCTCCCTTTTAAAACTGCCATCCCCCCTTTCCATCCCTTATGTCATTGTATCAATGAACGTGGTATTACTGCTATTTCAACATTTAGTTTTGCGCATATTGAGTAAAATACTGTGGGCGAGGGAGGGGGGGGGGGGGGGCACGCACACATGCAATGACATTTTTACCACCAAGTCACTGACACTTAAGTCACTGACGCTATGGGGATGCTAAAATCATCCCCCATATGATAAAATCCACTATCCCCGTTGATGTTCTTTTACAACTTGAGTACTGACCGTGCCTCTCACGGTGCCATCAGACACCTCTCTCTCATCTGGTGTTTGTTTAAACACAGACACCATCCAGCGGCATAGGGTGACCTTGTCCACTGTCCCTCTCTCTCCACTCATTCCGTATTCAAGCTTTTCTCCTTTTACAAGATGGCGTCCGGACTGACCGGCTACTATGAGTCCCGTTTGATGGCAAACGAACAACAGAGAGAGAGAGACGGGGGAAAAAAGGCAACTTTTTGTCTCTCCACAGGGAACTTGGGAGAAGCGATAGCTACCTGTAACCTCTGTTGTGTCCGGGTCAGCGGACTGGGTTTGAGGGAAAGCCTTAGTGAAAGAGAAGTGGCCCACGACATCACAACACCGACATCACACTAAAGGACTGGAAGGAAGTAGGAACACACGACAAGCCACCCAGAACCTTCACTGCGAATCAATCTCCGCCGCTCCGAGAAAGCTTTTTGACAAAGGAGGAGTGCATTAAAGAAGTGAAGTCGGTCTGGTTCGCTGTTCCCATGTTCCCTTGACTCTGTGTTGTAACGTGTCACACAAATAGGGATGGTATCTCACAGTAGTATCAGTCTAAAAGGGGGGGCAACATAGCAAACCGCTGCCAAGGGACATTCCTCTTCCATATTATACAGAACATAACATAGCTACTCCTTACATCGCTATATAACCCTTGTGGTAAGTGGTACGTCGTCATTCTGTGAAATAGCTTTAAACATTACGAGGGCGAAAACCAAACCAAGCTATGTATGTGGTCACCCAAAAACATACATAACATTTATGTTCCCTCCGTTGGCACGACGATGACGACACACCTCAGGTTTTGGAGTCCAACTGTAGTCACAGTTGAATTAAGAATCCTGACCAATAGCGAATTAGGTGGACAGCTTTTCCAAGATTCATACACTGCCAAGGTTCCTTCACACACCCACCCGATATTTCCGCTTTAATTGTGCCACTTGAGAAATTTACGTGCCTGTGAATATGGAATGAATCTTAGGCTTATTGCAGTATCATTAGCAGCAACATTTAAGCAACATCTGTGTGCTATACAACTAATTGAAGTAGCAGAGGCAGCAGCTGTAAATCCACAGGAAGATGGCAGTTTTTTGCCCAGCACTGCTGAGCTAGCTGCTAACTGTCAGTCTGTTCATACAATCTGCTATTAAAAAAAAGTCTAGTGCAAACACACAATGTCCAAACATACAGAGAGAGAGAGAGAGAGAGAGAGAGAGCGAGAGAGAGAGAGAGAGAAAGGGGGTAATGGTGCTATTAGCCACCCTGTTGTACTGGTGTTTTGTGTTGTTTGTTTTTTAATACACCGCCGGTTGGTGTTAAGGCTTTCACTCTGTTGTCACGTCGATATTTAAATCCTGAGAAAAGAGAGGAGATTTAATACCGAACTTAACGCTGCTGCTGTCACTGGACACCAGTTGAGGGATATCTGGTATGTCATCATGTGCTCTCTCTCTCTTTCTCTCTCTCTCACACACACACACACACACACTTCGGCACGGTGTGTTGCCATGCCAGCCACATTTTTGACTCAACCATAATGACTCATGCCCCCGTAATCAATTCATTCACAATATCATCAGCTGATTATATACACCGTCCTACCTACCTCAGCTGCAGTGATATTACACACACAGGAGTTCGTTCTCTGAGTCTGTTGCAAATACAGATAACCCCCCCCCACACTACAATTCGAATACTAGGAGGAAACACAAACATTTCCCCGGATTGGGTGTTTTGTGGAAAAACACAGCTAGCATTATGAATGCTATTGAATAGGGGGGGGGGGGGCTCCGGCTCCACTCCATTCAACGAATCCCCAAGTCGATTCTCTCACATTCAGGAGCCTAAGAGTCCCGGAGGTCACTTGAACGACCCTATCGTGGGGTAATTGTTTAACCGGCTCCTCCGCGTTTAGAAAAGAAAAGCCCCCCCCCCCCCCCCCACAAACAGAGAAGGACGGCGGCGGAGACAATGGCGTTAGAGGAGGGTGGTCTCCTAAAGTCCCGCTGATTAGTGTGTTTGTCAACTACTCGGCTCCATTAGAGAGCTGGCACGTCCCTCTCGTTAGCTGCGAAGCTCAGTGCGCTCGCTAGGCCTGGCCAGTTAGTCCGTGCCAGACGGGGGGGGGGAGGGGACGGAGGGCAGGGGGAGGGACGGGGGGGAGGGGGGGGACAGGAGGTGAGAGGGAGGGAGGGAACCTCTCCAATCTGCCGCATTACAACATCGGGGTCCAAGGTATGGATCCTCCCCGAGTATTGAAAATCAATAGTCACGTGACGGTCGGCGGGGTCAGAGGTGGGCTGAATTAAGCATTTTAAGCACTTCGGCTGCTACAGTGTCTCTCTCTCTCTCTCCCTCCTCGGCAACGATCTGTGTGCCGTATACGCCCCCCCCCTCCCCTTCCTGAAGGGAGATCATCATTCTGGAGATTTACTGAGGTCAACCTACGGGGGTGATGCGGATGATGCTCCACTTGATATGATACTCCTACTTTTCTTTCTTGATTATTTTTGGTACACGTTAACTGTTGGTAGCCACTGATGTTGCTATGCTAAATAACTAGCTACGTTATTCGGCTTTATTCTTTGTTTTTGTCATTTGTGTGCTACAGAGATCAATATGCTGTACCGAGAACAAATTCCACCGGCTTTGGTCGTGTGGCTAATAAACTATCTATCTAAACTATCTATTCTAAACTATCTATCTATATCATTCTGTAGGTGATGTTGCCTGGGTGCATGTTGTCACGATAGATATTGGTTAGGCTTGGTTTAGCTGAGACAATGTTAGCGACACATCATCATGTGTTCCAGAACTGAGTGATGTGTTCTGGAAATGAACAACTTGTAACTGAAAATACATAAAATGCCATACAAACAAAAGCCATTTTGTTGCAAAGTGAAAACAACCTATTTCTACACCTGTGGTAGGGAGTGATTATGGCCCAGTTGGCTCTGGAGATTTCAGAAGCCAAAAGTTGGCATCTCCGGAGGGCCACGCTATAAACATAATAAACTATATAAACCCACTGAGATTGTTTCCCTGTGTTTTAATACCCAGTGGGCGATGGCATGGTTGTGATTAGCTCCACAACAAAAACAAGACAAACACAGAAAAACTAATTACATGTAAATAACTTGATTTGTTTTCAATTCGAGCAGCGAGGTTTAAAAGGGTCAGAAAACATGAGCTCATACGCGATGTGAAGTCTTAGCTCCGGGGTGAGGTGGTGTTGGCTCGGCTCGCAGAGAAAACAACATTTAATTACAAGGTGTTACGAGTGTACGACACAGTATGATATACCAAACAAATTAATGCCGAAAATCAAATACATCTGTTCTGTGGCGCAAGAAGCTACCAGTGACCAAGCTGATTGTCTTGGCAACCATTCTCTCTCTCTGTGTATTAAAAGCCTAACAAAAAGCACACACACACACACACTTACTGTCTAATACAGATTCTCTCCAGGGCAGCTTCTCAACTGTTGGGAACATGCATTAAGGCTTAGCTATATTACTTTATTAGAGCTTAGCTTGCTTAATATCTTCACTCAATACAGATTTATATGGCTTGAGTGGTCAACAGTGATTTGACTTGCTCAGTGGGGAGGTTTTCTAAAATTAATATTATAGATCAACTCACCACCACGTCAGCCGCTGACGCCGGTGGAGCTGTGTTTTAATACAACGACCTAGCCGTGGAGTTTTATGGATTTGTTTCTGACAAATACATCCCAGTATGATATGAAATACAAATCCGTCGTGTTGGAAATGCTAATATAAGAGCACATACA
>NC_137681.1:3467118-3469618 GCF_963989245.1 Nansenia antarctica | reverse complement strand
AGGTCTAAACACTGTCAACCACAACAAGAAGGGCATATAAACAGTCAACACCACAGCGGTAAATACGTCTGTCCCGGTCAGACAGCCCGGAGACCGGAAGGCCGAGCCCATATCAGCCCGTGATTCTCCAGGAGATTTCATAAGGAGAGAAGGGAGAGCTATAGGGACTCAATCCCTCAACCGAGGGGATCTCCGGCTCTTTACAAGCAGTGTCAGCAGTCAGTAGTTTACAATCAATAATTCATATCTTTGTAAGGCAATGTACAACAGCTTTACCTTGGAAAAAAAAAAATATTTCAAGATGACGAAAAACATAAAGACATTCACGGTTGTAGGATTTTCCCCCAGAATTGTCAAAGTAGCGACATCTATAATCAGAAATATATTATTTATTACGGGGCATGACTGGGTATATTTTATTCAGCGGAAAAATAGGATTCATTCAGGTGACTGGAGTTGTTCCAGCAGTGTGAGGGGGAGCATGGTGTGAGTCCTGTACAGGGGACGGGGGGAAAGACAGGGCTTTAGAACAGGACAAGTACTTCCTCTGGAGGTAACACTGCCACAAAAACCAGACCGGGAGAAAAAAACAGACAGACACACAGACGGATGAAAACAAAACAATCCTTTGACCCACAAACACTTCTCAAAGAGACGGACACCCGCTCAGCCTGAGTGCTCTCTCTCTCCTCTCTCTCTCTCTCTCTCTCTCTCTCTCTCAAAAAAAAAAACTGAAAACATAAAAAAGCAACCATTCCCCCCCCCCCCCCCCCACCACCACCACCACCCCCGGTCAAGGGCATCCATTTCATTATAAAACGTAGTCCCGCCAAAACAAATATTATTTTTGAATCTTTCATTATCTTTCTCTGTGGAAATGGGCTAAAACAGCATGTGTTGGTATTAGAGGCTGCAGAGCCAGCTGTCGTGGCTGACTGCACCGTGACTCAATGTCAGCAGTTCAAAGAGAGCCAGAGCTAAAGGGAAGGAGGGAGAGAGGGGTGGAGGGGTGGAGGAGAGGGGTGGAGGGGGGGGGAATCAGATAGGTCAGTCCAGCCCACTCGGCAGCCCTAAAGGACATGGCTATCTTTGCGAATCACATTCTTCTCACATTTTCGGGGCCCTCTCTAACGCCGTATCTACTCCTGCACAGCGACGGAGAGAGAGAGCGCGGCCGAGAAAGAGGGCCTGCCTTTCGAGGTGGGGGGTCGAGGAGAGAGGAGAGAGGAGAGAGACCCATCTCGACATGAGAGATGACCATCAAAGACTTTTCCAGACGAGATGCCACGCGAGATGCGAGATGACCGTCGCCACACTCTCGACTTACAGTAGCGACAGTACAACAGCGGGAGGGGGGGAAGTAGTATTATTATTGCAATATAACAAGGACGAGGGCGATCGTAATACGTTTTATGACGATGACACGCCACACGCCGGTGGTGATAGAGACAGAGAGAGAAGGGAAAAAAAGAAGACAAGAAAGAAAAGAAGTGGAGTGGTGTGGAGAGTGAGGGGATGAGACGTCATCCTCCGATAAGGACGGAGTAATGAAATCTTCAACGGTTGCACACACACGTTTTGACGGGTGGAGAGGGTTAATGAATACTGTATCGAATTCTTGCGCAAGAAGACTGTCATGCTCTTTAAAGGTTCCCCCTATTACTGGTGCGTCTCCTCTACTACGGGCTCCGGGAGTTTATCTGCAACGGACATGATTTATGAAGTCAGTCTCAATATCACTGAGTTTAACGACATATAATGGTGGGGAGCAAATTGCTCAATTTGAGCAAAAAATGTGGCAGTGATTCCATCTTTTTCTTCGCCCGCAAAAAAAAAAGATTGGGGGGAGTGGGGGAGGTGGGGGGGAGGGGGTTGGTAGAGGGGGGAGGGGGGGGGATATCCGTTCTTTTTCTCTCCATATTGACTTGAGTGATAGAGAGAGAGAGTTTGGGAGGGTTTTTAGTCCTGTCCTGTCATATCTTGTCCTGTCCTATTTGTCTTGTCCTGTCCTGTCCTGTCCTGTCCTGTCCTTTTGTATCCTGTTCTGTGCTGTCCTGTCTTGTCCTGTAATGTCCTGTCATGTCCTCTCCTGTCCTGTCCTGTCCTGTCCTGTCCTGTCCTGTACTGTCCTGTCATATCCTGTCCTGTCCTATTTGTCTAGTCCTGTCCTGTCCAGTCCTTTCGTATCCCCTCCTGTCTTGTCTTGTCCTGTCCTGTCCCCTCCTGTCCTGTCCTGTCCTGTCCCTTCCTGTCCTGTCCTGTCCTGTCCTGTCCTGTCCTCTCCTGTCCTGTCACCTCCTGTCCTGTCCTGTCCTGTCCTCTCCTGTCCTGTCCTGTCCTCTCCTGTCCTGTCCTGTCCCCTCCTGTCCTGTCCTCTCCTATCCTCTCCTATCCTGTCCCCTCCTGTCCTGTCCTGTCCTGTCCCCTCCTGTCCTGTCCTCTCCTATCCTGTCCCCTCCTGTCCTGTCCTGTCCTGTCCCCTCCTGTCCTGTCCTGTCCC
>NC_137681.1:3453691-3461191 GCF_963989245.1 Nansenia antarctica | reverse complement strand
GAGATGTTTTCTGGCGAACACTTTCCGTATTTCTCCTATATTGACATAAGTATCTCATTTTGTGAGCAACAGAGATATAATTGAGTTGTGCCTCCTCTAAATATAATACATCACAGCTTTTCTTGACAATTGAAACATTATCCACTCGAATTCCAATATCAGGCATCTCAAGACAGAACTGATTTACAAAAACGACAGGCAAGGTACCCCTCTCTCCCCCCCCCCTCCCAACATTCACACCTCAAAATTCAATTATTGTTATTAATAATCCAGATTTTTGGCAGGGCTTTACAGAAGACAGAGAAACACACTGGCTGTGAAATCTAATTTAGCACAACGCACAAATCCATCATTTACGCCTGCGCCATTACTGCGGATATAGAGAACTTCCAAACATCACCGATTTGTCTTTTCTGACAGAGAAGAGAGAGTGGGGGTAAAAAACATGAAGGTGCGTTCCAATCGATGGTGGAATCCCTGGGATTCAGGCTCCAGCTGAATATGTTCTCCAACTTTGCATTTTTTCCCCCTCCTCTCCCTTCCCTAAGACAGCCGCCTGGGACCGGGCTTGTTTTCACTCCTGGGCTCATCAATACCTAAATCCTGGTGAACAAGTGACAGTGAGAAGCCCTAATCAATATCACCCTCTGCGCTTTTTCTCTCTCCTTCTGGTCAAATGGTTCAGCGCTACTGACAGCCCTGACACTGGGAACATGATGCAAAATCTTTATCAACGAGCCCCATTGAGATGAGTGGTGGTAGAAAACACAACACAGTCATTACTGGTCAGTCACAGCACAACACACACACTCTTCTCCCTCCCCTGTAAAACTGGCTCCTTCATTGGGTGTTTTGGTTTGGGGAGAGAAGAAGAGAGAGAAGAGAGAAGAGAGAGAAAAAAGATAGAGGGAAAACTTCTTTCACGGTATTGATTTCATCTGAAGCATGTTTAGCAGAACGTTGGTCAATACCAGAGCCATGCTTAACTGTGGATAATGGTAATGCTAAATAGTTTGGTATAAATCTGTTAGGACGCTGCTTATGGCCGTCGTCAGATGGTCAGATAGTCCATAATATCCGTAATAAACATTAACCCTCAATAAACAATTCATGGTTTGCGTGTCAAATAAAAAAAACACCATAAATCACCATCTTCTGTCCCCCTTCTTCTCTAACAAAGAAGAGAATGTTAGCCATGTATATGAGAGAGCTCTCAACCAGCTCTCACAGGCGAGGTGGACCGTTACAATCCTTTGTTTGTTTTTCTCCGGTTCCTCCCTCAACAAGGTACTGTATGCCTTTGGTGAAATTTTCGGAAGAAAATCTGCATCTGTCCACTGCTTGAGGCTTCCTCTCATAAAGTTGAAGGTCATTGTATGAATTATGGGAGCAGAGCAAACAAAGGGAAGAGAGAAAAAAGAAGCCAGTTGAATAGTTCTTGTGAAACTGTCTGGATAGTAAGTCCTGATACTCGGCCTGCCTGGAATTCAATCAAACATGTACATGCCCGCCCCAAAAAACATCCTGGAAAAGCAGTTATATTGAAATGCATTCAGAGATATGCATATTTAAAGTAAAGCTAGAGAGGTTAGGTGGGTGGGTGTAGGTATTGTGACCAGTCACTGTGGCTGACATATTGGATGATTCAGGCGTTCCTCTTTAACCGGGGGAGACTATAGACACAAACAATCACACATTGTCTTTCAAAGTCAATCAAGCCAAAGTTTTTTTAACATCCAACCTTTTTTTTTACATTGTTTTATTACGCCACACTTATTGGTTTTCAAGGAAAAAAGTTACTTAAGCAGGGACAAGACACTCCACTCAATTAAAAATTAAAATCAAACGTTTTTTTTTTTTTTTTTTGCAGAGGATGAACTATTAACACAAGCTGATGAATATAGGTCATAACACAAAGAGAAATAGGAAAGCTTATTAATTAAATAATAAGGGGCAATTTCATTACTATCAGGTCCAGTCAAATAATTTTCTTAGATGAGGAAAAGGTGAGGCAACATGGATGGCTCTGCGTGCGCTCATGCTAATGCTGTTTATGATGATAAATGACTTGTTACGATGAAAAAAAGACAGGTTAGCTTAATCTCACACTTCTCCATCGGCTACAGAGAGAGAGAGGTAATCAGTTGATTGAAAAAAACCCACTGATGAGTCCTTAACATTGTGACATAAACCATATTACCAAGCAGCATAATCCAGGTTATAGTAGAATAGGGTCATCACAGAAATTAACTTTTTGTTCATTAATTTGTATGGGATTAGTAGAGGGCAAAAAGACAGCAAATCTGTTCTAGTTATTTTCTGAAAATCATTTCAAAGTGTGCATCAGTCGTGGCTGTTGGGTGACTTTGGGGTTAATCAGGCTGATGTGTCCTTTTAATTGCTTTCTATTCAGAGTAAATTCATTAGATAATGTTCTCTTCAAAATTCATGAATCAATTTAACTGAAGAAAACCACATTAAGAGCTTTGGTTTCATTACTTGAACACTGCTATGTTAACATAGCCAGCTAGGAGTGTTCCTTTAGGCCTATCCTGATTATCTAACGAGGATGTCGTATGTATTATTTATTGTCTTTATTGGTGCTTCATCCAAGCTAATATGGGTACTCTGGAGTTTGGCCTGAATCTCAATTGGCTTACATCTGTAAACAATGTCTTCCTATTAGATTAGGGGGTCACTGGGAGAATATGTTTGGAACTGTACTTTAATAAAACATAGAGTGTGTGGGTTTCATTATATGAACATTATTCTTTTTTGGGTATACACACCACGAAAATACTTCCATGAACATTCCACCTTTAGGATGTTTAGATATGGAGTGATTGTGATGAGGAAAAGTCCAACTTGGAGTGAGTGAGTGAGTGAGTGAGTGAGTGAGTGAGTGAGTGAGTGAGTGAGTGAGTGAGTGAGTGAGTGAGTGAGTGAGTGAGTGAGTGAGTGAGTGAGTGAGTGAGTGAGTGAGTGAGTGAGTGAGTGAGTGAGTGAGTGAGTGAGTGAGTGAGTGAGTGAGTGAGTGAGTGAGTGAGTGAGTGAGTGAGTGAGTGAGTGAGTGAGTGAGTGAGTGAGTGAGTGAGTGAGTGAGTGAGTGAGTGAGTGAGTGAGTGAGAGAGTGAGTGAGTGAGTGAGTGAGTGAGTGAGTGTGTGAGTGAGTGAGTGAGTGAGTGAGTGAGTGAGTGAGTGAGTGAGTGAGGAAACTAGAGATATTGGGACCAGAACTCTTTGTCTTGGCTATTCAAGAGGCAGCATTTCTTGGTAGGCGATCTCTACTTTGGTGATGGGGCTGACATGAGAGAGGTGTCCAACCAGTCTCAGAATCCCTCGTCAAGCTTTTATGGAAGCACCCGGAACAGACACAGGCTGCATATGGCAGTACCGTCCAGTGACTAGAACTGCAGTGTAAGGTTAAGGACATCTCAGACCACCAGGACCAAGCTCCGGACCTGGGGTGATAGGGCCTTTTCAGCCGCAGCCCCGTGCCTCTGGAACGCCCTCCCCAACCACATCAGACAGGCCAACACCCTGCCAACATTTAAACAGGCCCTCAAAACCCACCTCTTCAAGCTCGCCTTCTCCAGTTAACCCTCTCCCCCTCCCCTTCCCATGTGTCCCCAGCACTACCTCAATTAGGCCCCTATACTTTCTTCTATTTATTTTTTGTTTCTTTTTATTATAACTACTCAATCTTTTCAGTTTGTAAAGCGTCTTTGAGTGTCTAGAAAAGCACTATATAAGTCTAATGTATTATTATTATTATTATTATCTCCATGTTCATATGTAGCAGAGGTGGTTGGGAGTCACACACTCATGCTGAGGGAGCCCAGCCTGGGACATTCAAACTCCAGACCCAGAGCATGGTCCTCTGGACCCAGTTGTTCAAAACTTTTAATCTGGATCAGAATGATCTTGATTCTTTTCTCTGATCCAGGATCAGATCGAGCTGGCTGATTTCCCCTCCTATACGACTCAGAATCAACCAGCTGATCCTGGATCAAAAACAAAAATCTAGATCATTCTGATCCAGATTAAAAGTTTTGAACAACTGGGCCCTGGTCTTTGATAGTAGCCTTGTTCTTCCATGTGGGAGACCCATGTTCAAACCCCAAGTCCTGACCACATGCTCTTTGTTTTCCCTCTCTCCCCCGCTACTCTATAGCCTCGTCACCTCAAGTCACGCCGATGCAAATGAAGGCTTTGCCAGACCATGAACGTGGGCGCTTAAGAGCTCTGTGGAGTTGACCGTGACTCAACAAGGCTGTAGGAGGTGTTCATTTTTCTCCAGTTGAACCTTGGTGCCATCAACTCAGAACGTCTGAGTTCCTTAAATGTCCAATGTCGTCGGTTTTTTACATGTAATCACTTCAAACGCCCCACGTACACTCTAACACTCTACACACTAGACCCCCTGTCGACATTCAGTCTGAGAGATGAACAGGAATATTCCTCAGTGGTAGTAGTAGTGGCTTATCATTTGCGTTCAGGTTTATTAGCAAACATGTCGTGGCAATAGGCAGTTTGTGTCAGTGCTGAATCCCCCTGCCCCCCCCCCCTCTCTCTCTCTCTCTCTCTCTCGGAGCGAGGCCCTCATGCCCCACAGTCACTGCCAGTCTCCTGCGGAGGGAGGCACATAATCAAGGTAATTTGCTTGAACTTTGGGGAATATCGACTAAAAAACCGCGCCGCGGCTACGTGTGATTGATATCCACCCATGTGACTTATTAGAGCTTTGTCAGAAGCAAAGACCCCGAGGTGCCGTTAAATAATTTTTCATTGATAATCACTCCCCCTGTCACTCTCTCCCCTCCTATGAAGAGACAACTTTCTTTTCTGAAGACCCAACCTGACTGAAGGGGATGGATGGATGGCAAGCCCTCTTAATTTCTTAATAAACGATTTCTTTAGCATAGGACACGGATTAGGGGGGCGGGGTGCGCGGAGCCTCGCCGCATTATCACTTTGACAGAGCTGTCACAGGGACAGGTGAAAGGGAAACTGGCAAGCTTTCATTTCTCTGCAGAGGAACGGGGGGTGTGGGGGGGTGTTGGGGGGGGGGGGGGGGGTGGGGTTGGGTTGGGGGAGGGAGGGGGGGGGACTCTTCAGGGATTAATCTCCTTATCAGCACTCAGCCTTTGCCTGGGGGCAGCCTCAGCATTCGCACGGAATCATGACCAGGATTTTTTTCTCTCTTCTCTCTCTCTCTCTCTCTCTCTCTCTCTGTCTTTTTTGACTGACGGAATTTAGTTGAAAGTGATGATGCCAACTTTGGAATCTTTTTTTTTATAGGAGGGATATACGTATATATACACACACAACTAGACTAGGGGATAGTGTCTCAAACTGTGGATGGGTTTACGTAAGGAATACATATAGGTTGGTTGGACTTGAGACTTGAGACCGATTTCTACCTTCATCTCATCAGCATCTTTTAACCTTTTATCGGTTCCGGAGGTCATCTGTATCATTCCCTTCTGACCCATGATGCATAGCGGTACAACAGTTTGATGAAATCTGCAGAACCAGTCACATCTTTAGTATTATTAAATGCATGTACAGCAGGCCTACAGTGCATGGTTCACCAAAACATCTATCTAGTCTACACCTAATGGATCGGTCACAGATATACAGTATTTGCTAACACAACATCCCCTGGTGAAGGCGATATGGAGATGTATTGTGTTATTACGTTATTGCATATTTAGTTGCTTCCGGCTACACAAAGGACCATGGTCTCTGAGCTTCCTCCCAGCTTTGACCTCAATGCCGAGATAATGCCTGTAAGCAGGGGTGGGCATCGACGATCGTTAATTGATCGATAAGGATCTTGGTCGATCACAAAATAAAACATTTGGTCGATCACAAAAAAAAAAAAAAAGTTTTTTTTTTTTTTGTGATCGACCAAATGTTTTATTTTGTGATCGACCAAGATCCTTATCGATCAATTATCGATCGTCGATGCCCACCCCTACCTGTAAGTGTTAAGAATCAAGAGTCAATTACACTAACTTCCACCAGAGCAGCGTGTGTGAGAGAGAGAGAGAGAGTGTGAGCTGCTCTAGTCTTAGAGCTCCCCTGTTTCCTGATCCTGATCCCTTTCACGGATCTGGATTAGAGGGTTTCGTGTTTTTTTCTTATGATTCGTATTTATGTACATGAGTAAACCCATCCAAACAGGGAGAGTAGAGCGTCGCATCGAAGGTTCTGTCATTTGAGACGCCGCCGTGTGTGGGGTAGTATTGACAGCGTCTGTGCTCACTGCTGCTTTCAGTAGGTGACATCTCATCTTGACTTTGGACATGCTTGATTGATTATTGTCGGTACACTCCATAGCTTAAACAAAGACAGGCCCATAACACTGTCGACGTTTGACTGCTGACAGAACTGATATGAAGCTCATTTCTAACATTTGACTGTACTGGCTGATAGTATGCCACACTGCTCATGCTTTTTATTAGTTTATAGGTTATTATCTACCTCTAAGGTAACCGATTATTGGTGGTGGTGAATTGTTAAGCTATGACAGCATATGTTAAGCCTGTATGTAGTACCGATAAGTACCAATGTTGCTTGATTTCATGCCCAACAATTTGGCTCAAATTACTTTAATTGAAATTAATTTCAAGTTTGAGGAGCCCCTCGTGTACACAGTCTCTTTTTAATGGTGCCACCGTGTGGTAAGGCAAAACTCTCTCAAACTTAGCTCCTCTTGTTAGCACGTGTACCACATTTCATGACTTTGTGGATCAGTTCGATACGCCTGTTATTGTGCTTATTTATTATTAAAATATAACGTCTTTATGACATTTACTTTAATAACGCTACGGCTAGGATAAAAAAATAAAAAAAATAGGTTTAGAAGAAGGTGATAGAAGAAGGTTTTTCCTTCTATCAATGGCCCCCGGGCCTGAGCTGGATTACTCTTCCTGCTACGACTGGTGGATTGATGATTCACTTGCTTAGTATTCAAATGTATTGGAATAAGGCGTCTGCTAAATGCCAAAAATGTAAATGTAACTTGAATACTGTGGATGACTGCCTACATGTTCACAACAACGACACCACTCGTGTTTTGACCTACTAACTGATTAATAATCACTTTGTTAAAACCCATTTCGAAGCTAGTTGTAGTTCGTCCGTATCGCTAAAATCCAACAAACTGTTGCTAGGATTTGTCTTTGAGGTCTGACTAGGCAAGGGGTTACATTTGGTTGGCCCCTGACTTCACACTTAATTGGGTACTTTCATTTCCTCTATTCCGTCTGCAGATCACAGGGCGGGGGAGATACTTAGCCCCTCTACTCCGGCACTTCACTGGGAAGGTGATTAAAACTCAGGAGTGGGTCGTGTCGTAGCGCTCCGACTAAGGCCTTACTTCCCCTCTCTAGTCTATCATTTCAAGATGCATTATTGATGTGGATTACAGTTAGCATATTTTCGCATATTTTCTTGCTGCCCATTCCTCTGTTCAAAGGCTATGCCCCCCCC
>NC_137681.1:3403691-3448691 GCF_963989245.1 Nansenia antarctica | reverse complement strand
AGCTGTTGAATTATGGGCGGGTTGTGCTGCTGGAGTGGTCTGATGGTCTGACAGAGCGCCATCGCTCTTTGTGATGGAAATGAAAGATGGAAAACAAGAAAAAGCTTCTCTGTGGCCAAGCTGTGACGGCCGCACAACCCTCCCTCAGACATCATCCAACATACGATTCCAGTAAGTAAGTGTGTAATATTCAAAATAAAAAACCTTCCATGCCTTGAAATGATTAGTTACTGTACGGAGATCAAATATGTCTGAGCATGTTTACATTTTTCTTACCTGAATGTTTGGTTTTAACGTCTGTGAGAAATGACCAAGATGATAATAATAATAATAATAATAATAACACACCACGTGTAATATAATGTTGCCATTTAGCATTTAGCACAAACATTAGTTCGCTGGCCTCCGAAAGAGAACACCAATAAACGGTTGTCTCACGGAGAGTAATGGTCGTCATTCTCCTGTCGGAATGTTAATAATTGTTCATTCTTAAACTCCCACCTTTTTCCCCGGCTCGGCTTTTTGGCAGCGCAGCCCTCCTAAGCAAACAAAAGGCTCATTGAAACTTTAGAGCCGTTTTGCCCGGGATCACTTTTTAAAACTTTGAGCCAGCAAATGTCAAGAGTTGAACTCTTTCACTTTCAGCACCTGCGCCAAGAAATTATGGCGCTCGGGGCCAAGACTAACATGGCCACTTCGAGCAGCCAACCGCTAACTAACCATCATAACTCGCCTGTGTTCTGCAACGGGGTCTCTCCTTTCAGATGCTATAAAACACACCACTGTGGTACAATAAGTGAAAGAGCAAGTGTGATGTAACCGATGTTGAAAACTGTGAAGGCCTTTTACTTTGTGGGGGTTTGAACCCGTTTCATTTGCTCGGTAACGAGCTCTGAGGGCTGGATGGGTTGTTGAGGAAAGGCAGGCGAGGGCGCGGTACAATACTTCCTGCCCTGTCTGATGCCGATTGGAGCACAGTTGGAGCGGGATCAATGTCCGTGTGTTCCTCTGTGTGGAACACACAGACAGAGGATGTTAGCACAGTGTGGTGAAACGTGATGACATTGTGAACAAGACTTTTGAGTTAAACAGGTTTGAGAATGTTATTACTCAGGCAACATAAGTGAGTGTGTTGTTTTTGTTTTATGTCATGACACATTTGTCTATCAACTATGATCTCGGCCAATGGCATCAGTGGCATGACCTTGCCAAGTTCTCTAAACATGACCTTAAAAGGGCACTTTTGACAGACTTTTGACCTCAAAATAATTGTCCAGGACAATGTATGGGGCATGTGAAAACAGCTTCCAAGTTTGTTTCTGTAGATCAAAAACTAGGTGTTGCTAGTTTGAGGGTTTGACCCTGAGTGAGGTATTTTGGGGTGTTCAAAACGACCACGACGTAGTAATAATAATAATAATAATAATAATAATTCATTTATAAAGCGCTTTTCCAGGGCTCAAAGACGCTGACAATATGGGAAAAGCAGAAAACACAGAAACAACAAGCAACAGATAACATGAGCACATAGAACACAGAGTTAACAAACAGGCACAGAGAACAATTGACACAGCACAGGGTGGCAGGGTTAGGGGAGATGGTTAGGGGTAGGGGAGGTTGTATGCATGTCCAGGGGGGGGGGGGGGGGGGGGCAGGGTTAGGGGAGATGGTTAGGGGTAGGGGAGGTTGTATGCATGTCCAGGGGGGGGGGGGGGCAGGGTTAGGGGAGATGGTTAGGGGTGGGGGAGGTTGTAAGCGTGGGAGAACAGGTAGGTTTTGAGGTGGGATTTAAAAGTGGAGAGTGAGGGTGAGGAGTACAAGGAGCTTTAGGGAGGAGTGACCTTAGTGTCACTGCCTGGTTTCTTTTACCTCCATAAGCACAACACCAGCGCATACATCTACCACCTGTATTTACTCATGTGTATGTTAGCCTAGACATGCCTCTTTGAGTGGCTGGGAGGCGCAAAGAGGTTCATAATTGTGACTATTACTTTTACTTTTATTTCCTGGCTATTTAGAATACAATGACCGTTAATCATCAGATTTGGTGAGGCTGCATTCTCATGTTATGCAGCCAGATTGTGGAATGCACTGCCAGTTTACATTAGGGATGCAACCTCAGCACATATGTTCAAGTCAAGACTAAAAACCCATCTTTTTAATATTGCCTTTAAATAACTAAATAATTAAATGGTGATTATATAATGATTAAAGTACTTTGAGCTGCAACGTTTGCAGGAAAAGTGTTATACAAATATTATAAGTTATTATGATTATAATAATTATTATCTGCTGTTGAATCTGAATCAAAACAGTTGCGTTATCTACCATCTCGTTGGTAGCTAGCTAGCAGCTAAGAAATAACATTGTTATCTAACTGCATGTTTAGCACATCACAACATGCTGATAGAACATCAACATGTTAAAAACACATAACTACACATAATTAGATGATCACACAGTCCTTGCTTTTGAACACGTCCTAAAACGTAAGTTTGTTTACAAGCCGTGTATCACTAACCCAGTAGCCTACGGCAGACGAGACAGTGAATCTAATTCACAAATGCTAAGTATTTAGTGATCCTAAAACTGTTTGTCATATGAAAAAAAAACTGAAAACACTCATTCTTTTTTTTAAAGAAGCTCTTTGGTCATTTGCACGACTTGAGAATTGTCTACATACAGACCTTCTCACCAGACCGCATCAGGTATTAGCACAGCCATGGAACATTTAAAGAAGAGACATGAATTTAGGCTTGAAGAGATGTGTGTGTGTGTGTGTGTGGTGGGGGGGTAGGAGAGTGGAAGGAAGGAAGGAAAACAGGTCATAGTAACTTTGGTCGCAGGTCTACTGCCATTGAGCTGTTGACATTCATTGAATGGTGGCCTGTGGGTGGTTGTAGGCTAGCTACCACTACCACCTCCACCATGTATCTGTGTCTGGTCTCCCAGCAGCCTTCCTACACACCTCCTGTGCTTCCTGTCTCCCTCTGTCTAAATGGAATAAAACTAAGAAATGACAGAAGTGGGAATCCCCCTCTTTGTTAAAAAAAAAAGTGAAGTGATTCGTCATGTGTGATTCGTCATGTTTGTAGGCCAAGTTTATTTCTGGTCTCACAACTGCCGACTGAATGACTATTATGATATATGCTTTTTTTTTTTTTTTTTTGTGATCGACCAAATGTTTTATTTTGTGATCGACCAAGATCCTTATCGATCAATTATCGATCGTCGATGCCCACCCCTAGTGGGGATTACTCACCCAATCCATTGCATTGCAGCATTTTGGCTTGACTAGCGAGTTTGTGTTTCTGTGATTCTCAACAACGTTGAAACGTAGTTCCGTGTTTAAAAAGAAAAGTCTGAACGTTTGGATTGGTTCCCGATATGAGGACCAAAGCGTTAGAACGTGTCACATATATGTCACCAAAGTCGCAGTGCACATACTTAAGACAGTATATAATACTTTAAAACATGACATATTGTTCTAACAATACAACCATCAACACAAGTGTTCTGGCAACGGCGGTTGCCGTTGTCCCTCGAGGATTTCAAACTCATTGCATTAAAAATGGATGAATGTAAAAATGTAATCGCATGCTTTGCGAAAGTTTTGACAGTTGAATTCAGTAAAAAAAAATATTCTATAAAACATTATAGAACTGAAATAAACCCTTTCTAACTGATAATGAATAATTGAGTCCCTGATGATTAAAAAAACAATTACAATATGCAGAGCTATCAGGTTAGATTTGATTCAGTTGCAGACTGTACTCTGTTTTCTCTTATTTTTTATCCATGAAACCCATGAGGTTTGAGCACAAATTCATTATGTATGAGGCTCAACTTACAGTATTTGACTGTTGATTAATAGAAAGTTTGGTTGGTATACATTGGCATACACGGTGTGCATACAATATATGCTTATTGTTCATTCAGGACTAATTATTTACATAGAAATTCATACTGGAACACAAGCGCTTAAAGATGAGAGTAGAATAGTACTTATTAAATGCTTACATCTATTCTTAGTAGGCCTATGGCCCAAAGGCCAGTTGTTGAATACAGATTATTCAGTAGATCTGACAGCCTAGAAATGGAGTTATTAATATTGTAAATGTGACAGTTAAAGGGCAAACAGGCGTCTCTAATGCCAGCCCACACCTGATTACACTACAGCTTTGTCTCACTCATAAATATGGAGTGTGTCTCTGTTTGTGTGGGGTCTGCGTGTGTGTGTGTGTGTGTGTGTTGGGGGGGGGGGGGGGGTGTATATAATGTATCGGAACAACGTTCTCTTAGTATAGAGAGGCTACAGGAGTTTGTTGCAAATGTGTTGCATCAAATGTTGGCTCAAGCATCGACTGTATGGTTAATATAAGGTAACTATATGATTAATATAAGGTAACTGTATGGTTAATATAAGGTAACTGTATGGTTAATATCAAGTTAATATATAATTAATATCAGGTTAATGAATTGCTTAATAATCTCATTCGACCACACAGTCCTCCCTTTAAGGCAAACAAACTTTAGCAAAATGAGCTTTTGCTCACGGTGGTGGGGGGTGTGTCCAATCAGGTCATTTCTTGATAATGTTTCTGTCTATTTCGGGGACCCCTTTTCGGCTTGTGAGCGCTTATTTTCTAACTATAGTGCCTAAGAAGATACAACAATCCTGTAGCATTTCCGGTAGCGAACCTACAGCATTCTTACATGTTCTGGACCGAGTGAACCTACTTGTTTGCCCTGTATGCATGGGGCGGCTGTGGCTCAGCGGTTCGAGCCCCGGCTGGCCACATGACGAAGTGTCATTGGGCAAGACACTGAACCCCAAAATTGCTCCCAGTGAGCGGGCCGGCGCCTTGCATGGTAGCTTGCCGCCATTGGTGTGTGAATGTGTGTGTGAATGGGTGAATGAGAGGCCGTTGTAAAGCGCTTTGGAGCAGCAAAAAAGGCGCTATAAGTGCAGTCCATTTACCATTTATGCATCTCCACCAGTGTCTTACTGTGTGCATCTCCACTTCCTCATTTGTTGTTGTTGTTGTTGTTGTTGTTGTACAGTACTTCTCATCCTCCAGTCATCTAGACAACAATGCATTGATTGAGCCATTTACATATTTCTGTAGTTATGCACACGACTCCCTAAAACAAGGAACTGCACACCGAAAAAAACACATCACTGTCTGGTACAGATTATATGACTATAGTTGCAAAACAAAAATATGTTTTTTTGTCCTTATTTCTTTTATTTCCAAAAATCTAAAAGCTTGGCAATGATACACTTGAATATCACATGAACTCTTCATGAACCCGCTTGCAATTTGCATTCTTTCTTTTTTTTATTTTATGCAGAATATATTGTCGTGTACCATGGATGACTCACATCTCTCACTCATGGAACACTTGATGAACTGAGAGTGAAAATGAGACATCACACAGTGAACTAACAGTGAACTTCATATATTCATATGAATAATGAGTGGATAATGTGTGGTTTCTCTTTCTTGTACTTGTGTAATAAAAGACATAATATTATTCTACTTTGTGTAGTAAAGGAGAAGCACCTCGAAGGTCATGTACGCTATGAGAGCTCACACACCAGCTAGCAACGAAACGGGCACTAGAGAAAGTAGTAGCTCGGCTAATGACTAATTCAATCTCTTGTTGATGAACCAAACTAGCGAGACTAGCTTTGCTTGGTAAGAGTGAAACCTAAATCATCAGGATTCCTGTGAGGAAGAAGAGGTCATATTATGATGTTCTCTGGTAACATCAAGCTAAACCGTGTCAATAAAGTCCATCAAAGAAAGAGGCGTAGGGTGGCTTTTCAAATCAGGTATATTGAACTGGTAAAAACTGCAAGACAAACAGCACAAAACATGTTTCAACAGGATGTAAACAAACAGTGGTTAGCTAGAAAGTCCGCTTTTTTGGCCTAACAATCTAGCTACAAAATAATAACTATAAACAAAATATTCCCAACAAATGATGACTAATATATAAAGCTACCAATCCAACACTTGATATTTCGTACTTACAACATTGCTTTGTGTAAATCTGAACATGGATGTTGAATGATGAATGGAGAACACACATAACGTCTCGGTCTCTCTCTGGCAAAGGACGCACTCCCAAACCGGAAGTAGATTTGCGGTAAACTGGAAGTGGTGTCACTACATCAAATATTAACTAAAATATTTATATACATTGTTATCAAATAAGAACTCTTTAACTTTTCCTAAAGAAAATAAAGAAAGTGTTGCCGGACAACACACATATATAATGCCCAGGGAAAGCTGTGAACTTTCCAGTGGAACAGTCAACACGAGAACAGCCACGAGGGGTCTTGTGAGTAAACAAAGGTTTATATCTTTGCACTCAATCAAATTTCAGGACCCTCCTTTCATGACTTTTCCTAGATATGTGCGTTCTACCACCCAGTATCCTTACATTTTCAAAATCACATCAGGATAAACTAATATAAAGCTATTTTGCAGGTTTTTTGTGTAGGAAGCAGGCTAATTTACAATCGTTGTGTGTAAATAGCAGCTTCCCATTCTAAAGAGGGGGTCATGACCCCTGAGGCGGCTCTTATAGTAGGTAAAAAGTGTTAATCTGTTCGATTAATCAATGTATCTGTACAGCCCTAACAATAAGTGCTTCTTAAAACATATTTTCCATGGAATGTTGAAAGTTTTAGTGGGAGTGCTCTAATGGTCAGTATTGCTTTGAACTATCATATTCTGGCATTTGTTTCCAACAAGTTTTCTCTTGTTGTATTTTCTTTAACAATTAAGAAACATGTCTAATGAAAAAAGAAATGTATCAATGATCAATGTCAGCCATTCTGTACATGAACAGTTGAAGCCCCTGGTCACCATATCCAGGACATTATAACTGCAGTAGTTGGATGAATACAGTGGCAACTCGTGAGCTTAGAATGATAAGGTTCTATCTCCGTTTAGGGTAGTTCAGAGATATTGAGCGTCAAAGTGTTTACATTCCATTATGTTTTGTGAGATGGAACCTTTGTATTTTATTAATTACTAACTCACCAATGTCAACTTTTTAAAAATAACACCACACAGGCATTAATAAACACCGAATGGATCGGATTATGTAAAAAACTCAATTTTGACAAAAATGGAGATAGAACCATATAATTCTAACGTCACGAACTGCCAATTGGAGTAAGCATCCTTATGTGGAGCATACATATATATATATATACTGCATACCATATATATATTATATATATATATATATATACATACTATACACTGTATACTAGTAATGTCTTTCATTATTAAAATAAGTAACAGTACAGGAGCCAAACACTGTAGGCATGACAAAAGAGCAAACCCTTTACAAGACACATCAAGGCAGCATGCGTGTGCACCTCTCTGTGCATTGTTGACACACAGACATGAAGCTGCAATGTGAGTGACTCTCTGCCACGCTTCCATTAACTTGTGTACCGGCGCTTATGAATAAATGATGTCACCACTTAAGTGACTTTCTCGTAAATTGGTTGATACAGTTCCATTATAAATAATACAAACAAATCTAGAATTCACCATGACAACCCTTTTTGCTTTCTCCTCTATTATCTTGACGTGATACTGTTGTAATCCATTTGAAAAAAACAACAACTACACAAAAACCAACAGGAAATAGAACAGGGTGCATAATGTATCTTTTAAAACGAGACAACATTAATTTGTCATGCCACTCAACTCTGCTCATTCAGATTGTTCCTGATGGCAGTTTGCACATAGGCCTACAGTACACTACATACTGTAACACATGATATAGTCAGTGCATTTGCAGATTTGGTATATACACTTTATGATAACTTCAATTATTACATAATAATATATTATATACAGTACCTACTACTGATTAAGATGGAATACATAACAGTATCAATATATTGTTTTAATCACAATTAAAAAGTAGTTCTAACATTAAAACAACACAAAAAACATTATAAGTATTAATAATTGTGTGTTAATTAAACTGCTGTATTTCTTATTCTCACTGGTATAACGTTTTAGTTTAGAAGAAGTTGTCCTCATCTACCGTAGCCTATAGTTATTCCCAAAACAGAGTTAGACTTCCACACTTTTTTCTCTATTTACTATACGCTTCAATAATCCCAGTACCAGAGAATTTTAACACAACACAAGTGAATTCAATTGGTTTGAACTTCTTCTTCTGTTCTTTTGTGTGTAGCTCCTTATTATTTCTCTACCCAGCTGAATTGCCAACCGACAACTTGGCCCAATAACAACAAACTGAACCCATCGTTAGTCTCACACCTCCTCGTCCTGTGGAGATGTAGTGGAGTGTAAACAAACTTTACAGACATTTTTTAATGGTGAATAGTCGCTCCCCTATCTTTTTAACGCACAATTCATGATTTTAACGATAGGGTTCATTCACACTCCAGTTTTCCCTGGTGTCGAGCAGCATCCACCATAGCGTCCATAACCATCTATTTTTCTTCTTCTTTTTTTTTATCACTCCATCCCTCGTGGAGAGACAAAGTCATAAAATAAAAACAGGTCTAAAAACAAACCAATAAGCAGAACAAATAAGGCATGTCCTCCATGACCAGGGGTGTAGCGAGGCCTACGTGTACCTGGAGGTTATTACGAGGCAACAATTAATTGTATGTAGACTGAATTAATGGAGTAGAAAAACATGCTTACTTCAACTAATACATAGGGGGGAGGAGGTGGGGGTGGGGGTGCAATGTGCTCTGCTGAAGCGTCGGTAATGAGAGAGAGAGGGGGGGGGGGGGGGGGGTGAGGCGTGGTAGTAAGGCATGGCCAGTGAGGACCCGGGGCAATGGTGTGGTGGATGTCTCTCCCTCCCAGCCACGGTTGCTGCTCGGGTGATCACCAGTGGGCCCCATACTTGTCAACATTGGGATTTGAAAATAAGGGATATTTTTTGTTGAAAAAATAAGGGAAAATAAGGGATTTCAAAACGGGAGATAATCGAGGCTGCGTTCGTAAATAACGCTCTGGAAATCTGATCAGCGCTCATGGAATGAATGCCTCCTGTCCAATCACAATGATAGTCCCTTTATGACATTGCTCCTAGTGTGCGCTCCGGCGACATCCAAGTCTACTCCGACATGGATGTCACGATCGTGCGCATGCGCCAACGTCAAACAAGTGCCTAGTACCATTCACATCTTAACATACTCCCAAAATGTATTCAATTCTATTATATAATAATAGGTTAAAAATACAGGAGATTTACAGGAAAATATTTAAACGGGAGCACAGCGGGAAAGAAAGGTAAAATACGTGAGAATCCAGGCGAAAAAGGGAGGGTTGACAGGTATGGTAGGCCCTGACACCATGGTAAACACCACACCATGTTTGAAGCACAGTCGAGTTGAGAGACCTCGATGCGCGGCGCTGCCTGCGTGCAGCCATCTACGAGTTTATGAATAAATTATCGGCAATTCCCCGAAGGCTTAACCTCCTAAATTCACAGCAATTACAGGAGGAGATTATTACCATTGAAGTAGGGAGGCTCCGCGGGTTGAAGTGCATTGATTGGCAGCCGTCGTTTATGGCCGTCCTGGCGTCCCTAAGTCACTGTGACGGGAAACTCAATGCGGCCATGTAGTGTGAGAAATCTCCACCGTAGTCACGTCGATAATGCAAGCGCAGGGAACACAATCACAGTTTAAAATGTATTACTCTCAGTCTCCATAACCGAGTGTGCGTGTGACGTGCAGACGCGCCACGTCTGACAACATTTCACCCCTTATGGGAGGTAGACCATCCCCACCCCTCTCTCCTTCTCCTTTGTGACTTTCAATTTATTCTCTTTCTTCTTCCCTTACAGGTGATTACGGGGTTGTTTTAACCCAGGGGGTTCAGGCCCAAGGAAAATTAGATGCTAATCTGTGCAGTTTTCTATTTTATGATGGATCTTCCCCTGCCACAGAGCCGGTTTTAACATGGAGCAAAAAGGCGTGTGCCCGGTGTGCCGCTGGTGCCTAGCTCCCCGTCAATGAAAAACACACACATCATCACACAGGAGATAGCCAACGTTGCTTTCCGTCCCATTCTTAAATGACAAAACACAAAACCATTGTTTTTAAAGGGTTGTTTTAAAGAGATAGTTCACCCAGATTACTAAATCACACATTTTGGTTCCTTATACCCCGAAAGGAAAGAAAATGAGTAACTTCAATCCACACTTTGGGTCTGTTTTTCTGAATGCTAAAATGCGATAAATAACAGCTAATTGTTAGCACAATTAGTTGACACAAGTCAATGGCATTGGAATGTAAATATCATGGCTCAAATCATCTCAAAGTCATTTAAATCACGGGAGTGTGTCTCTTCGGAGAATTTTAAATGTTTGGCCGTTTTCAAACATGCTAAAACAGGGTCCATTGACTTGTCTTGACGTTCTGGTCCCAAAAAAAGAAAAGAATGCTATGCTATGCTATGCTAACTACGCTGTCAGTTACAGCGCCCAGATAAACGGTTGATAAGACTGCATGAGCTGCAAGTTTTGATTTGAATGAACAGAACCCAATTATTTTAACTCTTTATGCCTCAGGCAGTCTCAGACTAAGGTAAGAGAGAGTAGACATGCTGATATCTCTCTTCGTTTACTCTTGTATTTCCTTGTGTCTGTTCTGTATTTCTAAGTATTCACATTCACCTCTGCTGCTCTAGTCATGCCCCTGGTCTCCCTGACTCTCTCCTCTTCTACTTATTCTGACAGACAGTCCTCGCCAGCCTGGATCCTCTCCCAGAATCCTCTTTGGTCATCGACGCTGGGATCCATGGTGGCCTCTGCTCTTAAGTTGGGTGAGCCACAAATAACATGTTTCCATTTAAGTTTCATGCCTTTTTTTAAATGAATTTCAACATCTAGCCTCTACTGTGCCGCTACCTCATCCACCACGTGAGTGCAGAGAAAGCAGTTACAGCCGTGGGGTGTTTTCACTGTTACTGCTGACACACATTGCCGATAGGTCAATACGTTTGGTACTGGCGTCCGATTCGCACGGGCTGAAAATAGAGATGATGGTGTGATCAGGCCTGTCTGCATGTGTCAGCGTGTCAATCATCGAAAGAAGGAGGCCACAGTATTGTGTGCAATGAAATCAACAAATGATTGACGTGTGTAGAATTGATTGCATGTATACTGTATTTACAATTATATTCCATTACAAGTGTGACAGGTAAGAGGTTAGGACCTGGTAGGCAGGATCCAATCAGGGCAGAAGGATGGCTGGGCGGGTACAAGGCTCGGGAGTGAGTTTCCCGATAGCAACAACGGGTCTTTGATGCTTCACTAACAACTTCACAAAGGCCTTAGCTAATGTGATGTAGCTTGGCACGTGTTTCCCAAACACCCTTGTAGCCTAACTCACGAGTTCACAAAGTTCATCTCTAGGTGGAAAGGAATGTGTCTCAATGCCTAATCAATAGACCAACTGAAACTAGACTGCATGGTTCTTGTTATAATCTAGATACTGAGGCGTGCACTTTGACAGGCATGTGCAAAAAAACCTAAATGTGGTATTCTAATGATCGCTAAGTTCTGACTAAACACAACCAATGCATTATGTTTGCATGGTATTGATCTGATTGGACGATTACACACACTAACGTAAACAAGCTGTTCTCTGGCCACATTGGTTGGTGCGGAGGACCTGTCTTTAAGGGGTACCTGGCTTCGAGACCGCTTTGTTCAGAAGTGTGATTACGTGAGGGACAATTATGATACCTAGACAGGGTTCCCCTCGCTGGTCTTAAAAAGCCTTAAAGTCTAAAATCCAGCAAAACCAAATGTCAAGGCCTAAAAAGGTCTTGAATTTCAGTTATTCAGTCTAAAAATGAGGTGCTAGGTCTTAAAATGACATCCTGCAAGGAAATCAGTCCGACCACATATATTTACGTGGAAATTAATCAAGCTGGAACCCAAAAAAAGCTTCCTTTTTTGTCTGTATGGCAGTGAAATCCCTAATTTCATCACCTCGAGGATGACAAAAAGCTATCATATGGTGTCGCGAATAGGTCAAACATTCTATTCAAAGTCTAAAAAAGGTCTAAAAAGGTCTTCAATTTGACTTGTTGAAACATGTAGGAACCCTGCTGCTAGATCCATATACTAACTAACGTCAATCAAAGAGGCCTCATAATGCTTTGCATTTTGTCATTGGAAGTGTGTTCGTCGGATGATCCACTGCTAAATATGTAAACAATACAAACAGATGCTTAGTGTAATGTCAAACGCGGCGACAACAACACCAGAACGTCGCAGAGTGTGTTCGTAAAAAAAACCAGTGGGCCCCGGCCCTCTCGCATACACGAGTGCACTGGCCACTTTAGATGTCAGGTCGCATAAAAGCCACCTCTGGCATCAGTGGTCCCATGATATCTGAGGGCCTTGTCACTCGGATTGGTCCGACCCACTTGAGCGTCTCCGCGTAGTAAATAAATAACAAGGCTCGGAAATCGCAGACACACTGTGAGTTATGGAAACCATTCCAAACATCCGACCTCCTTATCGTCGCACTTAGAGATAACCAAGCAAGATTCGGCACAGCTGGAGAGGGCTTGGCTGTCTGTCTGTCGGTCTGTCAGTCCTCCCCCCTCCTTTCTCTCTACATGGCTGAGTGGCCTGCCCTGCTTAGTATTGTCATCCTCCCATCTCTCCATCCTAGCTACAGTACATTACTCTCTCTCTCTCCCTCTCTCTCTCTCTCTCTCTCTCCCTCTCTCTCTCTCTCTCTCTCTCTCTCTCTCTCTCCTCTCTCTCTCTCTCTCTCTCCCTCTCTCTCTCTCTCTCTCCCTCTCTCTCTCTCTCTCTCTCTCTCCCTCTCCCTCTCTCTCTCTCCCTCTCTCTCTCTCTCTCTCTCTCTCTCTCTCTCTCTCTGTCTCTCTCTCTCTCTCTGTCTCTCTCCCTCTCTCCCTCTCACCCACTCCCTCTCTCTCTCTCCCCACCAGGAAGTGTGCTGAGAGAGGCACAGCGTACTAACAGTGCGGGCGTCTGACCACTCTACAGTAGGGTGGTCCTCTTGCTTTCCTCTCTTCTCCTACTGTGGACTAGTAGCCCTCCTCAAGCTCCACATAGGCAACCGAGGGTGCCTGGGTTTTGGGAGTGAGTGAGTGAGTGAGTGAGTGGAGGGGTGAAGGGAGGGGAGGGGGGTGAGGGGGGGGGTGGAGTGTGGTGTCTCCTGGTGTGACTGGAGAACCCTAACCCCTCCTCTAACACTCATTACTCTCCTCTCATCCCGGGGGGTCGTGGCGCTAGACGCCATTCTCCCGAAACGTGGAAAGCACATCCTGGTTGTTGCTGCTCCAGCACAGTGACTATATACCTTCTCCTCCCTCTCACAGGTTATTCACTTAACGAGTGACAGGCTCGTCACCGGTCCCAGGCGACTCTCTCTCTCGGCAAGGGCTGGCCAACAACAGGCGTACCTGTGTGCAGTAATGGTGAGAGGAAGAACATATCTCACTCACACGGTTTGGAGAGAGTGAGCGTTTTGGGTCAAAACCGACCGCCGCGACGAAAATAGTATGAGAATTATTTTTTGTTGGTAGCTATTGTTTTTTTTTTATCGTCTATTTTTTGACTAACCCCTTATTTCTGTGTGTTCTAAGTGACAAAGTGCAGACTGCGGTACATATCACAACAGAATTATAAAACATGAAACATACGATATGTATTACTCAAAGGATTTGGGAGAGGAATAGCGGTTTGTACTGTGTCCTGATACGATTTACATAGTTAGAGCTTACTGTACATACATTCCACATGATAATATACATCTAATATTACTTTTTTTATTTTACTAACCTATTTGGCAACGATCTAAATCTAATATGAATTAATTGTGCCACATGAGTATAAGATGTGTTCATGTTAATGGTTTGTCTCTTGTTTACTGGACCTTAATATAGTGTTATTATTTTTAGTATTTCTCCCCATAGCACAAAGGCACCTACTGTGCTGTGAGATTCACATAACAAGGCAACGCTTTTAAAAACTGCTGATCCTGAACAGAGACCAGAGGATGTGGAAATTGTGAAGATAAATTCACTGTGTGGACATGTTCACATCAGAGTGGGAAAGGACAGGGGCAAGAGGAAAAGCTTTAAAAATGCTACTATGGTTGTGAGATCCTTCAAACAAGGCACTCAAACACTCGAACGATATGGATAAACAACCTAGAAAATATGTCACGTTTTTAAATATATGTGAAGTTTTGAAAATGCTAATTTATGACAGAAGAAAGAGGCGATGTTACATATCAACATTCGATGAGGAAATCGATACGGCGGCGATGTGAGTAATGAAACGAAACGCTGCCGACAGTAAACTGTGTGTTTTAAATCCGCAAACAATAGTTTCGCAAAAGAAAGGAGTGAATACAGATTGAAGCATTAGGGTGAGAAATGACATGTTCATAGGCCCGCTCCGCCCCCCCTCCGGGCTTAAGTCAACAACAAAGTCATTCTCAACAAGAGGTCATTTTATCAATAAAACCTTTTTATGGGGGGCATATCCATCCATGGGAAAGAAATAGAAATATGTGGGACGGTAAAAAATGTGTATCTACTGTACATACTCGCGTCATACCCTTCTATCTGGTAGGTACAAGCCAAGGCGCGCCAAGCATAAATGCCCGCAAATGTCATTAAATGCCTTTTAAGCACTCTTCTTCTGCTAAATAAGTAATAATCACGGGCCCGCAAACATTTCCACTGCGTGTTGTACTCCGGGTTTCTTTTAGCGGGAGAGTAAGTGTGATCACTCGGGACTCCCTCGAGGATCGGACAAGGAATTTAAGCACATAACCCTTCCGATATACGACAAGGTCTGTTCCATCTTCTAGCAAATGCATTAGAAAGAAGAAAAGAAAAAAAAAAGTCACTTTAGGACAGTTCGGCTAGACTGCGTCGATCGTGATAGAGAGAGGTAGCATTTAGTCATTACAGCTTATGGCCCAGTACAGTACAACACTCTCTCTCATCCATAATAAATATGTTGTCTCTAACAGTAACTAACACTTACGATGATATCTGCCACATGCTGTTATTAACCGAGGGTGTTAGTTAGTTAAACACATCATTAGCGTTCATTATTTGAATCTCGAGTGTCACATATATGTAAAACACGTCCTATTGGTAGCGCTCTTGACCTTCAAGTCAATCAGCCGCTAAAGAAGTGGCTTTTACAATGCAGTCGGTTGTGTTTGATTGACAGCGAGATGAGGGAGAGAGAGAGAGAGAGAGGGGGGAACGGTAACATGCAGTAGCCTAGCCACATGCAGATTAGTGACAGGGAGGAGGGGGGGGGGGTCTCTTTCATGTGTTTGTAGTTTTCTACAGATGAGATGAAATACAGTGCCGGGCTTGTCACGTTATCGTTGTCAGTTGTTTCATTCAATATAGAGGAGAAAGAAAAAAGAAAAAAAAAGAAAAGAGAAAGCAACAGTACCTGGGCTTCCAGTTTAATGCACAAAAACCACTTACACAAAAGTGACAGACCACATTACCCCCTTTCACTTCCATTAACTTTGATTTCTGGATGTCTGTCTACAGTGGTTAGGCGTCCTCTCTTCTGAGATATGGTCCGGAGCTGTCTCGTAACATAAGGGGAAAGTGGAGTTTCTGATTCTTGTCGGTCCTGTGCATTTCACCGGACGGACGGCCGGGAGAGAGAGAGAGAGAGAGAGAGAGAGAGAGAGAGAGAGAGAGAGAGAGAGAGAGAGAGAGAGAGAGAGAGAGAGAGAGAGAGAGACGGAGAAGGGGGGGAGGGAGGGAGGGAGGCCCCTGGAAATGCACAGATTCGGATAGGTCAGTGATTTCTGCCCCTTGCCAAGATGTTTCCCCTTTGGGGAATGTATTAATGGCTCTATGGCTCTCCATGGTTATTTGTACTGCTGCTATTAAGGACAGCTGAGATGCTTATGAGTCCAGAAAATATGGAGAAAAGGAGTAGCCCTACATTCGCTATTGCTTAACCAGTGGGGTTAAATATGTATGAGACGCACCATAGGGAATTGTGAGCCGGGCCACACACACACACACACACACACACACACACACACACACACACACACACACACAGCCCCCTCAGCCACATACAGAAACACACACTCACTCGCACAGCCCAACACACACTCACACTCACACTCACACACACAAAGGCACTCTTATTGTAGGCCCATGGCTGTATGTATGTATGTATGGTAGACATTGACAAAAAACATAACGGTCATGAATTGAAAACACTAAAAGAATAAGGGTGAAAAAAATGGTGTGTGGTTTTTTCATATACTTTCTCACAGACAGAGACACAAATAGAGAGAAAGAGAGAGAGACAGAGAGAGAGAGAGAGAGAGAGAGAGAGAGAGAGAGAGAGAGAGAGAGAGAGAGAGAGAGAGAGAGAGAGAGTGAGTGAGAGAGATGGGGAGAAAGCGAGAAAGCAGAGAGGACCAGCTGTGAAGATATAACTTGGTTTGTCTCAAAACTTTTGGGAAAAAGTGTGTCACACCTTTAGTCCGAGGGGAGCGTCTCTATAACACACTGTGAAAGCAGCGGATGCAACACCTAGAAGAGTGAGGTGTCTCAACAACAACAAAAGGCTTACAGCTGTCGAATAGCAGCAAGTGGAAACTTCCCACCGGCTTATTGGAAGAAAACACACAATACACAATTACCCCTTGAAGAAAGCAGTCTGAAAGAGAGGGGTAAAACGGCATAACGTATATGTTATGTACGTATATATATATATATATATATATATATATATATATATATATATATATATATATATCGAGTTGAGGGGGGATGAGGGGGGATGGCATCCCCCCTGAAATAAAAACAGTCAGTCAAAATCATCCCCCTTCTAAAACTGCCATCCCCCCTTTCCATCCCTTATGTCATTTGATCAACGAACGTGGTATTACTGCTATTTCAACATTTAGTTTTGCGCATATTGAGTCAAATACTGTGGGCGAGGGAGGGGGCACGCACACATGCAATGACACTTTTACCACCAAGTCACTGACACAGAAGTCACTGACGCTGTGGGGATGCTAAAATTGTCCCCATATGATAAAAATCCACCATTCCCCCTGATTTTCTTTTACAACTGGTGAGTACTGTATATGTCCCTAACCATGGCTATTGCTATACAGTACACAAAGATGGTTATCTTTAGATCAGTGCGGTGGTGATTGACTCCAGCTGAGGAGCCAGCGTGCATAGTTACAAGTGAAGGCCGTTGGCCGTTGGAGATCCACTAAAACCTTTATTTCTCCCAGTACAGCAGAGGAGGGATCGGGCATAAGAGCATTCTGCAATCTGTTTGTACGTGCCCTGAGGAACTAGAGTCGTTTTTTTATGTACTATTTGTAAAGGATTCAACATGGGAATTTTGTGAGTAAATCTATTTCAGTTAGCATGGCCCATCTTATCAGTTACAGTATTTTCCTTTTGATTTTCCACTCAATGAATTGGGTTTTCTACTCAATGAATCAGGAAGAAGAAAAAAAAAACAAGAAGATATTCATCTCTTCTAGTCGAGCGGACCGACTGCGGAGGTTGGGATTGCCTCCAAGTGCCAGGGAGATGATCTGTTTAGGATCATCATCACGTCATTATTCGGCATGCAATATACAGGAATATATCAATATATCTAAATGATGTATCATAATCATTTTTTTCTAAATAATTTAGTGTATTAGTGTAACGGCACCGATAGAAAATGAAGACATTAGGCATGTATTATTCATCTGAATAATGTGACAGTATTGTTGTTGCTCCTTTTTGTGTGAAAGCAGCCACAATGACAGTAAGTAAGTAAGTAAGAAAAGCTTTATTTATATAGCACCTTTCATACAAGAAATGCAACTCAAAGTGCTTTACAGTACTGGTGACTGTTTGTATCCTAGTGCAACAACGACACAGATAATATACAGTGACACCAAAGGTAGATCAGGACTACCGGTAATGCAGCCATTTAAAAAACTCTAACCGACCCTCACAACTTTCATAAATGTTGCATTAGGAGGGGGGGGACTTCTTTTCTGCCCTGTCCATTTCAATCTCTCACAGTTGCTCTCCTCTCTCTCTCTCTCTCTCTCTGAGATGTTTCTGGATCGGCATTGTTGTTGTTAAGTGGCGATGCTGTGACAGGGAACGCACATCAATCACCTCTAAAAGTAGTCCGGCTGAACGCAGCCACCCGACACGGCCAGGGGGCCAGAGAGGAGCCGCGGTCCCCCGAGGAGACCTGGGCTGCAGAGGCTCAAATTGATAACAGCCGGATTCAGTCACTTGAAGTAATCCTTTAGTGACTAAAATGACTGGAATGACAAAATATAGGACTGTGATTTACACTTTTTGGACATCAATAAAAGGGAATAGCCTAAGGGTTCTAGTGACGGGCTCTTCTGGAAGAGACAGACGTGGGAAAAGGGTTTGTCTTGTTGTTGTTGTTGTTGTTTTTTAAAAGAAAGAGAAAAAAATGACTCCCAACCACCAACCAACAGGAAAAGAGGTGCAGCAAGAAATCTCCGGGATGGGAATCCAGCAAGCGTGAAAACTGCACTGCCACTTTCCATTGTGCTGGAAATAGGGTCTCTTGCCTGGCCAAGTAATGTTTCTTCCTGCTACACTAACAGGATTTGGCTGCGTGTCTATCTACTCCTCTCTTAATTAATTTAAGATTTCCTAACCCTCTCAGGACCCCTAATGGATACATGTTTTAGTCAACATACCTGAACAAATTTATTCTAAAAGATTCTTGTCGGAAAAAAGGACATCTTTCACCAGAACGTTATGATGTGCGAGGGGCTTAGAGCTTTTTGCTTGTGTGATTTCAGTTTTTTAGTGTGAGAGTATACAGTGTGTGTGTGTGTGTGTGTGTGTGTGTGTGTGTGTGTGTGTGTGTGTGTGTGTGTGTGTGTGTGTGTGTGTGTGTGTGTGTGTGTGGGGGGGGGGTGTAGGTTTGCACTCTAAAGTAATAGACTTTCAAAGACTACCACTGCACTCTGTGTCTCAGCACAACCTGTGGGTACAACAACAACAATATCGTAGATTGTATCTCTTATTTGATGGATAATCCGAACCATCACTGTTGAGAAAAACACTCAGTGTGTAGAAGTAGTAGTAGAACAGCCCTGCAGACGTCCACCCTGGTACAGTACAACACTGTAGGAGTGATGAGCGATCCCCCTACTGATGTGATGTCTAACACAAAGGCTTCCAGAAGGCTCAACAGCAGAGCAGTGTAGTGTGTGTCCTATGTGTCAGAGCATTTACAAACGATCACTCCCAGCATACTGAGAGAAATACACCTCCATAATTGTCATTGCTCAGGATAATGATTAAAAAAGTCCTACAACATGCACTTTTCACGACTCAATATATATTCTAACCGAAAAAAGTATGAAAACATAAAGAATTGAAACATAAAGTAAAAAAGAAAAAAAGAATTATGGGTTAATTTAAAATGTGAACCCCTTGGGTTTCAACTGTAGAGGAAATACCTTCAGTAATGTGAAAACATTTAGATGCTTTAAATGAATTGTTTCTGTGTGGGCTTTTTTTTTTTTTTTTTTTTTACTGTGGGAGAGATTGTGCTACCTTACCCAGTTGCATTCATTTGTGGGGAAATATTGAGGTCAAACTCTCTGCAGACTTCAGTTTGCTGTGCAAGATGAAATAGTCTCCCTTGACAATGAAAGGTGGAAAGTATGATAAATAAAATATTATGGAAATGTGTTTGTAATATTGTATTGTCACAATCAATTTCCCATTACCCATCTCGATTTTGATAGATACCATATTATTTCCTCCTGAAATTCACTTTATGAAGCTAGTGACTCCAGTTTACATATAAACCGTGCCTGCGCTTCAAATAAAAAGCCTGTGGCGGTATACAATGAATTGAGCATTTGAGTTTCAATTAGGTTAGTATGTATACAGAGCTGTGCATTTGTGTTCATTCACAGACTTGGAGGCTTGTAGGGGAGACTGATGTTGTCGTCTGCAGTAAAACACTGCCGAGGAAAATTGAATGAAATCTTGCGACCAGGCGGCCGATTAAATGAAGTATCCTGTCACACCGAAAATTGAGAGAGATGATTGTCATATTTCTCTACACTGGAGTGCTGTTATCAAAAGGAATCATTTTTAATAACTGTGATTCACATAGAGAAAGTTTTACATTTGCAGGATAAGAAGCCAGCAGAGGCGGCATTAAGATGAACAGTTTGGGCTTATGTATTATGACATGCACTCAGCTCTGAGCTAGCTTATACATTATGACATGCAGTCAAAGCTCTGAGCTAGGCATTCTGTTTGCAGATAAATGACTTTGGTTTTCTTTTTTTGCATTGCGAGAGAAAAAAAAAAAATCCTAGTTTTCATACCGGAAAGGTACACCTTGGAGCGACTGTTAATTACTACATTGACACTTCTTTTCTAAAGGCAAATACGAGGAAAATTAGGGTCACGTACTTCCCCGCATAAAAAAAGGCATTGCTTAATGGTGTGAGGCCTGGGTTTAATTCTGCATGCAGGAGGGTGAGAGGTGGGAGAGAGGGAGGGAAGGGAGGAAAAAAAGAAAGAAAGTGTGAGTTTTAAGCAATCATTCAAAACATGCGTCAATCGCAGCCACAGATATTTGAATGGCCTGGTAAGCAAACATTAGCTGGGTTCTGTTTCTTTACATCAAACCCCTACGGGTCCAGTGAAACAACATGAAACAAGAGTTGTTTATTTATAGTCGGTCAGTGCTCTAAGTATGTTAAATACATCTGCATTAAATATGCCTAATAAGTGAGAATAGATATGAGAGAGAAATGGATATAAACTTTGACAGGTGCTAACGGAGGGGTTGCTAACGGAGGGGTTTTTGAGCTGTAACCTATGTTATGACGATCCTGGTTATATTTAGTCATGGCCATAGCATTCTGTCAGGACAATACATCTGATTTCTAACCAGAGTGATTTGCACAACATGAACATGCAAGACAGATGTTTTATACTAAAATAAATGACCAGAGGATGAAATAAAACAATTAAATGTTTTTTTTTATCGCGACGCCATCCCATTTCACAAGCCACTAACCCTAACCCTAACCCTAACCCTAACAGGAAGAAGAACAAGAACAAGAACGAAAACAAGGAGGAGAAGGAGGAGGAGGAGGAGGAGGAGGTGGAGGAGGAGGAGAAGGAGTACTATGACAATAATGTCATTGAAAATATACGGTTCATCATCACAGTACGTCCAGTTATGGCATGGTAACAAAAGAAAGACAGAGGTATATTATATTTTCCAGAGGCCCTTTTCCACATGAGCTGACCCCAGCGTCATGACGGAAGGGTTTTCACAAGTCTGTCTTTACACCACGAGAGGCCTGGCAAGTGCTAAGTGCTGGCAACAACGTTGACCTTTATTAAAGCACCAAACCCAGGGTGGGAGAGGTCAGCCCTACACGAACACCAGGACCAAGTGCTGTCAGTTCTAGCTCTCCTCTCACCATGGGTGACTGGCCCCTGCGCCTGAATAACAGCGGAATAAACAGAACAATTCATAGAATCACAGAATCGCGCAACGGTTTTCCGTTGTTTCGTTGTTGTGTGTTGTATCTTTAGATTTTTGTAAGCCATGCGTTATATTACAAATATGCTATTTAGGATAAACTCTACTGAGCTCAGAGCTCTCTCTGGCTTACACGGACGCTTCTTCCATCTACATTCAGTTTGAACCCATTAACAAGTGAGAGCTACTGCTGCTGCTGCTGCTGTGTGTGTGTGTGTGTGTGTCTGCTGTGTGCCTGCGTCTGTGTGTGTGTGAGTCTCTGTGTGTGTGTGTGTGTGTGCGTGCATGCGTGTGTGTGTGTCTGCTGTGTGCCTGCGTCTGTGTGTGTGTGAGTCTCTGTGTGTGTGTGTGTGTGTGTGTGTGCGGACCATTGGGGGGGGGGGGCTGTCATGTTACGACTACCCAGGGTTGTTTTCCCAACCACTCACTGTGACCACCAAACTCCCCTCTATGTATTCTGTTATGCGCTGCATAAAGACACTGTTATGAACCGTTTTCCCCCGCCGTGCCAAGAACGACAGGCCGTCTGCCAAGTTCTTCTGCTGATGACGTTCTTGTGTAACAGCAACCTAATACTGCCAATAACAGTCGACGTTTTAATCAGTTCCGTTTATATCAGGGCATGTCCGTGAGGGAGACAGGGCCCAAGCTAAATAAACCGCTAATGGACTTAAGGAATGGCAGGGGTCTGCGCTGTGAAGGGACACACACATACATACATACATACATACATACATACAGCACACTCACTCAAAGGTGAGTTGTTATCAACATTCATCCATCCAGTCCAACTGTTTTAAGTGACTCAAAAATGTTAGGAGAGAGAAAAAAGCAGTTAAAAAATGAAAAGTCAGATGGCTTTCTGAAACTGTATGTCTCTTTAAAGGTCAACCGCTTCAAGCGAAAGGTTAACGGATAAAAAAACTAATATGAAAAAAGAGAAACGGTTGTCGTCGTTACGTCGTGTAATAACAGAGGAGAACGTAATCTGAGGCGATTCCGCGTTTTGAGCGGCTGCCGCGAAACGTACGAGTTTCATATAGCAACAATAGAACAATAGACACAATCGAAAGTGTTTAGAAGGAAGAAAAAAAAAAAGGAAAAAAAAAAGGAGAAAAAGGGCGGTTGGGAGGCAGGTGTCAGTTTAAATGCATGGAGCACCAGAAAATGCCCCAAAACTCAGGGCTTCAAACTTGTACGCCACATCCCCACTCAACCCAACTAGATTGCCTGTCATATCTGACACAGCTCGTCAAAAGTTCCCCTTCACTGCTCATGGGCAACATAGAGGGTCAAAAGACCAAGTACAACGGGCCAACCCAGCCTCTCGTTTTTTGTTTTTTTTTGCCTTCCCGCTTCCGAGCCAGCAGATATTGAACTCTGAAAATGACAGGAGAGTGTGTGCTAAAATAGCTGCCAAAGAAACAGATGCTGCCAATGACCATTCAGTCAAAGGAGGAAAAAAAAAAAAAAAACAGCTACCCCCCCCGCATCCCCTCCACCGCCCCCGCATCCCCTCCACCGCCCCCGCCCCCCCCCCCCCTTCCTAGCGGGTGTCAAGACCTCGGATCATGCGCTGACAATCTGAAAAGCAAAGGCCAAGAGACAACTGAAAGCGGCCATGTCAGTCGGGCTGTGTCCCTTTTCGAGAGGAGAACAAAAAAGGAAAGAAAAACACTTATGAGCCGCAATGTTTTTTGCTTTGAGTTACTTTGCATACATACACAAACTAATCCCCCATGAATACATCCCCCCCCGCGCGCGCCCCCCTCCGCCCCCACACACAAATTCCCCATATTGCACCAGGAGTTTTATTGAGTGAGCTCAATTCGAAAGGTCCAAGTGTAACGGTGTGTGTTTTCACGGGGGTAGGATGGACTTAGTAAGCCGTTACGTTGCTGTATCCTGTTAGCCGTTATTTGTGGGTGTTTCTTCTGACCAGCGTGCTAAACAACACGCTACGGATGCTACTGGAACCTCGGCTCAAACCCCATCCTTTCTAGGGATGTCCTTGAGTCCAATTCGTGTTTGTATCCGTATCCGCTCATAGGACTTGATTCTAGTATCCAGATGATATTCGAGGGACAGACATGAGATGCTCAAAATGACCGGGCCTGCACGTTGTGCGTAAGTGGAGGTAGGCTAGGCTAGGCAGTCAGGAGATATTAGCGAACACGTGTCTCTAAAACATGTCACTGTTCCTCCTAAGAAATTATTGTTATTTCAAACGCATGCATGGTTTATATATGAACTGCCACACAAAATCAAAGATTTATAACCTTTATTTATTCTTGGACAATATTACCAACAGTTTGTAAACATATTATGATGCGCTTTGAGCTTCGATAAACACAGACAGCTTAAGTAGACAATGGCGTACTTGTTTTTTTTTATATATATGCATTTAAATAATCCTCTCCAATTATGGATAATATCTGAAAACGATCGCAGGACACTTGTATCCGTAAAATGCCCAAAGTCTGTAACAAGTCATTTTTGGGGGCTATTTTTTGGGGGGATATTTTCTGCATCTGAGTATTTGGCATACGCCCTTCCATTGAAAATGACAGATTTATAGTAATTTGGAGTCCAGTATGTATGTGTTCACAAAGCTATTAACATTACAAAGCTGTAACTGTCATCATATCATTCACAGCCCGTAGGATAATCATGTTCTGTGGCTTTACGAAAACAAGGTCATGTGTTCCAGAATCCAGACTTGTACGGTTTGGTGACATTACAAACTCCTTAAATTCCTTCTATTTGCTTGGGCCGGGCCAGTTGGTGAATGTCACATTTCTGCAACCCGCTGCATGGAACACAGTAAAGGGCCAGTTGGCTCAACCCGGCATTCTCCTTTTGCTCTTGTCCACAAAAAAAGAAAATTAAACTGTCAAAACTGGAATTGTCCTGTCATCAGCAAAGCTACAGCAGATATAGTATTTTTTTCTAATTCAGAATTTCCCTGCACCTGTAATTTCCTGGACGGGTCGTGTGCTGGACCATAGTGAGACGCTGTCCGAAGGACAACAGTGCAGTGAGGCTTCACAGGAATGGATGTTTCAGAGACAGAAATTAATTGAACAATGCCAGCCATTTATTATACTGGGAACATGTGGGTGAGTGGTGGGTCCTGACCTTGAGCTCAGGGCAGTAAAGAGGAGGGATGGATAACGTGGCTTTGACACCTTAAACACACACAGGCCCTGGATGATGGGGGCAGATAGTCATTTTAACGAATGAATGAATGAATGGATGGATGGATGAATGCATGAATGAATGAATGAATGAATGAATTATCTTTATTGTCATTGTAACAGGTACAACAAAATGTAAATGCAAACCCCTAGGTGCTAACAATCAACACAGTCCTAAGATAATAAAACACAAGAATGAGACATAAATAGACATAAATAGACGGGATATAAATAGGGGGATAAGTGATCGGTAGGAATCTGAGAAGGTATCTATTATGTAAACTTACTTATATACACTATATGGCCTATTCACAGGGGGGTATATAGACAGGGGGGTGTTAGCATGTAACTGTGTACTTTTTTATAAACATGTAAACATATGAACTAGTAACTTATATACAGTATATGAAAACCTAAACACAAGAACTCCAAGAACTCCAATGAATAAATCAAATCACTACAGTACATTCTGTTTTTTAAACACAACAACTATGCATCAGCCAGGACGTAAACCATGACAATAACCTGATGAACGTTTTCATTATTATAAAACAATTTGGCCCCTCCAAAAAAAGGTATACAGTGCTCTTTGGAAAAGACAGACTACTCCTACTGTACTGTGTTATGTTAAATAACTCCAGTAACAACGTTTACGTTGTTCTGAAGAGACCAGCAATAAAAAAACGTTCTTCCTGATTGGTCTGATGAAAAGCCCTGCTCCATCACTACGCCGCCAATTATTAGGAACCGTTCGACCAATCACCAATCGATCACGGACAGAAACAGCAAATTACCCTCCTAACAACCCTCCAGCTGGAGCAGGAGGATCCCACCCCTCAGATCATTACGTTAGGACTTTGTCGGGGCATAAACTGTGGACACAAAGAGAAACCAAGACTGGTGTGTTGCCTTAAGTCTTGCCCATGTCAGCAGAACAATTACTTAACAAATCCCAGGATGCAAGTCCCTGCGTTATTGTCGAGGTTTAAGTTGGACCACTAACTCACACCTTGATTACTGTGTTGGTGGAAGGTAATCTCGCTCTGCACATGCCAGCATTACTGAAGTCTATGCTTGAGAGTGGTTGCATTACCCTCTGCCTCAACCACAGATAGGGAATAAGTGGTATTCCCACTTGGGGCACTCAGTCCCTCTTAAACCTCTCCTCTAAATCCATGTTTAGTGCCATATGTAGATAAGGCTAAGCAGCAACATTCTGCCATAATTGACTCGTATCCCTATTAAGTTCAGGGATATCAGAAAAAAACATTATCCTGCTTCATTAGCTTTTTGTTTCACTGGAAATTGTTATCCTACCTAACCAGTACGACGACCACTTTCCAAATCTCCTCGTCAACTTTAAAATAAAATAAAAAAAAGAAGAAAAAAAAGAAACTCTTTATATTTAAATTTCATTCTGCTAGCACAAATAATACAAGAGCACAGAATGGCACAATAATGCTTTACGAGTTTACGCAGACTCCCCAATCACACACTGTGAGGAATTCTAAGATAACTCCAAATAGCTCGATAGCTGCTTTGCTATCTGATCACTCATGATGTGTCATATTCATGATAACGTTATCCTGCCAATCACTGGAAGACTTTACTTTGCAGTAAAAACAAACAAACCAAAAATATATAAACGTTGAACATCTAGTATATTCTACATCGGGACGTACGTACGTTTATATATCAGGACAGGGGTTGTTCAGAGGTTGTTGGGGACAGTACAGCCGTGGTCTGGTGTGTGTTGTAGTGGATATGTTGTGAAGTGAGAGTGCTACCTCTCTGTCCAAGACAGAGAGAGAGAGAGAGAGAGAGAGAGAGAGAGAGAGAGGGGGGGGGGGGGGGGAGGGAGAGGGGGGAGGAGGAGGAGAGGGAGAGGAGATTTAATGCTGGTTGCATGTTTATTCTGCTCACAGAGCAAATAAAATATCTCCTACAAGTGTGTGACCTCCCATATGACAAAGTGAAATTCTAAAATAATGTGCATATCAGGATGGCTACTGACAAGCCAGGGCTCCGGTTTAGTGAGAGGGAGTGTGATATTAAAGGTGAAGGTCATTGTGAATTTCAGAATGTCTTTCCTTCAATCTACTGGAAGACATTGGAAATAGGGTGTATTTTTTTTTCTTCTGAAGATCCATATTAATTGTCAAGAATATCTTATATATTATATTTATCTGCAGTGCTATGTGATAAGTGATGCTCTCATTTTTGCTTTTTTTTTTATTTTTTACATATTTTCTGGTTAAATGGCCTTTACAATAACAGTTTTTATTTCCGTTTTCTTCAGAAACATACGGTTGGCCATGAAATGAATACAGTAAAACATTCAAAAATATATATAATAAAAATATCTAATAATAATTCTCTCTCTATATATATATATATATATATATATATATACATGTATATATATATACCGAGGTCTGAGAACATATGCTATATGATATATAACCCTTAAGCCCTTCCTTATCGGAATATTATTTTGAAGTTATGAAGTTTTAATGAATCAAAGACCTTCAATGTCAACCTGGTGTAGAATGACTTTGGGAAATCACATTAAGGGGAGGAGGGCTGTGAGAGACACACTTCCTCAGTGAAGTGCCTTAGCACCACGCGCTGCAAACCCTCCCACCGGGGGACCCCAGCTTTCATTAGACAAACTGAGAAAACGTTGTCCTCAACATCTCCCCAAATGATGTCAATTTTGAAAAATGCCTTTTGACAGCCCAATAAAACTTTCATGAAACGACGAGAAGGCCTCTCCTCTCCAACCCCTTTGACTTGACCACCACAAGAAGACAAACAAAAGAAAGACACAGTGAGAGGAGGAGAAGGAGAGGAGAGGGAGGCAGGATGACATCCTCCGTCACGTTCCACACAACGTGAAGCAGAACTGGCTAACATCTCCAGAGGAGGAAAAAAGAAAGAACAAAATCTAAATGTATTGCACCCAAAATATTGTGCCTCCTGTCCACTGACATACATGGCGGAACATATCATTTTTAGTGGGGGTAGAAGGGCGGGCCGCGGGTGTGTTTTCAGGATATCCTCTGTTGTGTGACTCACGAGCATGACTTATTCCAGAATTAAGTGCTAGGCTCTCTGTTGCTTGGGGAAATGTAAACTACGGTTTTTACTCCAAATTCACAGTCCACTCGTCGAGGCTGCCTGCCTCCTCGGGCCCGGCGGTGCCCCCTTAAGATGATCAGCATCTTAGGGAGTGCTTTGCTAAATCATGCAAAGAAGAGAGAGGGAGAAGGAGGACAAAGTCATCTTTTGCTGCCACTCTGTACAACCAGTAAATTGATTTACAAACCCACAGTGGTCCAAAAATAAATACCGGGCTCCAGATCCTCCTGCCACGGTGGGGTTAGCCTTCTGTGAAAGCTAGGGTGACAGCTGTGGGTTCCCACAGAAAAATTATGAAATCAGCTTTTTGCCTTGCATCTTTACAAACACAAACATGGGGGGCTTGGGAGCACAAAAAAAACAAAACAACAACAACACTCTTAGTCTAAACGCCCTAAAATGTTACGATCAAAATATTCCGACAGACAATATCGTCGCTAGGTGACATGTGATCATGTGATATGTGTGATGAAAGGTTAAAGGAGCACGCCCTTTCTTCTATCAATTAAAAACACGTCGTTGTCGTTTACAAAAAAAAGACACCATGTCAAAATACAATCCAAAACAGCATTTCTAGAGTGTTCATAAAGGAATACATTATTGAGCCACTTAACCGTATTTCACTCTACGTTTCCTCCTTTTTTAAGGGTTTGAAGTGGAGTTTCCATCCGCCCTTTGTACAGCCCTGCCTTTACAACCCTGCCAACGTGCCTGATATCCCAGCCAACAAAAGCGTTTTTTAAATCACTGATTGCTTTCAGAAACTCTAATTACAATTTGAAAATGCTATTCCTACTATTAATAGATTCCAATTGTTTCAGTATTATCTGTCTTGCAAATAAAAAATCCACCAGTATGTGACAATATTCCCAGGATTAATCACTCTTGAAAATTCTAATATGCTCTTGTGAAATACCAAATAAAAAAGCCCGGCAATGTTGTTGATGCTGCTGGAAGCTTTCCCTTGCTTTTCTCCCAGTTTGCCATTATTATGCATATCCAGGTAGAAAGTTAATTAACCCAAAGCTTAAGCTAATTATGATAGCAGAATGCTATCAACCAAATGCTTTGAGTCAGACAGCTGTCCGGAATTTCATTTGCTAATCATTTTTCTTTTGGCTGAGCATATGGTAGATTTTCATGCTATCAGAGGGACAACAAACAGCTGAAAATCATTAACTAAAAACAATGTGCATGAAATCAGGAGCAGTTTTTATATGGCTTTGTGTCAAACAAAAAGCCAGATACTTACCCCATAAAAATAATGACTTTTTCGGTCCCTGCCATTTAGAAATTTAAGCTGATAGCACAATACATGTGTGACAGGAATACAGATACACACATGAATTGTTTATATTTATATGCAAATGAGACAGCATGTTTGTTTATCCTCGGTATGTTAATAAGATATTGCATATGCAGACGTACCCAAGCAGGCTTGTATCTCCTCAATAGGATCACTCTCGTCTTCTCTCTCTCTTGTTTATTCCTGGAACATTTTCATATTTATGGTTATAATGCCGTGTTTAAAAAGGGTCAGCTTTAATTTACACACACCGAAAACTCGTGAAAAAAAGTGATGTTATTTCATTGATGTTTAACAAACGGCCCTGTATTGTTCTTATGATAAACATCAATATTCTCACATCATAGCCAGATCAAACACATTACACACCATTCGATTCATGTATCCATTTAATTTGGAATTAATAGAATTCTGATCTAATTGGAAAGTGATATCCACATGACCTAAGAGCCTTTTTGAGTCGTACCCTCTGCTGTAGAACATGAGGATGACTTCTGGCCTGCTAGGCTCAGGGCTAATGCCCAGTAAACAAATAATGGACCAACATGGTTAAAATAGTCCAAATATAGGAGGTTCACCGAGGTCTGAGACCACACACCCCTCATCTGCAGTGGGTGTGCAACATCATTGTTTGTGATTCTCTCTCTCTCTCTCTCCCATGCACTTTCTCTCTCTCCCTCCCTCCTCTCTCCAAGTGTCAACTACAAGAGAGAGAGAGAGAGAGAGAGAGAGAGAGAGAGAGAGAGAGAGAGAGAGAGAGAGAGAGAGAGTGTGAGAGAGAGAGAGAGAGTCATTTGAAAAGCGATTCATATTTAAGACACAAAATGTCAGGTTTGCCCCGAGACAACAACCAGGAACTTCAACCCAGAGGATATTGATGAGAGTAGAATGCAGTCGGAGTCACCAGGCAGGCGTGATTGATACCAGTAGCACTTCCCCCCGACATTACCAGGGAAATCAAACTACTCTAGCTGTAATACAACATGTGACAGCAGCTCATGAACCATTCCTGTGTAGCACCTCACCGCCTAAATTGTTTCTGCCGGCCCCTCCACTCAGCCTGGTTGACAGCCAAATTGATCGGAATATTGGAAAATAATATTCCTGCAAAATATGTCTGAGAATCTGTGTGTGTGTGTGTATGTTGGCGGGTGGACGGGAGGGTGTGTGGGGGGGAGGGATGGGGGTGAGGGGGGTCGGTCTTTTGAATTTTTCATACAAGAAACAAGATGAAAAAGGGTTCATATTTCTGCTTTTTTTTCTCTTTCCGTAATGTGGCAGCATCTCGTTCTCGACATGAACATACGATATGTCAAACTATGTGTATGGTGTAAACAAATATGGGACATTTCTCAGCAGCCACTAAAAGCAACACCAGCCTAGTAAGTCAAGTTGTGAGTCAATGTAGCCCCGCCGCAGATTATGTTGTTCAGTATTAATAAATTCATACATCTGACATTGCCTTCAGGCTTCTCATTAGAGGCCGGGGCTGTTTATTAAAGACACTATTGCTGGTATCAGTTCTTGCTACAAAGAGGCTGGTAATATCATTTGAAAAGATTGACAGTGTTGATATAATATATCATTTTCATCAATACAGATGCAATTTGTTTTAATAAATGATGAGTCAGTCTACTATTGCACTCATTAGTAGCGTTGCTTGCCTGGTGGTAAGTGGCCCTCGCCTTCTTGTTGTTATGACCTTACCCTCAAACCATCTTTCTCAATGTTTGTTTTCCATAAGGTCTTTTCTTTCCCCTACAAATGATCGAATAATATCACAGTTCCACCTTTACCAATTCATTCATGTGTTGTATAATTTGAGTCAATACAAACATACACAATTCAGTTAATGGCCGCTCTCGTATAATGGTACTTTAATTGGTTTGACTATCAGCGTGTCAGATCTGCTCTGCTTTTTTTCAGTGAATTAGAGTTTCCATGACAGATGTTTGTAGCGGCAAAGACCTCTGTCAGAACAAAATGAGGTGATCTATCATTTTAAGATATGGTCTTCATATACTGTTTACTTGAAGATATCACTGGCCTCCAGCCAAATTTGACCGGGGACATTTTTGTGATATAGCAGTGATTTGTGTGGCATCATTGCTATGATAAATGCACTTCCCTAGCAGGAAACACATTCTTTAATATGGCAATATAGCTTGTGAAATCCATGTTTGTAAATCAGGTATATATTTCCCTCCACCTTGGCTGATATTCTCTGCGTCTCGACACGTCGGCGGGGTTGAAACAACCATGGATGTGAAACAATGCCACAGGATGGTGAGGTTGAAAGGGAGAGAATATTCTAGATGTTTTGTATTGTGTATGTAACAAATCTGTGCTCATAAAAAGCTATCGTCTGATGAAATTCACACATTTACACCAGTGTTATCTTTTGATTAGCATCACTTCGGTATATTAGAGCTCTTCATAATGTGTGTTAAGAAACCCACATTAGAAAGTGAAACAGGTGGTATTTGGCAAGGAATTTTAAGGAGTTATCGGTCAGTTGGTTCGATCCGGCCAACAGTTAAAGATGTACCATGTTGTTGTGTGTGTTGCTTCCCTCTTTCGCGAAACTGAACATTTGAAAATGTACAATATGCTATGTGTTGTAATCATGGTAAATGTATGCATATCCATGTGAACAACCAAAACATACACAATGGTATGTTAAAAAAGGCCAGTGCTCGACCACGACCTAAGATATTAGAAAGTGTTTTTGTCTGGACTGAAACAGCACTCTCCGCTGAACAACATTCATCAGCTGATTGTCATTCCTTGATGGCTACTGATTTATCAAGGACAGCACTATACTATTTTAAAGCCCAAATCTACATGCTGGACCTTTAAATATCTATAACACAGTTAAACATAGCCAATTACACAATAGGCTATCAGTCCATTAAATTATTTGTGGAGAGCCATTGTGTACCTACATCCAAAAATAATAGGTTCAGAATATTGCTACTTATATTAGAGAAGTATGAAATCCAGCCTAATAGGCTGATGGCTGAGTTATGATTAATACAGGCACCTTCTCCCTCTTAATGTCAACCAATGCTCTCTTAACAAGTGACCTTTCTTAGCCCAAAACTGAACCCATAATTCACCTTCTCAGTCTCTCATTGGTCGATCAGGAATAAATGAATGTGGAAATAATAGGCAGGTCGAAGCCTTAAATCTAAATCTAAAAAGGGTATAGTGTCAGAATTATCACCATATGCACACGTTTTTAAAACATTTGATACACAATAATAAACAGCAATGTCAATTTAAAAGTTGGATAACGACCTCCTTCTTTGAGTATATGGTAGTATTGTTATTACCAAAGCTATCAGGATTTAAAACCTAGGTGGAGCCTCCAAAAAAGGAGTTTGACCGACTTGCAAAGGATATTAAACTCCGAAATGATCTACTGATGCAAATCTCTAGTCATATTTGCATTTGCTAATTGAACCCTAACACAGGAATTAAACAGCTCAGTAGGAGCAGGGCCTGCTGTGCATTGAAGCAGATCTTCAGAACCTTCACCTTTCCATAACCAAGGATCTCCAAAACCTTCTCCTAAACCTGCGATAATGCTAAGATACGGCCCACGCTTCACTGAACCTTTCTCGGGTACAGCATGTACTATTCAAGTTACGAGCAAAACTTCATGTTGTAACCCCGGTTACGATTCTTGAGTTGGAGTGTCTCATTCCTCCTTCATAGTCATTCCTGTTCAGTATTCAGTTCATTATCCCAAAGATTGTTATCTAGGTTATCTTGCACCCCTTCAAAATCCTAAAGTGAGGCACATCTAGCTAATAAGGGTAACATTTCACCACATTTACCAATCTGCCCTCTGGCCATTGTTCATGGGGCTTAGGGGGGTCTGACATGGAAGAGAGAGGAGTGATCTGGAATGATTAGTTTCTCAGCATCTCACCATGTTGTCAATTACGCCATTGGATTCCTCCACTTCACACAACCTGACAGCGCTGAGCATCCTTGTCAGATGTCTGTAATCCTGCTACTAGGTGGCTTCGGGCTCCGTCAGGCGTCGGAGAATTAGGGGTCGCTCAACACTCCCTTTTTTCCCAAAGAAGGAAAAAAAACTCAATAAATGTTACTTGATCTGGCCTTTAACAACGTGGAATTACAATAGGGATCCTCAAGGTCTTTTTTTGTTGACACTGAAACGGCATACAAACTAATGATCACAAGACTGGGGCGTTTTTTTTTAGAGAAAGTGTATCCATTGATTTCTTTCCAACAGTCGAGTCTCTCTCTCTCCCCAGATGAAACTATCCTCTTGTTGTGGTGTGGTGGGGACATAATGCCTGACAGCACAGTTCTCACCAAAATTAGCTTGAGACACAACTGGGCATCTAGTGATACCTTTTTGGGGTATAAAGCATTCTCAAGAACTACCATATTTCTACAGTCCTTGTGTATTTGTGTATATGTTTAATTTGATCCTGTGGTTAACAGATCAGAAAGGATCTATAGTGTGTGATTTGTTTTTGCAAAGACACATTTGATGCTTATACCATTTTAAAAAAGCAGACCTCTAAAGGAAACAGGCAGATGCATGAGTTAATGTTGCCTCTGCAAGTAATTATCATAGATTTCTCATCAATTTTGGGTGGGATGCACTAGGGAGCTAGAGGTATAAAAAAAATAGGCAATCCACAGCCATTTAAATTACCCAAAATGAATGGCAGTATTCAATCTACTCTCAGATGTTGAAATTAGGTTTGCGACGCTCACTGCATGTGCCATCAAATTTCTCATTTTGAGCTCAACTCTGTGTTCCGTGAGAGTCACATATTTGCACGGATGGAACTATGCCTAGCCCACAGTTCTTCAGGGATCTGCGAAATTTCCGCAGTTTGATGAGAAAGGTTCCACTCCATCACATCTATAGATTATTTTCCTGCCTGTAAATTTCATACTTTTATTAATCAAATCTTTGCCAAGCCCTCTCTCTCATCACCCAGCAGTACAGGTATGGAATATTTTTTTCTTCTCCGAATTGGTTGTTGTGAACGCCATACGCCATCTCCATACCCCAGGGTTCGACTCTGTCCTTCAGAGGGTTGAGGAGAAGATATGGATGATATGCTCGGTGATTCCTGAGCACTTACCTCTTTCCTGGCGTGTCCTCTGTGAAGACTCGGGCCAGAGTACCATACTGTACTTGTACTACCGTCTCAAAGCTAAAGACAGCCAACCGTTTGAAAATGCCACAAACTTTTTTTTTTACTGCTGACTTGTCAACAGTAAACTAATAATAAACAATGAATAAAGTTTATGCTGCAAAAACTATTCGTGGTCTTATTAGATTTCATTACATGTAGAAGCGCTTTTTATTGTCTTAACATTGTCAGGTTTTTGTGGATTTATAGGATGTTTTCTTACCACTGAATTAGGTCCTCAGAGTGTACATCCGGTGGGACTGTTTTTATTTTTCCTTAACAACTGCGCTAATACATGGCTGCTTTGATGACCAAAATAGATGTTGGAAATAATCTGACTGCACACTTTTTACTGTGTGTTTTTTTGTGTGTGTTTTGCTCACAAGAGACTTTTATTTAGAATTATTTGTTCTGTAAACTTTGTAAAAGGAGTCATATTTTGGATATGTACAGTACCTTACATTAATATTCCAAAACACACTATGGTTTTTGTCCTCACACCTCACAACTCACATGGCTTCAGGTATTGGGGCTCAAATTGATACTGCAAATCTTGATGTTACCACCAGCGAACCACTCTATGGTGTTTGAATTAGTCTGCCCTAAAATATATAGTAGTTACACAGCGCCTGGCCTAAGTAATTGGACAGTGAAGCACAGACGTACCAGGCGTATCAGGAAATAACGTGAAATTCATCCTGGCTCCATCAGAATCGCTTTGAAACTGGAAGACGAACCAAAGATGGACAAAAACTGAGTCAGTCCTCCAACAATGTGAAAATTCCAAGTGTTACATACGACCCAAATGTACAAGGGTAGGAACCAACAACACAGGACTCATCGTCCATGGTGCTCCTGAAACATCACACAGGAAGGAGAATGACATGTTGTAACATTATATGTTACATGATTGATTGACAGTTAAAAGAGATTGATTAATATGTTACATGATTGATTGACAGTTAAAAGAGATTGATTAATATGTTACATGATTGATTGACAGTTAAAAGAGATTGATTAATATGTTACATGATTGATTGACAGTTAAAAGAGATTGATTAATATGTTACATGATTGATTGACAGTTAAAAGAGATTGATTAATATGTTACATGATTGATTGACAGTTAAAATAGTTATTATTTTTCATTAAGATAGTTAAAAAGACATACATTTCTGTTGTATTAGCTAAGAATGGGTGGAACTGCAGGTTCCAGAATGCCTTGCAGCAAGACGTCGTTGTTGACAAGAAGTTGACAGTGAATATCTAATAGCTAGTTTTATTGAATTGAAGGTGATCACAAGTGCATGTCAGCAGATTTGTATATGAAGAACCTTTCGCTTGATATCACCAGTAGCCATCATTTCAGAAGGTAGAAATACTACATGACACGCCATGTCACTTACCTGCTTATGACGGTACTCCACTTAATGACAGTACAGAGCCACAGACTCCAGTGTGAGTAAGCTCTTCAGGCAGAGGTGACAGACCAATATAGCCATCCTTCTCTGGCAGTTCAATGGGAGGCAGAGGCACTTGCAGGCCAGGACAATGAAAAGGCCAGCAGGTTTTCTTCGTCGTAGCAAAAAAATTCTGACAGCCAAACACTTGACATTTTCACAATTTGAATAGTTTGAACCATGGCCACTGATAATGTTGAGAATGTCACATGTCTACACACACAGTACAGTGGGAAGGGAGCCCTGTGTGTGTGTGTGTGTGTGTGTGTGTGTGTGTGTGTGTGTGTGTGTGTGTGTGTGTGTGTGTGTGCGTGTGTGTGTGTGTGTGTGTGTGTGTGTGTGTGTGTGCGTGCGTGCGTGCGTGCGTGCGTGCGTGTGTGTGTGTGTGTGTGTGTGTGTGTGTAGTGTGTGCGAAAGCTTTTCGGTTGCACTTCAATACGACACCGAAAGACGCCAATGTCGTCCAAAAAACATGGACGCGATTACACGGGTCAAGTCTCGGCAAATACATCAAATAACAGGCTTCATTTCATTCGCTCGGAATTCCTTTTCTCTATCTGAGGTCAACAGACTTTTCTTTCAAAGCAGTAACACGAATGAGCAAAGGCGGCTTAGGGCTTTATGGCACCACGCCTGGTGCTGCTTAGCAGAATCACACTGAGTGGCAGAAGACAGCTGGCAGACCAGCAGAGTCCTCCTGCAGGGTAGGCTCGCCGTGGTCCAGCCAACAGCATTGTAAACCAGTCTGCACTTCAGACAATCCCTCTTTGTCTGGCCACAGAATACGTATGTCAGGAGACAGTTTCGCTGGGGTGGAAAAAAAACATGAATGATATTCCACATTGAGAAGATGTTTTATGCGATTGTTTATCGGTTAGTTTGATCTACGTTGAATGTCGACGTTGACATTTTCGTTGATTATCCCCCCGTAACTATGCAACTAACTAACTCCAAGGTTGTTGTTAAAGTCGAAAGAGGTGTTATTACAGTGTTGGATTTGTACAATCACACCACACACACACGCACGCACACGCACACACACACCACACACACACACACACACACACACACACACACACACACACACACACACACACGCACACACCACACACACAAACACACACAATGATTTCCCCCTACTGCTTATTTACATCCATTTATACTCTCCCTGTGAAGCTAAGAACCGCTAGCACTTAAGTACAGTAAAAGAGGCGGAATACAAGTAGGCTTAAAAACACTCAAAGCAGGACCAAACATTTGTAAGTAAGTAAGTAAGTAAGTAAGTAAGTAATTAAGTAAAGCTTTATTTATATAGCACCTTTCATACAAGAAATGCAGCAACAGGATAAAAACAACATGATCAATCCATAAAGCGACTGACAGAGTCGGTACAGTAGGTGTCGGTTGTATGTTTTCATTCATTAATGTCCGTTGAGAGTGAGCAGACAGATCAATGGCAGCCGTCCTCAGGCAGGGCCATGCAGGGCGTGAATGACAGCCAGCGAGCAGAGAGAGGCAGTGCCAGGGGAGGCTGGGCGAGGTAAAGATTGGAGGACAAGGCTTAGAACCATTCCATCATAATGAGCCTGTCCTCTGAGTTCTACCTCCACCTGCCTCCTCCTCTGAGCAGCAGCAGCAGCAGCACATATGGGGATGGTTGAGAATCTCCTGTGATGAAGCTTTTAGAGCTTAACAACCTTGGCAGAAAAACTGTACTTCAGTTTAGAAATGTATCGCTACTTATCTTATTATTCACAGATATGCCATCTTTAAATGTAAGTCCTCATTGTTTCCAGGTCTGCCCCATCATCAAATTGAGTTGCTTAACGTAGAATTAAACTAAACTGTATATTGTAAAACCCTCGGAATGCAATGTTATAAACTCCACGTCTTCAAGTTCGGGAGGGTTTAAGGCTCTGGAATCTGCTAGAAAACTGCTGTGCATCTTAATATATTGGGTATTTTTTAGCCAAATAACATAATTAGATATTCCTGCAGGGATAGCCAGCAGCCAACCTGCAAGGTCCAACATTAATGAAACGATTAAGTGCAACAAGCTGAATGACTTATCAGGACAAAATGTGTTATTTTCTCAAGGTAAATTCTTTCGTAATATAAAACCTATAACTGATTCTATCACAAAGGTGACACAGAAGCCCACCCTGCAGTATAACTTAATTGGCAAAAAAATACAATAAAAGATATTGCACTTGGAATGCATTATTACTGAAAATTATTGGAATTGCTGCAACTTAATTTCAAAGGCACTACCAGCTGAATTATAACGGTCTATCTTTAAATATCAAATGCTATTACATTAAAGCAATAACTTACCTCCAAGCTACAATAATATAATTTGTAGGTTATTGCAACATCTAAAAAAACCAACCCCTTCTCATTGACAAGCTGTACTAATTCTCCTCCAGGTTATTGTGCATTTGCGGGACATCTATATTTTCATATACACTGTACTGTAAAGCTGTCTCTGTTATTTCATTTTGTCAGATGTAACAATGATGTCAAATTGCCGGGTTTCTGAAGTTGTTTGGTGGGTGAGAACTTAAATCTTTATAAGTGTCAGATCAATATAGTGGCACTGTCTGTGTAAGTGGACAGGGTCAGTATAAATCATTGTTTACTGTTATGAAATAGACCCCATCACCGCCATGCAACACACAGGGACTCCCCCTCTATCAATCATCAATCAGTTCCTTGATACTTAAACCTTCCACCATGATTGAAGTTAAACTCAATGAACAAAGACCATCAATGAACCATCGTAAGGACTGCAACATATTGGTTTCTCAAAATGTACCGTCCTCTGTGACTGCTGTTGGTAGAGCATGGCACTAACAACGCTTGGGTTGTGGGTTTGATTCCTGCTGGGACCATATATACTGAAACATGGATGCACTGCACACTGCAACGGAAGTGGATTTGCATAAAAGCGTCAGCTAAATGGCGTGTATCAAAAAAAGCAACACTGTCATTCTTGAATTAGTGTCCCCCATAAAAAAGGAGGAGATTTGGATATACTCACATAGCAGAGACGTTTTCTTGAGGAAAAACCTCTGAGTTGATTGCAATCATCATTTGCCATGATCATCATGATGACTGTTATACATACAATTATACTTAGAATGATCAGCTCTGGTTCGATCCCCGCCTCAGGAGGGAGCTGCATGTGAGCTGGTGACTGGAGGGTTGGGCTGGCATCTTATCTAAGGTGCCTACCACTGCCGTTGTGCCCTTGAGCAAGACACTTAACCCCTAATCGCTCCAGGGGCGCCGACTATGGCTGACCCCTGTGTCTAGAGTAAAAAAACACATTCGGTTGTACTCTGTGCAATGACAGAAAGGTTGAATCTAATCTAATCTCATTCTAATCTAGCACTGCAACTACTAGCATAACCAACCATCTACAATACAACGAGCCGCCCTGACTAACACTGTCCTAAACCGTCTAAAGGTCTAATTTTGTACCGTTGACCCTTAAGTGTTTAGTTAATCACATCCCTGAATGCTTTGACAAATATACTGGAACAAACATGCCCCATATAGTAATATACTGTAACTGTACTCAATTATAAGGAAATATAAATATCTCCAAGGCCCTAGAGCTTGACTCTTTGATAATATTCCGCGCTGTAGTACATCTCTCTGTACAAACAGCTATGGCACAGACTTCCAAACACCTCTTTAAGGAGACAACCAGTGAACTAGTCTTCTGCCATTAATTACACGAAGAATAGAACCCCTTCTTCGCCCAATTAGCAGGCTACTTTCTTATGCAGATTAGAATCTGGAAAAGAGATATGGCGGCCCCCGCCCCCCCCCCACTCCCAGATAACAAAAACAAACAAGGAAACAAACCGAAAACTGCAAGCGTAGGGTTTAATAAACATGCGAGAAGTGTTCAAGTATTCATGTTTAACAAGCAGTGTGTTTTCAGATGAACGGGTTTCGCTTTCACTCGATAATAACTGCACTTTGTTCAAGTTTCAACGGCTCTTCTCCCTGCATGAGCCACAGTCTAGGCCTACTAGACTAGAGGTTTAGGAAATTCACACATAATGAATATTCGTACAACTACAATACGACGCCTTTTAAGAAATATAATTTCTATTACCCCTCATCATCCTTCACCAGACAACTTGTGACGTTAGAATGATAAGGTTCTATCTCCATTTCTGTCCAAATTTAGTTTTTTTACATAATCTGATCCATTAGGTGTTTATTAATGCCTGTGTGGTGTTATTTTTAAAATGTTGACATTTTTGAGTTAGTAATTCATAAAATACAAAGGTTCCATCTCACAAAACATAATGGAATGTAAAAACTTTGACGCTCAATATCTCTGAACTACCCTAAATGGAGATAGAACCTTATCATTCTAAGCTCACGAACTTGTGATAAAAAAACGACCAACTTATTTTTCTAACGGCCTTTACTGACACCCCAGTCTGGAGGGAGCTCGGTGGTGCAGCTTGTCTGTGGCCGTGGAGAGAGAGCCGCCAGATCTCAAAGAGATCTAATTATTTACAGGGGGTCGAGACACACACTGCCCTCCACAACTCCAGAAATAGGCGGCCCTTCCTATTAATCTCCATTGCAGGGATGATAGATATGTGATGGGAGAAGGTTCACTGATGCCTCCTTCCTGAGCCCTGACAGAGCTGCGCTGATTTACAGCACAACATCAATCTTGTCATCTGCTCTCCAAACAATAACTGGTAGACACGGGAGGTGGTGTAGTGGGCTCTGCGTGTGTGTGTGTGTGCGTGTGTGTGTGTGTGTGTGTGTGTGCGTGTGTGTGTCTGTGTGTGTGTGTCTGTGTCTGTGTCTGTGTCTCTGTGTCTGTGTCTGTGTGTGTGCGCGTGTGTGTGTGTGTGTGTGTATGTGTGTGTGCATGTGTGTGTGTGTGTGTGTGTGTGTGTGTCTGTGTGTGTGTGTGTGTGTCTGTGTCTGTGTGTGTGTGTGTGTGTGTGTGTGTGTGTGTGTGTGTGTGTGTGTGTGTGTGTGTGTGTGTGTGTGTGTGTGTGTGGGGGGGGGGGTTGGTATCCAACAAGTCATGTGTAATGTTCCTCCTCTTAATGCTGATCATGATGCAATACCGTAGAAACACATTTTCACTTCTACTGTATGTATGCTCATCTCGGAGGATACTGGATGCGACGGTTTGTGTGAGTGGGAAAAGGGGGCTGATGCAGTGCTGCAGTGCACACTGGGAAAATGCATCAATGTGTATCGTTTATAGATGATTTATGCTATGGAGATATAGCGTAAGAGAGAAAACAAAAGAAGGAACCAGGAGGAGTAGTTAGTAGGTTGTTGTTTATGAAAAACGGTGAATTGATGAAGGTCAAATAAGTGCTCTACCCTCTTGTGGTTCACCTTTAAAGAGGCAACAAAATGACATCATTACACACAGCGGGGGGCTCTCCATAATAGATGCCTTGCTTGGCCGGCTCAAATGCATTTTTCTTTTTTCTTCTTTGGTTTGTTTCCCATTCAAAATGGATTGTGTTTGTAAAAGCATTGTCTCGCAGGGGAAATGCCGCCCGACAGAGTCCTTGAATTCCTGAAAACGAGAGAGAGGAACTCGAGTTATTCTCAAGACTTGAGAGTTTGTGAGAGAAACAGAAGTTTTTAGGTTTGCAGTCTATCCTGTATTACTGTAACCAGGTATTTGTTAGATGTATTATTCAACGATTAGAAACCCAGCATTATACGGTGGAAGAAAATAAAGAAAATGACTTAAAGATAATGTTGTGACATTTCAACATTTGCTTTAGATATTCTTATACTTATCTCTTTGTGGATATATTGTCCCTACTGTATGTTGTGATGAAATCCATTAGGAGTTAAAAAGAAGAAAGCTATGTTATTTCCTCCTACTATCGTTCTCAAACCCCATTGGAGCGCAATTGAATATGTGGTTAGAATTTGTGCTTACAGATGGAATTCACAAACTAAAGATAGTAATACAAATCTCCTTCCATATATAACCAACACAGTCTCCTAATTACATAGTGTACTTATACACAATAATACACAATAGTACGCTTTCCCAATTCCTTGCCCTGACCCATATAATACATTTTTGGACGATATGTCAACAACTTAAGGTACACTATGTGAGGGTTAGTGACCTATGTTACAGGTGACACTTTATAAACCTTGAATTGCATGGCAGTTAAGCATTATTAGGCTTAAACGTTGAGTGGATACGGATAGGATAAGTTGTTAGGGGGAAGCATTGGCAAACATTAGCATTACCAACAATAATTAGCACATATTCTTAGTCCATAGCGCTATTCCAACCAGCAACATCCATGTTACAAGGCAAGTTGTCCACCACCGCACCAGCCTCCTTGTACGGCAGTGCTCTGTCTGTATTCACCTGCCAATATAGCTATGTCTCTATTCACCTGCCAGTAGCCTATAGCTATGTCTGTGTTCGCTTGCCAGTAGCTATACGTCATCCAGGACACACAATCGGGATGTATAGGCACATGATTTAAGTAAGAGAGCAGTCTGTATGTAATAATGACTTATTATTATAATATGATTATAATGCTGGCATTGTATAGTTAGGCCTACATGGACCTTTGCTCTATAGGCTACTGTAACTGCCACCGAACCTCGAATAACATCACTTCCTTCTGGCTGCTGTTATGATGCCGGATTCGAAGCGGTTTTCTCCGATATTGACGCTTGGGCTGAATTAATGTGTGGCCAACAGTAAAAGACAACACACCAAATCCCCAGCAAATCCAGGAACACTCCTCCCTCTTAGACTCTTGACATTTGTTTTTCATCATGAACTGAAAGGTCACCGTGCTACAGGCCTGGCTGAGAGCCTGTTTGGGTCTTGCATTTGCATGAATTTTATTACCTCATTCTCTCTCTGGCAACTCCAATTGTTTGACTTAAAGACTGGCTTTTTATTAGTCTCCCTTTCCACTTCTGCAAACAAGAGACTTTAGAGAGAAAAAATAAATGTTGTTTGCATCTTCTAACAATGTGTTCAAAATATACACAATGTGGAACGGAGGCCTACAGGTACAAGTTGCCATGCCAAACAATATGCAATATGCAAACAATATATATCATTTATTTGTGCTCCTTTTTTCTTCTTTTATATACATATATATATATATAGGTTTGGTGGCTAGAGCTAGGTAGCTAAGTCCATGTAGGCCTAGTATAAAATGCCAGCATTATAATCATATAATAATAATAATAACTCAGTTATATATATATATTCTATTTTTCTACAACCTCTCAGTGACATGACCCTTCTTGCATCCTATTTTATTATTTCATTTCAGTTTGTTCTAGTTTGTCCTATTTTTAACAAAGCAATCTAGTTATGATTGCATGCAGTGGCCGTTCGTTGCAAAAAGTGTATAACTCGGATAACTTTCCCCCCATACTTTATAGATTGATTCGAGTTCGAGATCGACAGGACCACCAAGCCGCACACACACACACACACACACACACACACACACACACACACACACACACACACACAATAGCCAACTGCATTGACTTTCCCAGTGAGGAGGAGAATGGGCAGCCATCCATAATTCACTAACAATACTGTAAATGATGGGGGATAACGCTGCAGAGGTCATTCATGCCGTGGATGAATGAGGAAGGTGAGCTAAGGCTTCTTGCCATGTCATGAGTTGAATCCCAAAGTTATTGGATTATTAATTCCCTCTAGAAACTGGCTGTGAGCAGTGGCCGTGTAACAGAGAGACTATTTATACAGGTGAAAGGGTTCAAACAGCCCGGCCTCCCAGAATGCCTTGGCTTGCCACACCAACATTCTCCTTCATAGAAACACTATTGTCAGTCACCCAGTCTCGGGAATCATCTGCATTTAACAGGTTGGGAAAAACGGCTGACATTGCAGGGGAAGAAGAATTGCCCTTAACTGTATTTTGGCGGTTGTTTCAATGAAGACATCTTGGGAGTTTAGTTTAGGAGCCACAACCGAGGGTCAGTCTGCTAAAGATCAAACCTTGGGCCTCTCTGGCGCGGGAGTTAAAAGGTCAATTATTGATTATTTCAAACAGCAAACCTTGTCTGCACCCCGTGGTGTGCTCTGAGACCCGCTACCCATCAGGAACGTCTGGTCCTGATGCTCATTGGTCGGAGCAGGTTACATAACTGTCCATACGATGAATATTTAATTGTACAAATCCCATATTATGATCATTTAATGAGATCAAATCTCTATTACCAATATTTAATCAAGAGAGGCCAGCATGCCTTGGGGAAACATGTCAGATTCAAATACTGTGTGGAGTGGAGGTCCCTGCAATTACACTGAGAGTGCTACTCTCACTCTGGGTCTTCTGGACAGCACTGACTATAGCTACTGTACGGTACACATACACGGAGCACTTAGAACTATACTGTTACGACGACTTCTATAAATAAACATCACCACATCCCATCCATTTATTCATTTAGTCATTTGCTGAAGTTTCAACCAAGACAAGAGTCAGAGAAGTTAATATAAATGCTGTGATCTGACAGCCCTGCGCATGCTTAAGACTCCGGTAAGACTGTAGGAGCCTATCGAGCAGCTCTGCACTCTCTGCATACCTGCCTGTCATCTCTTTTCAGTTGAGATTTCGGTGCCTTACAGCATATTGCATGATATCACCATCCTGTTGACAAACAAACACCTTAGGCCTACAGTCCTGTTGTTTTAGAACTGGGGGGGGGGGCATACTAGGCCTATATATACAGTATATATATAATACTTTTTTTTATTGACACATTTACCTGTACAGTTAATATACTTGTGCATGTGATCAACTGGCACATTATAATTATGATGGGTGTGTCTTAGACTATGCAAATACCGTATATATTACACTCTATCCATTTAACAACAGACATTTATGGACGTTAACAATGCCCGTAATTAAACGAGAATACTGTAGATGTTTCAACCGTCTGTTCCCTTTATGCGAAACACTAATCATAGGATTGTCAGTGATGACCCACCCCGCGCTCAGCCAGGTAATATCTCAGACCTGACATTGACACGCCAGACCTGA
>NC_137681.1:3361191-3398691 GCF_963989245.1 Nansenia antarctica | reverse complement strand
ATTTGTTGTCTGTCCCTCGCTTCCCTGGAAATCTCCCTACTCGTTTCTTGGGGTCGGGGGGTCATTGGGAAAAGAGAAATGTGTTCTCAATGACCTTCTTACCTGCTTAAATAAATGTTAAATAAAACATTTTAAAGATAATACAGTCATGGAAAAATAAGTGATATTCATTCTTACAATGTTAGGATTTCAGGATAGTAGGCGCCCTTATTTGTTTGTTTTTCAAGGTGGGGGGGGGGGGGGTGTGCTTCTTTTCAGCCATCAGACAAGAAGACAGTTGTCATTCCTTAACTTATTAAGCTTGGTCCAACCGAACAAGAGCTTCTACTTCTTCTACGGTTCTGCATTGAAATATATCATTTCTGCAATAACAGATGGACACTAAGTTCAGCCCAGTTACAACAGGAAAAGCAAATGTAATATCCTGAAATCTGAAGGAAGTCAAATAAATAAACACTACACTCCGCAGCATCCGTTATATGAGATTCTTGACAGGGATATTATTAGGAGCCGACTTCCAGACATCATTTGTGTCTATCAAATTACATTTTGAAATACTTATGGAGCCCCAACAATCTCCCATATTGTTTTTTTTTTCTCTCTCTCTCTCTCTCTTTCCCCCTTTTGGGGGCAGATGTATGACATCTATCATTTGTTGTGGAAAAAAGGATAAATGCCATATAACGTTATTCTTCTTCTCCTAGTCCTTTGTTTTGTGTGTGAGTGAGCGCATTTGCTGTCCAGGGGCACCCAGGTGAAAAATGTGAAATATGATTACGCTATATCAGACGTGTGTGTAGTAAATGATCTGAACTCTCATTTCACTCTTATGAAACCGCGGATGGCAGATGCATGCGTTTGTTTAGTCGTAGACGCGCCAGCACATCAACAAAGCCAGTGAGTAGATTGGACGTTTAACATGGTAGTGGAAGTGCCATGGAAGGGGATTTAAATATAAATGATAGTGCTGAGGTTGTTGTACCCACTTCTGGCATTGGTGAAAACATGATTCACGCAGATGAGACCAACTTGACTGACACTACCAATAATATTGTGCTAGAATTGCATTTCAAACAATTGTACGATGTGAGTCGAAAACGTGTATGCCAACTATTATTGAGACTGAACTCTCGCTAGTTGATATGCTTACAAAAGCATTAGATCCTAGCATCCTAAAGTACAGTAGGCTATGCACGTTGCTTTCAACGTAGAGCTTTCTAATTAGATAGCTTATAGCTATTATCCCCAGATAAAGCTAAGCTAAGCCAGCTAGCTAAAGCAGAGCAATCTGCCAGTTGTCAATGACAGCATGGTAAAGAAATAAGCTATAACTCGTTGATAAACGACCTAACTACAATGCTTTGTAGTTTTTTCCTTTTTTTTAAAATTCACTGTTAGAAGCTGTCTGGGCATTGTAACAACAATGCAGGACAATGTAGCATAAACTTTGGGCGAGGACAGTAATTTCACACATGTTAAGTTGCAGGCCAACAATGTGTGGCCAAGTGCTGTTTTCAGTACAAGACATCAGCACCGGTTGTCTTATTTGGCTCCTTTGGCTGAGCTACAGACAGTTACTCCTTCCTCCCCTGCCCTGGTGTTGCTGTTGAGACAACTTCCTTCCATTCTGTCTCTACAACGCCACCCATGCCAGTCACACCCTCACAGAGGTTAAACGGACTGTACTTATATAGCGCCTTTATCCAAAGCGCTTCACGACGGCCTCTCATTCACCCATTCACACACACACATTCACACACCAATGGCGAGGTAGGCAAGCTACCATGCAAGGCGCCGTCTCGCTCACTGGGAGCCATTCGGGGTTCAGTCAGTGTCTTGCCCAAGGACACTTCGACATGTGGCCAGCCGGGGCTCGAACTCGAACCGCCGATCTGCCAACCTCGCGATCATTAGACGGCGGCTCCTCTACCTCCTGCGCCACAGCCGCCCCGGTAGGTTCTAATTGGCCGCCTTCATTTGTTTTGTTTTTTTCACCCCTCTCTCTCCCAGTGGCTGTCTCCATCCACGCTCCGTAGCCTAAGTCCCTCTACGATCTGTATTCATCGTCTGTCTCCCTCCCTCACTGCCCTCATCCCAGTCCCAGAGATCCAGCCCTCTGATAAGGCTTTTATACCCCCTCTTCTTTCTGTTGACTCAATTTTATGAATGTCGAAGGGACTGAGACAAATTAAGAGGCATGAACTATGACAGGCTCTCTGACACCGGCGGTGTAGCTCGCTGCTCCTGGCGCTCGCCGCGCGTGGCATAATGATGAAATTACAATCGAGTGATATTATTCAAAATGAGTCGGAGATAAATGAATGATAAACTAGGAGGTTATGGTTCCTTTATTACGGGGTTGATACGAGCAGCTAATCAGTGTCCAAGTAAATGTCATTACATAAACGATGGGCTAGACTCTCAGGCATGTTTCCCAGGGACGTCTGGTCTCTGAGAGGACAGCCCTTGTCTTGTTGTTCACTGTGGCCCTCGCTGGCTGGGATAGAAAAAAAAAAAGTTTTTTTTGCATTCTTCACTTTGGTTAAAAGCTTGATGACACCAGTAATCGTCCATAAACCCCTCCGATTTGTGTGTGTGTGTGTGTGTGTGTGTGTGTGTGAATTTCCAGTATTCACTGTGTGTGTGTGTGTGTGTGTGTGTGTGAATTTCCAGTATTCACTGTGTGTGTGTGTGTGTGTGTGTGTGTGTGTGTGTTTGTGTGTGTGTGTGGGAATTTCCAGTATTCACTGTGTATGTGTGTGTGTGTGTGTGTGTGTGTGTGCGAGCGCGCGCGTGTGTGTGTGTGTGTGTGTGAATGTCCAGTAGCCACGGTGTGTGTGTTTGTGTGCGAGCGAGCGTGTGTGTGTGTGTGTGTGTGTGTGTGAATATCCAGTATCCACTGTGTGTGTGTGTTTGTGTGCGAGCGCGTGTGTGCGTGTGTGTGTGTGAATGTCCAGTAGCCACGGTGTGTGTGTTTGTGTGCGAGCGAGCGTGTGTGTGTGTGTGTGTGTGTGTGTGAATATCCAGTATCCACTGTGTGTGTGTGTTTGTGTGCGAGCGCGTGTGTGCGTGTGTGTGTGTGAATGTCCAGTAGCCACGGTGTGTGTGTTTGTGTGCGAGCGAGCGTGTGTGTGTGTGTGTGTGTGTGTGTGAATATCCAGTATCCACTGTGTGTGTGTGTTTGTGTGCGAGCGCGTGTGTGCGTGTGTGTGTGTGTGTGTGTGAATGTCCAGCGTCCACTGTGTGCAGGGATATCCGTGTGGCCTGTCGCAGCTCTGAGGTAACACATGGCAGAAGAACAAACAGGCCCTCTCATCGCTGCGTCTCTCTTATGACATCACTTGGCTGCGGCTGCCCTGCACCGGGCAACACACACACACACACACACACACACACACACACACACACACACACACACACACACCGGGCAACATACGCTCCTTCACAACAGTAGAGGGGTTCCAGCAGCACCAGTAGCCAGTGTACACACAGTCACACAAACAGAGAAAAAGGCTTAACAGCGGCCATGATGAGTTGGAGGAGCGAATGTGTTTTGGCTGCCGGTACTCCGAGGATTGTTTTGGCCCGAGGCTCGCCCGACGGCTGAGGACATCCCAGGTGATCGGCCAGTCAAGGATAGTCACACCTGTGTTGCATCGCCGGTCGTATGAATATGAATATTCACCTGTGTGGTGTTGATGGGTTTTTGCTGGGGGATAAGTTGCTGAGGGCATTGTCAAACTCTAACCCGATCATGTTTTAAAAAACGAAAATGTCAGTTTTGTTTTTTGTGTTGGTTCATTTAATGACTCAAAGTTTTCAGAATAGAATGGGTTTTGCGATAACGTTTCGTTAAATTGTCACTAAAATGACGTAATGATCTCCAAATTACACTTAGTCACACTTTAGTCATCAAAGGAATAAGTCTGTTTATAATAATCATAATAATAATGGCTACCGTTGGAAACATAGTCTGCTAACTACAAACACACCGTATGGACATGAAACAGTCAGTCAAATATACTCAGTATAAACACAAAACAGTCAGTCAAACACACACAGTATGGACACAAAACATTTAGTCAAATACAAGTATTACATATACTATTTTTCCGTCCGATAGTAAACATGTTTTTTTGTAAAGCCATGCCAACAGTAGTAGTGGATAGCAGTGTCTCAACAGTATGGACACAAAACGTTTAGTCAAATACACACAGTACGAACACACAACAGTCAATCAAACACACACAGTATGGACACGAAACATTTAGTCAAATACAAGTATTAGCCTACATATACATCTATTTTCCTGTCCGATAGTAAACATGTTTTTTTAAAGCCATGCCAACAGTAGTAGTGGATAGCAGTGTCTCAGCAGTATGGACACCAAACATTTAGTCAAATACAAGTATTACCTATACACCCATTTTCCGTCCGATAGTAAACATGTTTTTTTGTAAAGCCATGCCAACAGTAGTAGTTGCTAGCAGTGTCAGTGTCTCAGCAGCCAACAGTAGTAGTGGATAGTAGTAGTAGCAGTGTCTCAGCAGTCAGGCACTTCCCCAGAAAGTGCTACCCCCAGGCTTGGCTGCAGGCCTGCTCCCAGAGGTGGTAGCCCATCTCTCCTCACACACACAGCCCCAGCTGAGCTCCTACGCCTCCCAGGGACGCGGTGTATAATACAGCAGCGCTGGTGTTAAACATTCCCTTTAACCTCTGTAAGTTGACATTCACTTTGCCACGTCGAGAGAGAGAGTGTGTATACTGTAAGGACCTTAGGCTAACTGGGCTGGATGCTAAGTGCTAACCACGGTAAACAGACAGGAGGTTCCAAATGTAAGTTGGACATTTGTGTTTCAGTCTCACAGTGATTGATTAGAGGCCAAAACCTTTCATTATGCATGCGGTCGACTGTCGAGTGTCCTCGACAATCACGGACCTTCCGATACGACTGTGTTGTGGGTTTCTTGAGACATACTGTACATTGGGAGCATCTGTATTGCATCTGTCATTCTTTCATCATGAGAAGCAGCACTTGATTGGTTGTGCAGGTCTATAGCCTATAGAAGCGCCCTAAACAATAGTTTGAAATGAGTCTAAAAAACAACAAAATATTTGTCTTTCATGCACTTTTCCTCTGGCTCATCGAGGAGGCGATCAATAGTGCTGACTTAAGTGTGCCGTTCAATGGGGAGAAAGGTTCTGACAGTGAAAGCTCTCCTACGATTTAGGTCCGTCAGGAAGGCCTTCGATCTGTTCACCTGGAAAGCTGCAGAGGGAATTTCAGTCAATAAGGCGGTTTAATATTCCTATTTGTGTGTGTCTGTTTCAAAATGCTGCTAAAATACACAGGATTAGGCCAATGATTGTATAATCATTTCGCGCTAGGAAAGTGTTTACAATTCCTCAGCAATTATGTGTGTTGCCATGTTTATGACCAGAACAGTATCAGATTGCCAGTGTTGTGGTATAAGTCTGCATTATGTGGCGTTTACAGATGGTTGAAAATGCAAGATGAGGGGGTGAGACTGAATAGGGTACTGTATATGCTGTCCTGAACTTAATTGGTGTACTTATTCTATAAGTAAAAAGGTTTCATACTGTTTGCTGTTGGCAAACTAACAGTGACAGCAGCTGGTCTAGGCAGCAACAACCAGCAAACGCCTAAGGCTCCAATACGATAGTCAAAGTTGTTCTGACCAGAAAATCTGTTTTTACTTATTTCTTTTCATAATACGCAACTTGAAGTTTTGAAGCACCCACTCAGTCGGAAACCGGTGTATTTGTTTGATTCACGGCACTCTGGTGTGCCGTAAATATCTGTGATACCTTGTATTGTACTGTGTGAACATCTAGTTGTGTTTTCTTATCAACGTGCTAACCGCTAGTTGGCTAATGTTAGCTAGCACGACAGAGGAGCACAGCCTGAAACCGGTGTTTGTTTGTTTGTTTGGAAACAGCAACTTCCTTCAAGCAGTGATTCAGGAAGAGCAGAGTCGACACTTTGGCTGACATTGCGAGGGTCATGAGGGCCAGCTCTCCTCCTGTGAAACAAGTCAACATCCCACAGCTCGTTGGCTACAACACTACAACAAAGCTACAACTGGCAACATCGTCTGAGTAGCTACTTCAAGAAAGATCCCAAAGATTAAGAGTTACCAGCACTTCCGATGATTATAATTATCATTGTCATCTATCAGCTATTTTATTTTATGAAGACGGTATGGTAGTATTTTATGATTATGGAGTGCCAGTAACTGTGGACAATATTTGAATGTAGCCTACTATTTCACTTCTATTGCAGCTTTTGATTTTATTCAAACAAGACGAGAAACAGTAAATGCAGTGTAATACTGAGAGTGAGTCGATAGAAATGCACGATCACCCAACCGTCTGACTCAGAGACGGCGTAGGAGGAGGCACCGCGAGGAAGGCCGCTGACACCGTTTTATCATCCAGACATCTGCCTTGTTTCCCAGTCAAACCTAGAGGAGGAAAGGAATTCTCACGTCTTCCCACAATGCCGTGTGACAGCAGGTAGTTAGAGACAAATGCTTTTCCCCCCTAACTTTGCTACATCCACCCCAGATGGCAGATGAGAAGACGGGGATCTGTGGGTTGGTGACAAATACAACGGGTGATAGTGTTCCTGCCTTTCTCCTAAAGCAGCAGAGAGAGAATCCAGCCGCGCGCCTCCCTGTTTGATGCCACAACCTGACGTGACAGATGAAAGAAGACAGTGGGGACGACCCGCTGAAGTGTCTGTGCACATAAATGGCACAGACAAGTCGCTCTTGATGTGGAATCACAAACATCGCACCTATCACCCATCAAAGGTGGGTGGTATGTAAAATATTTGCTGCTGCTGTTGTTGTCCTCAACAAAGGGACGAGGAGGCAGGCGCGGGAGAAAAAAGAGACAGGAACAGGAGGAGGAGATGGCGTGTGCACAGTGGAGGGCCTTTGGTGCTTGAATTGGCTCTTAGAATTCGCATGTTTTTGATTCTAGATTATGTGAATTGAATCGCAGAAAAGGAAGAGGCCTAGATATGTTCAAACAGTGCATTTGGTTTCACACAAAGCATTTGCCTCGGAGTTAAAAGGGAACTGTTAACATAGGGGGGGACATAAAAGCAAGTATGTGTTAGCGCGTGATAGATGTTCTATCACATCACATAAAGCCATCTTGTTGTGCGATTCCCGAAATATGAGATGATAATAGAGTTGATTTGCTTATCTGTGGTTTTTCCATTTTCACTTTTTTATGTTCCAGATTTTTTAAATCAGTCTTGTAAGGAAATAGGTTAAGAGGGAACACCATCAGGTTTGATTCGTGAAAATAATTGGAGCTGCACGTCAATGAAAAAAAAATAAACATTAGCGAAAAAATTCCTGTGAAAATGATCCGGATAACCCCCATCAGCTGAACAAGCAGGTGCTAACATCAGGTTTCAAATTACATTTCAGCAAGTGAACACCAACCGCCAATCCTCCTGTGATCACAACACTCTACGCTGCTGCTAGCAACTTAAAGCCACATCATTTGATTTGACCTCATTACTACTAATCATTCGCATCCTGTAATAGCTGCCAGGAAAAAAATAGAAAAAAGGGGGGAAATGGTTAATGCTCTATTTCTTTGCCAAAAAAAATAAAAAATGGGGGACTGACTGTCACATTATTGATGACAAATTCAAATTAATAACCGAGGATGTGCCAAGAATGGAGAGGGAGAGAATAACTATGTGTGTGAAGATGATTGCCGAGGCCTCTTGGGGTTCTGTGGTGTTGGATAATGTGTTTTCAAGGCCCGTGTGTTGTCAGGGCCCAGGGTCTGGAAACGTGACCGACAACCAGGCCTGATAGACAGGAGGATCCCTGCTGTTCTCCCTCATCTCTGCTTCCCTCCATCTCCTTCTCTCCTTCCCTCCATCTCTCCTTCCCTCGTTCTCTCCTCCCTCATCTCTCCTTCCCTCCTTCTCTCCTTCCTCATCTCTCCTTCTCTCCTTCTCTCCTTCCCTCCTTCTCTCCTCCCTCATCTCTCCTTCCCTCCTTCTCTCCTTCTCTCCTTCTCTCCTTCTCTCCTCCCTCATCTCTCCTCCCCTCCTTCCTCATCTCTCTTTCCCTCGTTCTCTCGTACCTCATCTCTCCTTCCCTCCTTCTCTCCTTCCCTCCTTCTCTCCTTCCCTCCTTCCTCATCTCTCCTTCTCTCCTTCTCTCCTTCTCTCCTTCTCTCCTCCCTCCTTCTCTCCTTCTCTCCTTCCCTCCTTCTCTCCTTCCTCATCTCTCCTTCTCTCCTTCTCTCCTTCTCTCCTCCTCTCCTTCCCTCCTTCTCTCCTTCTCTCCTTCCTCATCTCTCCTTCCCTCCTTCTCTCCTCCTCTCCTCCCCTCCTTCTCTCCTCCTCTCCTTCCCTCCTTCTCTCCTTCTCTCCTTCTCTCATCCCTCCTTCCCTCCTTCTCTCCTTCCCTCCTTCTCTCCTTCCCTCCTTCTTCCGTGTTCCTGCCATCGTGTGTGTTAAGTCCACTTCTTTCAAATAATGTTCATAGACTCGCTAATTTGTGTTTTTCGAAACATGATCGTCCAATCGTAGGGTCAGACAGACGTGATCTCTAATCAACGTCGTACACCCCCCCCCCCCCGCCTTCCTTCCTTCGTCACCCTGTTTATAAACCCAATATACATCTAAAACACCCAAACATCAATAATCTGTGTGTGTGTGTGTGTGGGTCCGGATGCATGTGTGTGTGTGTGTGTGTGCGTGTGTGTGTGTGGTTTTAGGTGCATGTACAGCTTGACATAATGAGTCAGATGAAAAAAAATGATAGCACATTATCGTGGGCCCCTGCTTTGGCAGCGGGGAAAAGCAGCTCCATGCCTTTAAGCAACTCATGAAAAATGAAAGAGATTTGGCTGTCATCACCATGCGCTGCCTGTGACCTTGACTCCAGACGGCTCTAACGGGGGGGTTCTGAATCTTTCAGAGGGGAAGGTAGGGTGCTCCACAAGGTATTAAAAGAAAACAATCGTTATAGTGGAGGACAAGTGGTGGTGGTGGGGGGGGGGTTGGGGGCAGGAGGGGGGGCAGCTGAGGAGCTGTTATAATTAATTTCGGGGAACATGAGTCTTTGCTGCCCCGCCAGATGCATGTACACACACATGCATATGCGCACGCATGCGCACACACACACACACACACACACAGATAAAACACACACACGCACACACGCGCACACACAGACACACAAACATAAGACACACACACACACACACGCATGCGCATACACACACAGACACATAAAACACACACACACAGAGCTATGCTCATTCCTTCCCTCTCTCCCTGTTGCTTGTAGTCTGTGTCGAGGTGTTGAGGTGTCCCCTATCCCCTTTGTTGTGTGCATCAGTGGATGGCTAATGCAGGAGAACACAGCGCCCGTTACGAGTGTCAAAACTATGAAACGCCACCCGATCAGAAACACACTAAATCTTTTTTTCATTTGCAACACTTGGGGGGGAAACTGGGAATCGGGTCACCAAATCAACGGCAATCAGAACCACCTATGGTTCTATGGTTGCCATGGTGCGGCAGACTGCCGTTAGAGAGATATATCAGAGAGCGGGCCCACCGTAGCCTGCTACTGTAGGGACAAGGGAGTCTGTCTGAGAGTGTGAGAAAAAAAATAAAGAGTAGGGATAGAGAGAGAGAGAGAAGGGGGGGGGGGGAGCTGTGCATAGCAAGCCCTGAGGCAGTGGGACGGCTCCAGAGCATGAGAGAGAGAGAGAGAGAGAAAGAAAGAGAGAGAGAGACAGAGAGGGAGAGAGGGGGGGTGGAGGGAGAGAGAGAGGAGATAGAGTCACAGAGAGAGAGAAAGAGAGAGAGAGAGAGAGAAAGAGAGAGAGAGAAGAAGAGAAAGGGGAGGAGGGAGAGAGAGAGAGAGAGAGAAAGAGAGAGAGAGAGAGAGAGAGAGAGAGAGAGAGGAAGAGAGAGAGAGAGAGCTGGGGGCCCAGAGCGTGTGGCGTCACGGTGCTTCCTCTCCAGTGTTCCTTAACCCTGCCCTGCCGAGGTCACCCTTTGCTGAGGTGGGAGAGTAATTCAATCCCCAGGCTTATTCAGAGCAAGGCCGGCCTCCCTCTCTCTCCTAGCGGAAGGCCGCCACTCTCTCTCCGGGCGAAAGGCCTCCCCACCACTCTCTCCAGGCGAAAGGCCTCCCCTCTCTCTCTCCAGGAGAAAGGCCTCCCCTCTCTCTCTCCAGGAGAAAGGCCTCCCCTCTCTCTCTCCAGGCGAAAGGCCTCCTCTCTCTCTCTCCAGGCGATGGGAAAAGGCCCCCCCTCTCCTAGGGCCACCCTACAGTATGTCCCGGACAAACGTGGTAAGATTACACATGAAACAGCAACCCTCTGGAATGATGCTCAGTTGAAGAAGAAAATAAAAAAAGACAGGATTTCAGGCCTTGGTTGGGGAAAAACCCAAACAAATTCAGATATCAAACAGGGGATACACACTATACTGACTGTGATAATCAGACTGTGATTCCGTTCTCTGGGTACAGCACATTGGCATGAATAAATAAAAATGTTGGTTGGTCTATGAGTTCACTGACAGGGCACTGCATGTGAGTAATATTATCCCTTACTGTAAAACATACTACAGTATATATTCACTTTAGTGTATGTGTCACTGCTGTGCTGGGTCTTGCAGTAATACTATAGTAACAATAATAAATACCATTGTTTTCTAGGCCTGCTCGGGTATTCTGCATACTGTGTTCTGTCCCAGTAAACAAAGAGTCCAAAAGACGTCCTCTGGACGTCCTAGAAAGACGTCACCTGAACCCACATTCCGGCTTCCCTGAGGACGTCTTTTGGACTCTTTGTTTACTGGGGTTAGTTGTTATGGCGGCGTTTGTTATTGCATTGTGTTTTATCATATCACATCAGAGGGGAAAGTAATCCACAAGCCACTGAGAGATGAACGTGATGAGTTCAAGCCAGTTAGCTGTGACTGCAGAGCTTTGTATTCAATGCACTATGACACTGTTTTTGATAGCCCCCGCGTTCTAAATAATGCATGACATAAGGCGATGTCATCAAAAGATGATTAAGCTATTAGTTTTCTAGTTCCCGTACTTAAGAATGTGATTAGAATAACTCATCATAACTCACTTTCGGAAAAAATATGAAAATGTAATTCCGCATCGTACATCTTGCTCAAATTAATGCTATCTGGGCTTGTAATCACTGTGTCAGAAATCATGTTAAATGAGGAGTTAAATTAAACATTATTAGATAAATGGCACATCGAATTGACTATTATAGTTTGTGTCACAACGTATTAGCGCTGATAGTATGGCAACGAGGAAATAGGAAGTCTTCCACTGTGGCCCTCTCTGTGCCGTGCACATTTAGTGCACGTTGCCATTGCCTCCCCTGTCAGTGGGATCGGGGGGGGGGGTTTGTTTAAGAATGCTTTAAAAACGTTGGAAGGAACATTCCAGAGCAAAACAGACATGGGGGAATAGATAAAGGGGAAGGTGGCAGGGGTGGGGGTGGGGGGGAAGTTGGGGAAGATATGGTAGGAGGGAGGAGGGAGGAAGGGTGTAGTGCTGGTGGTGGTGGTGTGTGTGGGGGTGGGGTGGCAGGCCCTCCTCACAGTTGATGGGAATTACCATCCTAATAAGAGGCTTGATGTTTCTGCCTGAGGGCCGGTGGAGGCAGAGAGATGGTGATGGAGGAACCCAGGGGTAGATCCTGTAGACGAGATGAGTCATTAAACGAAAAGAAGAAAAAAAATCGACACCCACCTTTTAGTAGACAATTTGAATGGGTCGGCAAGGGCCAAGTCTTGCGGAAAACAGGGTCAAGTCGTGACAAGGTCATTTGTTTGTTCGACTGTTCGTGTCAGACGACAGGAATGACAACGTCATCGTCAGGAATGAGTGTGTCGTCTTCGACGGCCGAGAGAGGTGATTGTTATGTACACAGTACATTTTATACTTCAAAAGTCCTTGGAGATTGCAAATAAACGGATTGCATTGGATTTGACATTCCAAAAGCATAATCTTATGCATGCCTCTCATGGTTTCGGAATTGTTTGGGAACCAGCTTCTTCCAACAGTTTTCTCCTTTCGGATGGGGTTTGATGGATCAGTTCCCAGACCTCCGGGCCTCGTCAATAGCACCGCAGTAATTAACCCAGTCACACATTGCTGCAGGGGGGGGATCAGGCAGCAGGATTAAGTCCTGCCAGAGTCATTTGACTGTGTCCATACAGAAGCAGAACCGGGCTTCAGATCAGACAACCCCTCCTGTTCTCCCTCACCTCACCTCTCCTCTCACACAGAGAAAGGGTAGAGTTAGAACCTGGTTACGCCGTGTTTTATTATGTGGAGGAAGTTGAATAGGTCAGTGCATGAGTAGGTGAATAGGTGCTCTCAGTGGCTGTGGCCCGTTACACGGCTAACCTCTCATATACAATTACTGTTTGATGGTACAGCTTGACCTTTTACAAGAGCAGCTTCCCCCTCAGCCCGGCGTATATGGAGCATAATTGTGTCATCTAAATGGGATTTGAGGGTAAGGTTATGGAAAAGCCCGTAAGAATGTCAGAGCTTTCTAAGTAAAACTCTCTTGTTCTTTGTTCACACTACTTTGACACACTTTTTTTTTTTTTCTTTTCTTTTTTTGAATACAGATTTTTTTTCTTTTATTATATATAGGTTTCCACATGCACACGCTTCTCTGTGGCGTCCTGTTTGGAAAAGAATACATCATAGGCTACAGTAATGCAAACGATTTCACAATATTACAAACAAAATAACAAATAGCAAATTTCTCCAAAAGTAATATGATAGCAATTGAATGAATGAATGAACGAACGAATGAATGAATGAATGAATGAATGAATGAATGAATGAATGAATGAATCGTTTAATGACCGCACGACCAAGGTCGGTGGAATTTGTTGTCGGTACAGATGTGAAAAACTCAATACAGCAACAGTGTCAAATACATCAAACATACACACATTACACATGACTATCACAAAGGACAATGTACACACATAACCACAAGACAAAATCATATATCAGTCAATATTTACAACTATAAAACTCAATTCATTGAATTCACAATTATCTGCGACTGTTTACAATCTAAAAGTAATATGCATTTCATGTCATAGTTTTTTATTGTGTGTGTTTCTATGATTGTTATTCCATGAATGGCCAGTGTCAGCTTCACACTAGGGGACTATAGGACCAGCCCGTGGTGGGTCCCACCGTTCACCCCCCCCTACCCCCCCCCGGACAGCCTCAACCCCCAGTGGAATAACATAGTCCATCTATTAGATGGATGGTCAGGTCGACATTATAGGCATCATGGTTAAAAACCCTTCAAAACATACAATATTCAAGCATGCTCGATATCCACGTTTAGGTTGTAATAATATTATTATTGCATTAAAAACATTAGTCCACAGTGAATTTGCTGCATTATTAGTCAGTTTGACTGAGCCTGAAAATGCAGAACCAAGAAATGCATCTGAAAGTGGATACGGTGCGGCCCATTATGAATGAATAAATGATAGAGACAGCTTCCCTAATGGACATGACTGCTTAAACATGGCATTCATTATTTATCAAGCAGAATATCCTGACAGATGAGACACAATCATATTTTTCAGCTTTCCCCCTCCGATTTCTTTACTGTCCTTTGTAGAGAACTCGACCATATTTTTCTTTTAGCTTTTTTCGGATATCTTCCCTGTTGTTTTTGTATTATTGACCACACACATCTAGGATCTAGAATAATACTAGAATAATACAGAAAAAACGCTAGTCTGAAGCCCAAACAGGGTTTCTCAGGATGTGTTTTGTATTACAGGCCCTTCCTGTACCCTCTAATGAAGGAGGAGAGTTAATGGATAGGTTAGGTATTCTCTGCGCCTTCGCCCCGCATGCTTACCTTACATAAAGCCGTGTCTGGGAAGAAATGTGGTTTTGATTAAGGGAGGGTAGTAGACTTCTATCAAAGCTTTGCCTTGGCATTAAATATTCAAGTTTCCTTCCCTTCCAGATCAAGAGGGCTTAAACAGAAGCCATTCTTGACTTTAAACAGCCTAGTAAAAATACATGGGAGATCGGAGGGGATATAATTGTGTCTTGTTAGGTTATAACCTTACTTACTAGTTTGCCGTAGCGGAGATGTTTAATGGACGTCGGATGAGGCCCGGATCACGGCTTGGGATGCCCTGTTCCTAGTGGCTGAGATGCCCTGTTCCTAGTCCTAACGTCATGGGTGAGATGCCCTGTTCCTAGTCCTGCCATCATGGGTGAGATGCCCTGTTCCTAGTCCTAACGTCATGGCTGAGATGCCCTGTTCCTAGTCCTAACGTCATGGGTGAGATGCCCTGTTCCTAGTCCTCACGTCATGGGTGAGATGCCCTGTTCCTAGTCCTAACGTCATGGGTGAGATGCCCTGTTCCTAGTCCTAACGTCATGGGTGAGATGCCCTGTTCCTAGTCCTAACGTCATGGCTGTTCAACCCTGTTCCTAGTCCTACTGTCATGGGTGAGATGCCCTGTTCCTAGTCCTAACGTCATGGGTGAGATGCCGTGTTCCTAGTTCTGGGATGTACTGTTGTACAACAACTATTGTACAACAATGTACTATTGTATGTACTAATGTACTAATGTAACAAACAACTATTGTACAACAATGTACTGTTGTTTTTAACCATTTTACTTTTACTTTTATAGATTGGATGTCCGTGTCTACCTTAAGCTTTGGTTGTATACAGTAGATGGGATGTTGTGTGTCTACCTTTAGCTTGGACATTTTAAACAGTGTTCTGTGTCTACCTTTAGGTTTTGGCCATAATTACGTAGGCCTATGCCTACCTTTAGCTTGACCCTTATAGAAGGGGGTGTCCTCGTGTCTACCATTAGCTTTACCTTTGCAGTTTATGAACCATCTCAGCCACATCAGCGTTGTCCTTTAAAACGACACCACAAGCAGCACACAGTCGTTTACAACACGCAGCATTGGCCCTTTGGGTATTCCAGCCTGTTACCCCCATTTGGTTATATTCAAAACTACTCTCCCCAGAGACAGCCTCAGGGATGACCTTTGACCTGTAAATACCCCCTCGGTTCATGTGGTGTAATAGCATGCCAGCAAATATTTACTACTAGCATCCATTTCGTTCCTAATAATAATAATAATAATAATAATAATAGGGGCACCGCTGTGAACATTAGCCCGTATGTTTCTGCTCAATCAGGTTTTGATGTCGAGCAAGCAAGAGGCTCCGCACCCTGGAGAAATTGTAGTCACCCCCCCCCCCCAATCCGCCCCCCCGCCCGCCCGCCTGCGCTGGCGGTGGCGGTGGTGGCGCGCCCATTGAACCCCCGAGCAGTTTACATAACAGGGAGTGGATGAATGCAGATTAGCGAGCGGGGAGGCATATACATTTGAAAAGTTGTCTGTCCCCGGCGCATTAGGGGGAGCTCAGCACTGTCTTCCCAGGCTGCCCACTAGAGGATGCGGCTTTTCGAGGGGGCCAAGAGAGAGTGTCACTAAACACCCTAGCACTGCTGAAGATCTGAGGCCGTAAGTGGATTATATCAGGGCTATTAACCGGCGCTCAGGAATGGCAGGTGGCACCCAGAGCCTGCAGAGCCACCCACACTCCCTCCTCTCAGGTCTCAGCCTTCGTAATCTGCATGGGGGCCGTGACAAACCCGTGAGGTTCAGACAGGAGCAAAAAACAAACAGAAAAAAAATATAGAAATATATATATCGTATATCCTTACATTCTTGTGGCGGGTTATGAGGAGGGTTTCTTTTCTCGATAACTAACATCCAACGCCATCCGGAGTCAGTGTAGTTTCGCGACGTAATGTAATGTTCCCTGTTGTCTCTTCTTCCGATGACTGTGAATTGTGAACGCGCCATTTCAATTGGTGTCACCATAAACAGTTTGATGTGTTTCAAGTGCGTTACGTCTCACGCACACACACGCAAATTAAAACGCACGCATTAAAGCCCCCTCAAAGCGTGTAAAAACCTCTAATTCCGCGTTCAATGTGGCACAGAACATCGAAATTAAAGAGCCGTCTCTCTCTGCACAGAAACGATATTACGCCTGCCATGCATTATTACTGCTAATTATGCAACTTCTTAAATTATGGATGTGAAGCATATGCCATATGTAAGCAGGTTCCACTATCCAGAATTTGCACATATTATAGTTTCACACTTCTAATTACCAGCTTCCTTGAGAAATCTCTTCCCAGATGTGTAGGGTGCCCCGGAAACATCAGAAACATGATTAAAAGACCCTCTGTATATTCAACACAGAAAACAGCTCTTTCCTCTGATGCAGGCTAATTGACTCTAGAGTTAACGTACGATCATTTTTGTAAGTTCAACCTTGTCAAAACACCTGCCTGTCAACATTGGCTCGGATGGCTGTTCCTGCATGCGCTAAACACAATGACTGTGGTTAACTTTGTATTTATTTTTTATTTTGACCTTTATTTAACCAGATAACATCAATTGAGAACAAATTCTCATTGTCAATGATGATCTGGCCAAGAGGCCCCGGCAAGAATAAAAACAAACATATAAACAGAAATACTCAGGGTCGACGGAGAACAACACATGAGAACGGCAAAGACAGTGAAGATAAATAACTAAAAACAAATAGGACCCCAATTGAAATAAGCCAGTGGCTTTCTTGGGTTTTTATCCTTTTAGTTGACCTTGTATGTAATATGTACTTTCATGTACCTACTTCTGCAAATCTTCTAATAAAGTTTTCAATCAATCAATCAATAGAAACAAAATCAACTAACCTATGTGTGGAAAGAGAGCGGGGTGTGTGTGTGTGTGTGTGTGTGTGTGTGTGTGTGTGTGTGTGTGTGTGTGTGTATGTATGTGGGGGGGGGGGGGGCAATCAGCAGGAACAACAGTCAACTACGACCTGCTGAAGTTTATTTTTGAAAATAGTAAGTGATGTGAGTGCTGTAGATCTATAGATCTTCTGTAAAAATGTATCATTGTTGTTGATTGTACATTTTCCTAAATGTGTCTGTTATTTATTGAATGCAAGTGTTGGTGTGTGTGACTCTTGCTAAAGGCGGTTGTCTAACTGTTAAAAGCAGACAAATGCTTCCTGTACTGTGCACACATTGCAACTGTATATTTGTATATCAACACACTACAGTTATGGAGATAATAAGTGTTAATATCGTGTGTCAATAACGTTATAATAGACACAATCATCTATTTTAGCACATTCTTTAAGAGAGGACATACTGTTTCACAGAAAAGCTTTACTTTAAAAAGCCCACTCCTATTTGCTCTTTCTTCTTCCTCTTTCTTTCCTTTTTTTTCAGAAGTGAAAGTGTGAAAGAGTCCATCTCATTTGAAAGTGTGAAAGAGTCCATCTTATTTGAAAGTGTGAAGGAGTCCATCTTATTCTGGGATATAATTGCAATTACAGAGTTCACAGCGGAACTCAACACTGTTTAACCTCGAAAAGACTTCAGCCCCGATAATCACCATTTTAATAGCTAATGGCTCTAATGGAAGTTCTCACTGTGCATAGAACAGTGTGAACATACTTGTTTATTAAAGCTGTCGCCATTACCCCCCCCCCCCCCCCCGCCCCGATGGTGGAAGATGATTCTAATAAGAGCACGACTCAACACTTAGTTGGTCTTGAACACTGCCTGTGCCTTCTAACCAGTGGTAGAGTTGAAGGGGGATGAGGGGGGATGGCATCCCCTGCTGAAATAAAAACTGTCAAAATCATCCCCCTTCTAAAACTGCCATCCCCGCTTTCCATTCCTTATTGTCATTGTATCAATGAACGTGGTATTACTGCTATTTCAACATTTAGTTTTGCGCATATTGAGTAAAATACTGTGGGCGAGGGGGGGGGGCACGCACACATGCAATGACATTTTTACCACCAAGTCACTGACACTGAAGTCACTGACGCTGTGGGGATGCTAAATTTGTCCCCATATGATCAAATCCACCATCCCCCCTGAATTTCTTTTACAACTTGAGTACTGCTTCTAACCCACGACATGCTCTTGCTCTCACACTCACCATATGACTCAGAAGACTCTACAAACGGGTTCGAGAACAGCAGTGTGTGTTAACAGGACTTCTAACGTCCATTCTTACAGCCTTTCCAACGGCCAAGGCCCCTGAAGGGGCAGTTCAGAGATATTGAGCGTCAAAGTTGTTACATTCCAGTATGTTTTGTGAGATGGAACCTTTGTATTTTATGAATTACTAACTAAAAAACGTCAACATTTTAAAAATAACAACACACAGGCATTAATAAACACATAATGGATCAGATTATGTAAAAAACTAAATTTTGACAAAAACAGAGATAGAACCTTATAATTCTAAGCTCACGAATGGCCAAGACCCCTGAACAAGTCTGGACTTGGAATCCATCATCAGCAACACCTATAATGTATGCCGTGTCCATATTTTTTAATTGTAACAAACTACAAATGTTTGCAAAGTATACATGTATAGTGTTTGATGAGGGACCTACAGTAATAAGTGTGATGGTTACAATAATTGTCTCATAGTGGCAGCAGGCCTACACACATACAGCCTGATATTTCTTGTGCAGTGTGTATGTGAGGAGCTGCCAGTTAATCTGAGGCATGCAGATGAGATTCTGGGTAATTGCTAAATATTCCTCTTTGTTTCAAGGACCTTTCATGATCCCAGAGCTAGGCCTTTATCAGAGAGGAGAGTAATTAGAAGAGCAGAATCAGGAGTGGGGGGTTGGAGCTAGCGCAGGTCTCACCGTTAGATTAAGAGTTCACAATTTATTCTTCTTATCGTAGCCAGTGTATATTTTGAGTCCATTTTACTGTAAAGTAAGCACAGTTATGTTCAATGAAGCTCACGCACACACACACACCCTTGACTTTCTGTTATCAGTGTGTTTGTGTGTGTGTGTGTGTGTGTCTGTGCACATGCATGCGTGTGTGTGTGTGGGTGTGTGTGCGGTGTGTGTGTGTGTGTGTCTGTGCACATGCGTGCGTGTGCATGTGCGTGTGCATGTGTGTGTGTGTGTGTGTGTGTGAGTGAGTGTTTGCTTAAACTTGTTTGTTTGCGTGTGCATGTGCATGTGCACGTGTAGGTGCGTGTGTGAGCCAGGATATCCTAGCCAAAAGGATGTGTTTCATTTTCCAAAGAATTTCCTTTGAAAGTCAGAGTGTGAGAGAGACTGTTTGAGTGTGTGAGAGGCTGGGTTGATCTGAGCTTGGGGACTTTTGATGTCCTTTTCTCAGTCATCCCAATGTTGTGGTGACCTGGCTGACCCCTTAGGAACTGTGGATGAATACCCAACACATCCGAAGCGATTCATTCCAGTGGATGATGTCACAGTATTAAAAATGTGTATATCTTTGCACTCAATCAAATTTCAGGACCCTCGTTTCATGACTTTTCCTAGATACATGTATGTGCGTTCTACCACCCAGTATCCTTACATTTTCAAAATCACATCAGGATAAGCTAGTATGAAGCTATTTTGCCGTTTTGTGTGTAGTAGGAAGCAGGCTAATTTACAAGCGGCCGACTAGTGGTCGTTGTGTCTAAATAGCAGCTTGAGCATTGTAAAGAGGGGCGGCTCTTTTAGTAGGTAAAAAAGGCACGGCTGTTCTAGTGTTAAACACCTAACACATTGATTCATATAACATAACGGAATGAGGAGAGTTTCACTATATTCTTTCATCGTTTACGAATCGTCCTAGATATTTCAATGTTTACCTCTGGCTGGAGTACTTCATTAACAGCAGTTTGTGACTAAAAACATATCTTATATCCTATCCAGTGAGATACTGTATCTGTTGCCTAGTCACTCCTACCTCCTCCTCTGACGTATCGCCTGTGTAGTTGCTCCAGATTAGAGGCATTTCAGGGTAGATTGTGAACAATTATGCACACAACACTGTGGGGAGTAACCAGAGGTCTCCAGGGAGGGGGGGGCCCTGGGGAGGGGGGGAGGGGGGGCTGCGTGCGCCGTGCACACACAGGCTTGCACGTTCTGCACCCCCACTTTTTCCTTGCTCGCGACATACTGTACCACCGCACGTCACACACACTCTCGAGTCAGGCAGGCAGATACAGGGAGAGCAGGCAGACGTCCCTTATGTCATTACTTATCGTGCTTCCTTAGTAGTATCTATCTACACACACAGCAGCACACACCATTCACAAGTTTTGTGGACAATCTGAGTGGATGGGTTTGGCTGTGGAGTTGTAACTCCAACAGTGGGGGGGGGGGGGGGGGTTGTGTGTTACGTCTAAGCTTATTTCCTGTGGTACAATCAACGTTTAACATTCCTGTTATTATTCATTGGCACGACTACGTACTGGTGACGTTTTATGTTTTTTTAAAATCACATCACATTTTGAACCCCAGTCTTTTTTTTTTTATATATATATATACTTTGCGACAGGGAAAACCTTGACAGATAATGTGTGAGAATAGAGCCACTACATTGTTTTAATGTAAAAAAAAAGGGGACCAGTATTTAACCATGCCTCTAATCAAATGCTAATGACAAGAGTAAATCTCCAATGAAATCATGTTTCAGCCGGTGATTGACAGCCACGTCCTTGTATAAGGCGCGCTGATGACATTTCCAGAAGGTTCCACGCTTTCCTCTCAGACTTGTGCTGATTTTACTGATGCATGCAATTTGTTAGAGCCCTCATGGGACAAATTAAAGGGAAAAAAAAGAGAAAAAAGTTTCATGTTTTGTTCTGTTACTCCTCTTTTACGCATGCTGTTGTTGTGGAAAATAAAGGGTTATTATTTCCTTTAGGTTATTTACTTACTGAAAATGTATAGGAGTATGGAGGGGTTGAAATATCAATATAACACAGAATGCTCTATTTTACGCATTGGATACTTTTGCGATATTAACAAGGGAGCATTTGGTGTGATTTGAGCAACCATTCATGAACCAAACCTGCTGGTCAATTATACTCAGCCCTCCTTGCTGTCCGATTCAATTTAAAGCAAAAATATGTTGGCTATTCAGAAACCAATGCATTCCTCTACAGTGAGGTATTAATGGTCGAAACCTTTTTCTTTCCCCCCCCCCCCCCCCCCTTTAATAGGCTTATTCATTACATACAGATGGTTTCAATATATTGACATAAGGATGAAATAAAATGGGGACAAGCCCCGTCGTTTCACTTGTATAAATGTTATGAATTAGTGTATTGACCACCTGGCTCATTAGCTCTATACTTTTAAAACCTCCAGTCTATGAATGCCACAGTGTGTACCGTGTAATCTGAGTGAAGGAGCATAATAAAATTATCCGAAAATGAAATTACATACATGCGGAAAGCAAAGTAAAAAAAAAAAAAGTTAAAAAAAGACAAAGTTGAACTCTGCGTGACCAGTACCTTTTCCTGACTCCAGATTTATGGGTCTCTGCACCTCTAGCAGGGGGGGGGGGGGGACCGACCCTCCACCCTCCATCTAGGAACCCTCCATTCTGACTGGGGGGGGGGGGGGGCGGTAAAGGGGGGGTTTACAGTGTGGTTACAGTGTGACTCTCTCTTGTTGAGGGAGTTTTTCGAATGCTGCTTCCTTCTTCTTCTCCCCATCTTCAAAGTCATTAGATTATTTTTTATTTTTTTACTTTTTTATAATTAGCAGACACATCTTACAGATCGTCAGCTGCGGAACGTCCCCGGGGACGACTCGTCTGCTAGCGACGTGCCTCTCCATCTGACGCTGTCTCGCTCCGCGTGCCACGACTCTCCGCTGTGTGTTCGGGGGCCCTGCCTTCCGACGCCGCCACCATTGTTGCCTTGGCACACGCAAGTTATCTGAGACCAACCGCCACACACAACACACTGAGCATTACCAACCGCCACGCACAACACACTGAGCATTACCAACCGCCACACACAACACACTGAGAATTACCAACCGCCACACACAACACACTGAACATTACCGACCGCCACACCACAACACACTGAGCATTACCAACCGCCACACAACACACTGAGCAGCATTACTGATCTGGCATAGGTGCATGGGGTTGTTGTTTTTTACCACCACCAAATATAAAATATGACAATAATGTAGTTCCGTGACACACAGATCTAGTGTGAACCGCGGAGAGGAGAGGGTGTGTGATAAAAAAGTAAATCTGTGATTAATGAGTTGATGTCGGACGCTTTGGTTCAGTCCAATCCCAGCTTGGTGGTGGTAGATACTAGATAGGACCACATACATCTGATGGCTGGCTGGGTGGCGGCGTTTGCGTTGTTTTTTTTCTCTTTTTTTACTGCCTTTAGTAAGGCGGTATTGCGGTGACAAAAAAATAAATAAACATACTTCATCTCTCCATACAGATGATGTGTATGACATCTGGTATTCACTTAAGCCTCCAGGAAAAATACCTTGGGAAATATGATGTCCAATATGGAGGGACTTGAGCTAATCTAAGCCACAGGTACACAAATCATCTGCTTCCTACCGCTGCCGAGCACAACTCCTCCGACCCGCCCGACCAGCAGTGCAACTGTAAACAAATCATGGCATTAATGGGCATAGAAATGAACCATCCATCAGGCCCTGCCTGTCGCCCCGGTCATGACAACAGCCTGATTTGTCTGCTGCTCCTTAAAGCAGGATCCCATGTTCTGGGGCCCGAGGAGGAGGAGGAGGAGGAGGAGGAGGAGGGAGGATAAACAACTGCTGGCATCTGTTGGATCCAGAGTACCCCTCCGCCATTAAATATCATCACGACATCCAGGAGTGGATGTCACAGGAGCTAAACTAACAACTAACCTAACAAAACTTTTGGTTTCTTTTTTTTTAAGCTTGATAGCATTGGACGAGTGTGTCTGAGTGTTGAGTTCATTCGGGGCTTTTGGATCGATCACCCTTGCAAAACTTAAAAAAAAAACGTCAATGCAAGAGGCTTATGAAACTAATCTTAGGTGATAATATTATAATTAATACATGTGAGATTTGCTTAGATGATTGGCAGTGGTTACAATACTCAAGCAGGACTATTCGTGAGCTTAGAATGATAAGGTTCTATCTCCGTTTAGGGAAGTTCAGAGATATTGAGCGTCAAAGTTTTTACATTCCATTGTGTTTTGTGAGATGGAACCTTTGTATTTTATGAATTACTAACTCAAAAATTTCAACATTTTAAAAACTAACACCACACAGGCATTAAGAAACACCTAATGGATCAGATTACGGTATGTAAAAACAACATTTTGACAAAAATGGAGATAGAACCTTATAATTCTAACGTCACGTATTTCCTATGTCTTCCTACTGTCGAACCTTTCGCAGACTGCGATGCCTTGCGGTTTTAGTCCACCGTTCGGAGGCCTTGTGACGTGTACTAGCTTTGAATAATGTTTCTATAAGCGTACAACAACAACAGATCCTCTACAACAGAACCCGGCCAAGCCTCCTCTCTCTCCATAACAGGAAGGGGCTTTTTCATAACAGATTGCGGAGAGCTCGGCGAGCCATTTGTTTATCTTGGCGAGAAATACTTCCTAAGTTTTCTGGGGACTTCACGCATGGTCTCAGAGCGTCCCAGGGGCCTGAGCTCTCTCTCCCCAGCCGGCTGAAGCATGCTGGGTAATCAGATTGCAGCCTGATGCCCGTACCTGTTAACTATAGTCAATGACGTACAGAAGTAAATGAGATGAGGAAACACACATGGCACAGACACACATGGCACTCACTCACACACACACACACACACACACACACACACACACACACACACGGCGCGCACACACACACACACATGGCACACACACACACACATGCACACACACATGGCAGACGTTATTTACATGCTTACACAGCATCCAGAAGGTTCCGGATCGGAGGCAGGGCAAACATTCCTTTCTCTGACCCCATCAAGGTAAAGTAGCAAACACATTCAAAGAGATGAATGTGTACATACAATACAGTGGACTTTGGTATTACAACATATCCTTATTTATTCAAAACAGCCCCAAAAAGCCCATCTGGTCTGATTTGTGGAAAGACAAGGTCCAGTCCCAACAAGGCTGCATGATTAAAATTCCTTTACAAGATATTTTTGAATGACCGGTGTGCACAGCTATACCCAATTGATCGGTTGCTACGCTACACGCTGCTCTTACCTTGAGATATTTTTACTTTCCTTACTGGCCAGATGGTGTTTATTATCACGCTATGTAAATGAAAGGGGGCTCATGCTGATTACATGTCAAAAAATAAATAGTTTAAACCTTGAAGGCATTTATTTTGTATGGACGTAAACGGGCACTTCTTATTTCTCCTCCAGGCGAGGATCCTTCTTGAAATTCATGTTTGATAAATTCCCCGGCTTTCCGAGTAATTTAGCTATCCAGAGGGCTGTTGATCCAGAGTGTATTTGTGAACCTGGGGGACTCTGGCACCACATCTGCATATCCAAGTTCAAATATATACTCAGCATGATTGGTTTAAACATTAAGTTGTTGATCTTGCTCCTGATAGATTTGTTCGAATGTCCCCCGCCCCCCCCCCAATTCATTTCTAAACTATGTGGGGCTAATCCTTAAATACCCCCTCTCAAATACATCTTCACTAAATTCATTGATTGAGTTAGTCAAACTTACACTCCCAGACCCATTTCGCAGTCAAGGCATGGAATAAATATTCCTCGATCCATTTATTTTCCATAAGGGTGGATAACAGAGTCTGATACTTCTTACATATCAATTAGACTGTGTGAAGCTACTCGGCTACTGGTCAGCGCAGCGCGCGGGGGAAGATAATGACTACAGACAGCCTGCTATTGCCCCTAATCCTCCCAGATAAAACAAGGTGCAAATGATCTGCAGAAACTCTGCCTTCCTAACAGCCGAGAAATGAGAACCGACATCTACACATGTCATATTAATCCAGAGTCACTCAGCCAGAGGATGTAGACTCTAATGCCGGAGTGAAATGATAGTGACCTCTTCTTTTGAATATTTATGTGTTTATTAAACTCAAACATAGGAATTAACCTCCCAAATGCCAACCAGGGGGGCTTCCACAGGACAGGGGGGGGTGGGGGGGGTGGGTCACCTTTGAGAGAAGATGGAGATGGAGGTTTCATTTTACAATATCACCGCAATGGAGCTGAAGAAAGATGGAGAGTCGATACCGTACTAATTACGATAATTTGCAAACTACAGAGGACACCATAATATGCAGCCTGCCGTATGCAAACAATGATGTTAACGAGCTAATATGGCAAGCTAAATGCATGTTTAGGGTTATTATGCACTGTTAGCAACATGCTCAATAGGCCTAAAAATTAATTGCTACAGTAAGCAGAGACAGAGCAAATGATTTATAATGCGGCTGTGAATTGCTACTAGTTATTTATTTTTGCTTTGGTATACACTAACCGCAAGAGTTTGGCTGAAATTGTTAGTCAGCACCAATGAATGCAATTAGAGTTTAATGGACTTTAAAGAGGACTGGGGGAGGGCGGGGGGGGGATGTTAGAAAAACAGCCAAACAACATTACAACATGCTTTGTCTTTGCACCAGCACATCAAGTGTCTATTGAAGCTTGAGCCAGGAAAAAAAAAACTAGGAAATGTAAGGCCCTAATGTGAAAAATAAATGCGATTTCTTCAATAAATATCATAAAATGACATTACAGATAGTCAGGGAACGCATGAGAGAGATTGTCTGTGAGGTGAGGGAGTGAGTGAGTAAGTCGTGGGTAAACGCCGGTAAATGAACTAGATGGTTCTAGAACGAGAACTGCTCTAGATCCTGATTCTGACTCTGACTGACTGATGACCTCATAGAGATCTGACCCTGAGATCCCCCAAAAGATTGTCTATGCCCAAGACCGTCATTTTCATACCTGCCCGTCCCGTCATATAAATAATTACACTCTATGTAAACATATCCATTTCCAGACAACCACGGTATGTGTATGTGTGTGTGTGTGTGTGTGTGTGTGTGTGTGTGCCTATGTGTGTGCTCGAGAAGTCATTTGTGGAAGGGAGCCGAGAACAAGGTCATCCGGAGCCCTCCCCACACCCCCTCCACGCCCCCCCCCACGCCCGGAGCCAGGGAGGCAGGGTAGCGGAGCCCACACCAGCCCCCTCTGAGCTGGCCGCCTCTGGGCATGGCAGTGCTGCTCCGCCTCATCCCGGCTCCCATCCCCGGCGCTGCACAGTCATTAAGGCCAACGCAGCCACTATTAATACACCCTCCATCTACCATCTACCACACGGAGGATGGAGAGAGAGAGAGAGAGCGTGTGGCCCTGTGAAGTCTGGCCTGTTGTGAGTGTTAGGGAACAGCCTCTCTCTCTCTGCTGGCTGCTGCTTAATCTGGCTGCAAGAAAATACATCTGCCTCACACACACACACACATGCATGCATACACACACACACATGCACCCACACACACTCACATGTACGCATACACATGCACACACACCCACACACACGCACGTGCACGCATACACACAAACATGCATGCATACACACACACACACACGCACGCACGCACGTACACACACACCCACACACACGCACGTGCACGCATACACGCACACACACACACACACGCATACACGCACGCACACACACACAATCTGTGGCGATATTTCTTATAGTAGTTAGTAGTATAGTTCTTATTACTGGGTAAACACTTCACATGCAGTTGTCCCTGTGTTGTAATGCTGTAAATTATAAATAAAGTTTGTGGGAATAAGATTCGTATGAATAAAATGTAGAGTTGCCCTACTACAGTATGGCATTATGTGGTAGGCCTAACCACTTTCTCTGACAGTAAAAAAACAAATTGGTTCCCTTTAGCAGGATAGATTAATCTCTGCAAGCCCCGCTGACACTTCCTCAACAACATTGCGTAATTAATCATTAAATAAAACAGAAGTCTGATCAAATCCACCACATCCTTTGCTGATGCTGATTTGAGAAATGTGATGATTTTACTCAATCGCATCCTCCGAGATCCACGGATTTGAATATCTAAAGAACATATGGTTTGTTTTGTAAGCCGGGTTATATATTGTATTAGTGGAAGCGTCAGTAATGGTGATAAACGATGCGGAACAGCCTGCTGTCACAGTGAGTATGGATGAACTATGGTCGGTATTGTCGGGGTTAAGAGACACTGGATATGACAGGTGACTTCATCTAAACACCATTAGTGTCGTTAGTTAAACTCAGTGTCTCCCAATTATAGGGATCATCCTGCATTTTCCCGGCGCTCATAACTGTGTACTGTCACTGCAAATATAACTGCAATATCTATATTATGAGACGTACCGACGACGGCATTGGTCGAAAAACACAACACTGGCTGAAACGGTCATATTATCTCCGCGCTCTTAAGTCAATTACTGTTTCTGTTACTGTAAAAAAAAAAATAGCCCTTTTTTGCTAGACAGCTATTCCCTGTGTGTACTCAAGGAAGTGTCAAGTTTATACTACAGTATTTGGTATTTTCTAGGGGGGGTGAGGGGACCTGCAAATAAAACAGCAAAATCAAAGGCCCCCTTTATATTAGATTACAGAGAGAGAGAGAGAGAGGGGGCGGGGGGGGTCTGCTGGAATGAACTAAAGCACACAACTCTATGCGAATCACATAATGAACTTGCAACCGCCCTTAATTAAACAGTCTACATCCCCCTTGCATCTCCATGTAATGATGTCAAGCCGGGAAGCAATTAGCTGCCCCTCTATGAAAGCAAACAGCGCTGGCTATAAGTCACATAAACACAGGCCATGGGCCTCCATGCTTATTGAAACCCTCTCCTGAAAAATAAAATTAATTAGTATGTTGTGTTTTTTGGAGATGCCTTAACATTGCCTCCCCAGAGGGACATAACGCCGCGCCTCAGATTAAAGATGAACTATCCCTTTTCGTAAAGCCTTCATAATGAAGGAGCTAGGAATACCTCCATACCGGCTAATTAGCCAGCCGGGCTTGAACAGAATGTGTGCTCTTCCCCGGACATTATAACATCCATTAAAAGAACCTGTCATGGTGTTGTAATAATAACAAGCCACGGTGGACCCAGCCATTTGAAAAGGACAAGAAGCAGAAAAAAGGGGTTGAATTATTATTTTTCTTCCTCTCTCTCTCTCTCTCTCTCTCTCTCTCTCTCTCTCTCTCTCTCTCTCTCTCTCTCTCTCTCTCTCTCTCTCTCTCTCTCTCTCTCTCTCTCTCTCTCTCTCCAATACGAAAAGTCTTTCTCTTTCTCAGAGTCTTCTTTCTCTCTCAGTTTATTATTTTTGGATTTCAACGGTTTGTACTGTGTACGGTTTGCTAGCTGTGATCTCGATCGGCTTTTCGCCGATCATATGTCACACATTTCCTTAAACATTCTGTTTGTGTTCTGCGGCCTAGGGTAGGTCCTGTGTACCTGGCGTACGTCCTCATGTCGGCTTGAGTCCGACACACTGATGACCTCTCCTCTCCTACTCACTCACTTTCCTGTCTTCCTCCACTGTATGTCGAATAAACTGCACCCAAAAAAGAAGAAGAAAAGATTGTAAAAGTAACCACATACAGGAGCAGCGGTGATGCAATGTCCCCCACGTCATTCCTGCAGACATCCCTGTAAATATGCACACGTCAGTCGATTTCAGCGAACGAACGCTTTCCATCAACCATGCAAAGCGTGCATCCCCACAGTAATAAACGCTGTCATCTTCCAGGGCGTGAACTATGCCAATTTAATGGGAAGTTATAATGCTTACGTTTTGTTCTCCCCCCCCCCGCCCCCCCCCCCCCCCTCTAAGGGGAAAAAAACAGACCGATAATGGTAAACACACACAATCTGCAATAGCCAACATATTAATTCGGCCAACCTGTGCACACTGTGATGTAACGTGTTTAATTCCAGGCATGCTCTTCGCGTAAAGCGTGTAAGTAAGGTCTCCAAAGAGCGTCTTTGTGTTTTCTCCTCCCTCTCAGAGAGCAAAAGGAGGCGCTTGTTTACGTCTGTTTACTTGTGTCAAGTTTCTTTTGTGTGCGTGGTGGTGGAAGTTGTAAGAGAAGGAGAGGGCGGTCATTAGCGGGGAGCACTAACTTCGTTATGGGAGCACATTTGGAAGACGATGCTCTAATTGGAGACATTTTTACAAGGGAAACACTTATCACTTTGCTTATTAAAAATGCTTATTGGAAGCAATAAAACACACATTATGGCGGGGCGGGGGGGGGGGGGGGGGGGGGGGAATTAATATAGTGTATTGGCCAGAACATAATGCAGTTGTAATGCGTGCCATGTTCTCCCTCCTAATGACTGCTGTTCAGTTTATTAGCTCTAATGACGGAGGAGGCCCGTGCCACGGACCCTTATTGTTGGGTACAGCGTGATGGATTTATGTCCCTCTGTCAGCGGCGCCCGCCACTCGGTTTATTGTGAAGTAATTCACCGTGCCTCTAGACCCGGGCAGGTTTGCTTTAACACGGGATAAACATATAAATCTGTTGTCCCTCCATTTGCTTGAAGTGAAGTGCAATGAGCCCAGGACATCCTGATGCGTGCAGTCCATACGTTTCAGCTGTGCTTATTTCCAGGGGCTGCTGGGGAGAGAGAGAGAGAGAGAGAGAGAGAGAGAGAGAGAGAGAGAGAGAGAGGGAGAGGGAGAGAGAGAGAGAGAGAGGGAGGGAGAGGGAGAGAGAGAGAGACAGAGGGAGAGAGAGAGAGACAGAGAGAGAGAGAGAGAGAGAGAGAGAGAGAGAGAGAGAGAGGAGAGAGAGAGAGAGAGGGGAGGCCATAGATAACCCAGTGACAAGGGGCCTCCCCGGGGAGACAGAGGGGGGCTTGCGAGGCCAGCACGCGGGCAGGTTAGTAGGTCATTACCAGTCTCAACACTGCCACTTTAATTGACTGCGGCACCCAGCTGAATAGGGGGGCAGATTAGGGGTTTTGGTAGAAGTAAAAAAAAAAAAGGAAAAAACTGCAACCTAATATTTGGAGTTTTATTAGGGTTTTGATTCACGGTGATACTGGCTGGTATGTCTATTAAGTATTAAGACAGTTTGTTGTATCTACTGCATGTCTTTTTTTGTCTCTGAAGTTCAAATACATGTATTTGTTGACCCAAAATATGATCAATCAACGCAATTCAATGATGTCTTTGATTCAGAAGAACTGATTAAAATGCGTTGTAAAAAAAAACCCTGATTATTCCTCACGGAACCCCACTTTTCTGTCAAAAAAATCTAAAAATAAAGTGTTCAGGTCTTGTTCGATAATGAACGAGGCGTGTGTTAAGGCTAATCATGACTTCCTCTACTAACACTGCTGATATAAGTGACTAATCAACGCAAAAATGACCTAACTTACATGTGAAAATCTGAACGACACACAGTTAGTTACACATTTTTTAGAGGCTTTGGAGTGAAGTATCTTTCCTGGACTGGTGTGTGAGTCTCACAGTCCCCCCCCTCCCTAATCAGAAACAGCTGGGACAGAGTCACTATGGTAGGGTGACGCACACACACCCACACACACACCCACCCACACACACACACACACACACACACACACACACACACTACACACACTCACCATAATAGGGCTAGTTCAGGTTGAAGGTCTCTCCCGTGTTTTGTAATACAATCACATGGTCGTTTGATTGTCAGAGTGATAACCATGAGAGCATAGCTGTTCCATTTATCGAATTACCAAGTTAGTGAGGGGTTCGCAGAAACCTGGATATGCTCTCTCTAATGAATGACAGCATTGAAGGGCTGGGGTCTGACTAGACCAGGCGGTGGAGGGAGGAAGGGGGGAGGAAGGACTCATATGTTATCATTCTCTCGCTTTTTTTCCCCCTCCTCCACAGCCGTATGTCCGGGGCTTATGAAATTTAAAGTGGTGTCTGGTTTTTAGCCTGCATCAGAATGGCCTTGAAATGGCAGAGTGACTGGGAGAGAATATGTGATACGGCCTCACAGACCCCCTGCTGTATATATCCATGACCTGGTCAGAGGTCAGGAGTCACTAGACAAATATATCTTCCACTCTCCATCACTTACTGTGGAATAGATACAGATAAAAAATGGAGAGAAATGGGATTGGGGGGAAACCGTGCAAGGAAGTGTGAGGAAAATGGTCCGCGGTGACACAGACATCCATTTCTCATAGAGAACATTCTAGAATACAGACGTCCATTTCTCATAGAGAACATTCTAGAATCTAGAAAGTAGATTATGACATATGGCGTATCTGTAGCATTTCTCATAGAGAACATTCTAGAATACAGACGTCCATTTCTCATAGAGAACATTCTAGAATACAGACGTCCATTTCTCATAGAGAACATTCTAGAATACAGACGTCCATTTCTCATAGAGAACATTCTAGAATACAGACGTCCATTTCTCATAGAGAACATTCTAGAATACAGACGTCCATTTCTCATAGAGAACATTCTAGAATCTAGAAAGTAGACTATGACATACACGCACATCTGTAGCATTTCTCATTGACAGCCTCTGTACCGTATTATACAGTGATACTCTATCTGTGAGGTACTCTTTCTTCGTAGACACTAACGCTGCACAATATCGCACACAGGCAGTAATCTTGACAAGAAGCTTTGCTTTTGAAATACTGCGATCGTCAACAACTTAATTATGAATCTTCATTACGGAGGCTTTTTTTCAATCACCGGAACAGGCCCTTTTTCTAAACCTACAGTACTCTTGTGCTGATTGGGGGGCTATACCCGTCATCACAGCACAATTAAGTTTCAGATGGGGGTTTTGAACACTGATGGTGATGGCTCATATAATTCACAGCTTGCGGAGGTACCGTGGTTTTCATTATGCAATCATACATCATTTCCAGGCCAGATTCTGACAGGATTTCAAACGTCAAATCGCTCAATCAACATCATTTCCTCTCTACCCGCTGTCAATCATTTCCCGCCGTTCGCCTTTCCCCAACTGTAAGGAAGCGAGCGACTACCCTTCAGGTGCTGGCGGTGGTGTCGACGACGGCGGGGAGTTAGACTGAAAATGATTGGTACAGCAGAGGTTTAATCAATGTATTAAATGGGGTGAGTGCTTGAAGATATTTCTCTTATATAGTATGTGTCTATCCCGGCTGTCATAAGTGCCTGTAAATGCCTGGGTGCGTCATGACAAATGGATCGCTGGCGTTGTTCTAGGCTATCTGCCGTACCTGCTCTGAATACCAATGCTCCGTCGCGAACGGAAAGTGCTAGAAGCCAGCCTCAGACAAATAGGATTTGTATTCAACGTCTCACGCCCCTGGCCCAATTTCCCCGAGAACGTGGCAAAGTGGTCACTTATATTACCGTAATATCAGGGCGATATCAGTTATTATCATTTTAGATGTAAAACGCCAAGGCCTCTTGATCCATATTTATAACCCAGAGAGTGATGCACAGGTATAATACGAGATGACACAGACACAGTATACGCCGCCATTCGTGCGGCCTTCCCCCTCCCTCGGCAAATTCAATAAGTTCATACGGTATGTTGATTTGTTTTGATCTAATAGGGTTTATTATATTATTCGCCCGCCACAGACAAGGAGATATATCGCATGGATGAATAATGGGTATGTATGTTTAAGCTTTACATGGTTTCACCCTCATACCTCATTGATGTGAAACATAGGTCATCGTCTAGCTTGATGAATGCCGGACGGGCGATGGCAGTTGGCGAACACACAAACGGCCAACTGACAATGTCGTTGCTAGACAATCCGGGGCCTGGGATCCCACGAGGACCGTTGTAGAGACAGGTAGAGCAATCGCTAGAGAGAGAGAGACACAGTCCTGTCTTTATTGAAGAACTCTAATAAACCCAATATATTTCTGTAATAAATCCTATATATTCGAACCACCGCAATCCACCACCCACAAAGTTCTCCAGACAAGCTTTAATCTTTTCCGCCGCGTCTGCCTAAAACTACATTCATAAAGGTCAGAAAACGGTACTTCATATGATGTTCTCCGGATTAAAAAAAAGACTGAACGCTCGTGTGTCGCAGGCCTTCTCTTCGCTGTTCCCTGCTCATATAGAGAACACCAGATCTATCTGGGGAGCACAGCCACACGGGGTGAAACACAAGATGGAAAGGACAAGATTTATCTGTTCTTTCTTCCACTGTTTCCGCTACATGGGATATGACTGTCGCTGCCCAGAATTTAATGAATAGGTACACACACACACACACAGACACACACACACACACACACTGACACACACACCAACACACACACACCCTCACACACAAACAGGAGTGTCAGCCATAGCCATTTTGGCATCGACGAGCCTCATTGTTGCCAATCCCATGGAGGTGGGGCCTTGCGGTGGGGCTGTGGAAACTAAATGACCCTCTCCCCTCTGTCGCCAGGCGCTCCCCGGGGGGAGGCGGGTTGCCCTGTGAGTAAGCTTGTACCATGGCTGCCCTTGACATACCTTCTCTGCGGACACGGAGACACCGGGTCTTCGCCAGGACGCCCGTGAATGGGGGAGCGCCGCGTGCCAGATGGTACCAGCTGCGCTGGTGGTTTCACGACGGCGGACACCTGTCCACTCCGCAAAAAGGCCCGGCTCCAGAAGCCATCAGCGGTGGCCCTAAAGAGCCGTCAGCAGGAAATGAGGCAGTAACCTAGGAGTGAAAGGCCCGGCGGCCCTCGCTGAGAGGCCTAATGAGGGAGCGGTGTTGCGGCCAAGCCGCGTTTAGAACGGCGGAGACATTTACTTTATCATCATTTTCCTCAGCGTGTCTCCTGGCCGGCGGACACACGGAGGGGCCGGCCCGCGTCGGCGTCGTGCGTGTCAGGCTGTGACTGGTCAGAGGATGGGAGGATGCGGATGGTACCTGTGGCGGGGTGGTTTTTTGAGGCCGGGATGGTCGAGATTCTCTTGACCAGTGAAACACGTCGTCTGCGAAACACGTCGTTCTTTGAAGAGAACCGACCGATACAGAATAGGAACTATGTGTTTTGTTGCAGGACGGTGGATTGCAATTCTAATTCAAGAAACCGTAACACTCTGATTGATTGATTGATTGAGTTGATTCATGGATCGAGTAAAAACAGTAATCCAAGGGATGACATGTGAAAGTGTGAACACTTATTTCCCTTTGATATTAACTTACAAGACAACAATAACATCAAACAATCATTAAATAATCATTACCCGCCCCAAACAAAAAGGATTAGGAACTTCTAGGAAAAAGGTGTCGATCACTATGGTGGACTGCCCTGACCACGACCTACGTGTTGTACAGTGTGATGGTCCTGTGGTTAAATCTTGGTTCTGGGCGGGTCCACAAGGTCACAAGGTTTTCTGTTTTTCCCAGATTATGAAAGTGCAGATTGTAAGCTTTCAAATGATATGTCATACATTGAAATCAGAAAAGTTGAAGAAGATTATGCTTATTTGAATGTTGATACCCCTCAAACCAAACACCGGAGAAACTCGCTCTGAATCAAAACACACTCAAAACAGCTGCTAGTAGCTATCAGCTAAGAAGGCACATCGCTATGAACATCTAACTGCATGTTTAGCACATCACAACATGCTGATAGAACATCAACATGCTAAAAACACATAACTACACATAATTAGATGATCACACTGTCCTTGCTTTTGAACAGGTCCTAAAACGAAAGTATGTTTACAAGCCGTGTATCACTATGTTTACAAGCCGTGTATCACTAACCCAGTAGCTTATAGCAAACGAGACAGTGAATCCAATTCACAAATGATAAGTATGTAGTGATCCTAAAACGGTTGTTTGTTATATCGAGTGGGCTCTTCAACACTTCATCTTTCGTAATATGCAAAAAAAAACGGAAAGCACATCTCAAAAAGAAGCGTTTTGGTCATTTTTGGCGGGACTTGAGAATTGCAGAAATGCAGACCATTTCAGACCTGGTCACAATGTGTTGTCCAGTATAACGGTCCTGTTAGCAGTTAAATCTCGGTCCTGGGCGTGTCCACAACATTTAGGTTTTGTTGTAACACACCAAACACACAGGTTAACAACATAATGCAGGTTGAAGTATCCGTCAACGGCTGGGAAATGTCTCTACATGACAAGGCCTCTCATCCATCCACACAGAGGCATGCTAAGCAAGCACCCCACGCAGCAGCAGACACACAAAAAAAGGGCTCTCATATCTATTTAATTTAGCCTTTCTGTTTGCCTGTCACGTCTGGCGACAACATTTTCTGAACAATATTCCATTTTCATTACTCTCAGATCTAGATGCCACGGCAATCTTTGTTCAATTACCTTCGGCTTATGGTGTGATATTAAAAAGTCATTAAAGAGGAGGGCCCGGAGGGACCGGTGTAATATGAACCACTTTGGTGTCATGACCCATGTTATTTGTGTATGTGTGACACTTACCTGAAACGTGAGACTGTGAATTAGAGATTCCCCGTTCAGCGGCGTCACATTAGCGAGGGATCACAGGCGACACACATCCCCACCATGTCTCCGGCGTCTCCAGTCACTCTACTGAGAAAATTGTTAATTCCTCAGCCAGATACAATTTTGTTGTCTTTTGTCTTTTATCTTCTAATGCTTTAATAATACGTGAGCTTAGAATTATAAGGTTCTATCTCTGTTTTGGGTAGTTCAGGGATATTGAGCGTCAACGTTTTTACATTCCATTATATTTTGTGAGATGGAACCTTTGTATTTTATGAATTACTAACTCAAACATTTTCAACATTTTAAAAATAACACCACACAGGCATTAATAAACACCTAATGGATCAGATTATGTAAAAAACTAAATTTTGACAAAAATGGAGATAGAACCTTATAATTCTAACGTCACGAATAGTTACAGAAGAGAGAGCCAGAGAGCCTAGATGGCACACCTGTTTTAAAGAAAGACATCTGATCTGCTTCCTGGTCTTGTCAGGGGTGTGGAGGTGTGTCGAGGTCATCGTCCAGGGTGAACCGGTCTTGGTGGAGATAGAAACACACCAACACCAAGACGCCTTGGTCTCTTGGTCTGAGGGACGCTATGCTAGCAAGTGCATATCCTGGTCTAATTCAGTAATCAATGAATATGTGACAGTATTCACTGGCCTATTGAATAGCAAAAAAGTGTGATTTGTTTTCTCAGCGTGGGACGGAGGTTCATATGGAGATGAAAAGGAAGTTCCCATGGTGAGGAGTCAGGCTGGGTGGCGTTTCCACCAAGCGGCTGGCTCTTTAGATCTGCTAGAACCTTCTTCTACGACTCAGTGGACTTCACAAACGCAGGGCTCTGTTCAATCAACAACAACCGGGCCTGCTGAGATCTGCCGAAAGTTCATGCCGCATCATGGTTTTAAATTGCTTTTTTGTTGTCGAAATGTAAAGTATATCGAAACGCACACATTTCACACAGTACATAAGGAAGAGAGGGCTAAAATAGTATTCTGGGGTGTTACGGTTAGTCAATGTGTTTGGACCCAGATGCAGAGCAGAACAGAATGGAACGATGCAGGGATATGATTCCAAAATAAAGGTACTCTTTATTTGAGCAAACAGGAATAATAAACCGCACAGTAAGCGATGAAACAAACGGGGAGAAAGCAAGTCTCAGAGAAATGCGGAAGTAAAAATACAAAAGAAAAGGGGAGTCGGCTTTTTGTCTCCCAAACAGGGGAGGCTGGTTCATTAGGGGCAATTGTGCAATGCCCCACCAAAGGGAGAAGAGAGAGATTTTTTTTCTATGACTTCTAGACAGTGTTGCTTCTGAATATCATAGTCCAATCAGCTAGTGTTCTGTGGAGTATATCATAGTCCAATCAGCTAGTGTTCTGTGGAGTATGTTCCAATCAGCTTCAAGTCCCGCCCCTTTCGGGGCAACTTTCAGTCTACTCGAAGTTGCACTAGGCTGTTCTCGTAGACTTGCATGTAAAATCTATTTTGGTAACTTCAGGCCATTCGGTCGATTGTCTATGGGGTTTTGGGACATGCACAAAGAATCGTACGTGCTTACGTCATGTCCGGCGTCACGTTCGTGACGGTAAAACCGAGGATTTACGAGGGGTTGGTATGAGAAGAAAACATGGCTAGCGGGATGTGAAGTAACAAATGCGTTGTTCTGCTTTCCACTACCGGACTTTGTAAACAAATTGAACAAATGGATTAGAAGGAGGCATCTTTTGTTCCCAACTTGATATTGCAACTGGACCTATTACCGAAGTCAAACTTGTGTAAGTAAGTGAATCATCTGTCCTTCAGTCATGATAGGAAAACCAAATCGATGCTGGGAGAAGGAATGGCAGACTGTATTCTGATTGTATCTTCTATGCTCTTTGTATGTTTCTATGCTCTTTGTATGTTTCTATGCTCTTTGTATGTGTCTTGGTGTAGGAGAAACGTAGGACCACGTTGGAAACAAGTGTTTCGGTACACGTTGA
>NC_137681.1:3333691-3356191 GCF_963989245.1 Nansenia antarctica | reverse complement strand
AACACCTAATGGATCAGATTATGTAAAAAAATAATTTTGACCAAAAATGGAGATAGAACCTTATAATTCTAACGTCACAATATTATGCTGGTTGTCTTGAAGAGATCTGCATTGCCCAAAATATCGTTATGACACATAAGCACTAGGGTGTAGATTAACTCCTATTTACCCATGTGATTTCAATAATAAAGACATTTGACATGAACAGACACATACGGTAATGCATGTCTGCTACCAAAGACTTAATTGATTTCAACTCTGTATTCCAGACCATTTACACATTTAATATGTCATCTCAACGACTGTTCTTTCAAAATTGGACACAAAGTAGTGAAATACCCACATCATATTAATTGCAATTGAATGGGGCAGTATTATGCACCAACCTATACATTAACAGGATTTATGAATATCCGATCATATTCTTCTCATTGTGAATTAATGAGAACTTAATTCATGTCTGAGCTTATGTCACTTATAATAATAAGTAAAGGAGTATGCATATATAATAATAATAATTCATTGTATTTATATAGCGCTTTTCCGGGGCTCAAAGACGCTGAATACCATAGGCTTATATATCTGCTGGGCCGTTGAATGGATGTGTAATCTTGTTAGGTTTTTTATTATTATTAGTCTGTTAATAAATGCCATGTAAGGTCATTTATAGCTGCCACTAGTCATTTAGTTAATATGAATAAGATCAGACAGATAATCCGCAGCATTGTCTAATAGGACTCGTCAGTAGTACAACAGAATAAAATGGAATTATTAAAAGTATCACTACATCTTTGTAATACTACTAAACAGAGGAGTTATGTAAATAAAGGGTGAAGGATCTGGCATGGAACATCAGTGTGTCCGTTTCAAATACGAGACTCTCCTTCTAAATTATTTATTCAGGGGGTCTGATTCATCTATTCATCAGATTCATCTGTTTTACTGTCCAAAAAATGGGATAGCTTTCAACGCTTTCTCGTGTGGTTCTCATGATTGTCAACAACCTACAATTACAATACTTTGCTATCTCACTACCTTTTTAACAGTCATGTAAACATATTGAATCAGGACTCTTATTTAAACATGAAAGTGACCAACAAATGACAATACAGGACAATATACTGTATCATTGTGAACAACTTAGGCCCTCTATCTTTGCCTCTTTAGCATATTAATCAACCGAACCGAACTTGAATGAACCAATGCATCATGTATGTATGAATGTTTCCATTTATATGTGGCTACACTTTCGTTCAACTCAGAGATCTAATGATATGTGTGAAGGATATGCTATCTAGGATATGCTAACATCATCTCCTGAGTTTCTAACTCCAGACGTTATCCGGAACCAAAGCAGCGATGGCTGGCGTGGGGATACACGATTCCCACGTCTCCCTCAGCTATGTACAGTGCTCTTAATGTACTGTATCCCTGTGTTTTGATTGGCAGTTAATGTAAATATTGTTTTTGTATTAGCTCAGCTCAGATACAATGACACGTTTCTTTCCAGGCCCCATGACACGGTCTTATTAAAGTGAGATGGTTATGTAAACATTTCACTCAGAGGAAAGATACCGTATTCCAGAGGTCAACACAGCCAGCCACTAATTTGTTGACCCTTAGAGTGGAGGGGTCACAAGTTCAAAGCCCAGCTGTTGGTGTGTGTGTGTGTGTGTGTGTGTGTGTGTGTGTGTGTGCGTGCATTTTGTGTGTGTGTAGGGAATACATTCCCTTTGGGCGAGTACTTCCCTTCTGAAAGAGCAGATACGGGTTGCTAACTAAATCGTCCCTTAAATTGCCAAAGGGCAATATAGTAAAAGTTAAAAACAAAAATAAACCACACGTTAGGGAGTCATATTCCCTCCCTCTATGTAATAGGTCTCTGCCCCTCTCTCCTGTCTGCCTGGCCTCATATTCACTCTCAAACACTAGATGTGTCTCACAGTCTGTTTATAATTCCCAATCTGTTTATTATTGAACACAGTGCCTCAAATAAAGTTCTGCATTATTATTATTGACAATTTTCGAGTGTTGCTGTCCTCTTCCCTCTGAAATGTTAGCCACAGTATCGACAGTGCAGTCCTGTATTGTCATGTGTACAGCTAAAGGGACAGTTTAGTGACTTCACTACCTACTGTGGGCTAGGCTAGGTGGCTAGGCTAAGTAGATTAAATTCAACCGTTTTGTTAAACTCATGTTTATGTGTCAACACAATGCATTTACATTTACATTTTTGGCATTTAGCAGACGCCTTATTCCAAAGCGACTTACAATCAATACATCACTTGACTAAGCAAGTGAATCATCAATCCACCAGTCGTAATGCTCTCTGTTACAAAGACGACAGGCCGAAGAGATGGCCAACAAAACCATAGTCTAACCAACCATCTAACCAATTGTCTTATAAACCACCTACCTGAGGTGTAATATGACAACCGTTTCCAAGCGGGTTGTGTGAGTGTCTGTCCTCACTAAGGTCCTCCACGGGATGACCCATCATTCTCCACAGACCGCTGCACATCCTGGAGTGACAGAGAGGCTATCAAACAGTAATGGTAATAGTACTTCCAATGTAATTAAGTGCTCATTATTTCCACATGTTAATAGAGTTTTTCGGAAGAGGATTTATTTTATATTTTTTCTACACAGAGCTATTGTTGCCAGCGCCTGAAATAATTTCCATGTGATCATTTTCCCGGATATCAAAATCTGAATAATTATGCACTAATTAAGAAAGTAGGGCCTGCACCAGAAGTTAAGGCTGCATTAATTTGAATGTTTTTACAGTTCTGTAATTGGGATAAGGGCAGTAAATTATGAGGTGCCTCGGCGCTCCACAAAGACCTGCCGCCTCTCATCCCATAGTCAAGGTCAGTCGGTAAGTCTGTATCCTCTACAAACCCATAGAGCCTCCCTCTTTAAACCCCATACTCTACCCATATCCTCAAGTTAGTTTAGTCTACCTCCTGTTAAACCCCATACTCATGGTCATCCAAAGTTAGTTAGTTCCGCCTTCCCTAACCGACTTGAGGTCAGTCCAAGAAAGAAAGTGTCGTCCCTTCCTGGTAAATGGTAAATGGACTGCACTTATATAGCGCCTTTTTTGCTGCTCCAAAGCTGCTCCAAAGCGCTTTACAATGGCCTCTCATTCACCCATTCACACACACATTCACACACCAATGGCGGCAAGCTACCATATGCAAGGCCCCGGCCCGCTCACTAGGAGCAATTTTGGGGTTCAGTGTCTTGCCGAAGGACACTTCGACGTGTGGCCAGCCGGGGCTCGAACCGCCGCTCTGCCAACCTCGTGATCATTAGACGGCGACTCTACCTCCTGCCCACAGCCGCCCCTGATGTGGTGTCACATCACCTACTATTAATTGCTTTTTTAACATTTTGAAGGGAGGTGTATTTTGAGAAATTGACCTCTCTCACGACAATATTGCTTCCGTACTTTCCAACAACTCAACTTTCCTCAGACTGTGTGCTCAGTAAATATCAAACTGCTGAACCTGGAAAGTGCAGCTCGGGCGAGATTGAAACCTGTATAATGAGCTTGCTCCTAAGCAATAAAGAAACTTGCTTATCTTGCCATTATAGACAGTATATCATTTCATAATACGTTTTAACAACCACTCACAGATATTTAGCCAATCTTTTCAAATTATTGGTTTCTTAGAAGAAGTATGTTGTTTGTGTCAGTCACTCTTCTTAATTGGCAAAAATGTTCCAGAATACTTTTTTACAGGGTTCCCGCGCTGGTCTTAAAAAGCCTTAAAGTCTAAAATCCAGAAATTCAATTTATAAAGGTCTAAAAAGGTCTCAAACTCCAGTTATTCGGTCTAAAGGTGCTAGGTCTTAAAAATTAGATCCTGGAAATCAGTCCCACCACATCTATTTACACGTAAATGAATCAAGCTGGAACCCAAAAAATGCCAATTCGACAAAAAGCTATCACATGGTGCCGCGAATAGGTCTAAAATGATATCCAAAGAGGTCTAAAAAAGGTCCAAAAAGGTCTTAAATTCGACTCGTTGAAACTTGTAGGAACCCTGTTTTTAGCATCTGCAAGACAGAGCCGGTGTCATTGATCACATCATATAGGTCAGCTGTAGCTGTACGACCAAAGCGAAAGACAAGCGTGATGTATAGGACCTGTTCGTTCTGTGGACAAATGTAGCCGGAGCACACTTCCCCATGATCAGAGCACCTGCTGTTAGTAAAAGGGAAAGTCGAACGGCCTAAAGAGACTAATTGTGAGAAGCGTACCAAGACATTTTTCAAAAGGAAGCGTTTCTCCTCCTCTTTTCTCCACCTTCCCTTCATAACGCTTGGCCCCGTTGAAATATCTCTGAATTAATTTCGAGGGGTTTTGGTAAATGGTCGTAAAGCGGTCCTAATTTTTTATTTCTGCCAGAAGAACAATTAGGTCATTAGAAGAAGTAACAAACGACTAGGGGGGGTTGTGCACCGTAATACGCCTGGTTGGAGATTCGAGATTCTCTCAGTCGTTCGTCCACATTATTTTCTGACACACCAAAACAAATAGCGGCGGTTTGGCTAGTAGATGTTCCCTCCTGGCGAGAGAGAGAGACGTCTCATTCAGAAAAAAACATACAGCAAATGATCCTCTCTCCTCTCTCTCTCTTCAGTCTGAGAATCTCTGTTTCCACCCCCACCCCCCCACACACACACACACACACCCGCCCCCCCCCCACCATCCTCGTCCCTGGTTGTAAGACCTCATTAGAACCTACAAGCTCTTGTGGATTCCCTCTTATTTTCTAGGTGAACCCGAATTTGCATGGAGCGCGTCGTCGGTCGTCGTCCCACCCCCCCTTACCCACCACCCCCCCCCTTTACCACCAGCGAGTTTTCACACCGGATCAGAGCGCGGGGCGGCTACCAGGGGCAGCACTTGAGATGCAATTTCTGCCTCTTGAAACCTGTCAAATCTCACAGTGAGGAGGCGATTGCGCTCTCGGGGAGCAGGGGAGGTGGAGGGAGGGAGGGAAGGGAGGGAAGGGAGGGGCTCCAAGGTGTAAAAAATAGTATTTCCAAGCTGATAAATGAGGTCTTTCCCAACTGCATATGGTATGTGTTTTAAAGCGACTCCCCCTGGTCCCTGCTCCGGAGAGCCATCCTTCATGATGAGTAGAAGACCTTCCTCTCCCTCACGTGTGGGGGCCTGGTGTGGTTGCCAGGCAGCTGCCAGTAACGCTCCAGGTTGAGGGTGTGTGTTGTGTGTGTGTGTGTGTGTGTGTGTGTGTGTGTGTGTTGTGTGTGTGTGTGTGTGTGTGTGTGTGTGTGTGTGTTGTGTGTGTTGTGTAGTCATTACTGCCACTACTAACCCTCAGCAGCCACCCGTGCTGTACTGGGGACTTTTTACCGCGGTATATTTTTTTGGGGGGGGGAGTTGAGAATGTTCCCAACCTTGTAACATAGTAAATATTACCGCGGTGTGAATCATTAGCTTCTTGTACCTTGACATGTCCCCGAAGACACATTAGGGTTTTGGCTCAGAGCAGAAGTGGGTTGCCTTGCCTTGCTTGGGTTTTTTGTACGCTGATACTCTACTGTGGCATATAGCCCTCATGTCCTGAAGCGAAATCACCTGACAAACTTTTTTCTTTTTTTTTCCGGCACAGTAATTGCATCATAAGAATTAATGGAGTTTTAATTGAGAAATCTTGTTTCAATCAAAGGGGTTCCGTTTCCAGGTCTTATGGAATTCAGTTACTTTTCTGCACATCAGGGGTCCCTTGCTCGCTGCTCGACACGACGCTGATACACACTGACCTTCAATACGACCATTAATGACGATCCGTCATTAACCAGCAGCATATATAATAATAATAGGAGTCTCTGCTAATCATTATGGCTATAACTTTAGATCATATCTGTGACTGGGCTGCAGTGGTCGTGGATGGCTTCACTGCTTCTTCGTCTGGAAGCCCCACCTGAAGTTTCCTTGACGAGATGGGGGGGGGGATGGGGGGTGAGGGTGGGGGGGGATGAGGGTGGGGGTTGGGTGTTATGTCTTAGGACTGGATGACCCAGAAACGAGACGAGACGAGTGTCCAACCGGCATGCTGCTGCTAGCAAGCAGCCTCTGCTGTCAGTAAATTATTGTATGTGGGTCAGCATTTATTAGCCAGTTTATTTGTCACTCTCTTCTTCTCTTCTTCTTTGAAAGGGTAAGAAAAGGAATATGTTAGAGCGTAAAGGGGGGGGGGGGGGGGGCGTCTTCATTTTGGGAAATAGACGTGAGTTTCGGGCCCTTGACTTGTTTGGAAGAGAGCTTCTAGAAGATAAGGCGTCTTGGCAGGCGTGTTGGCTGTAGTGTTGTGTACTATTTGGAGGAGAGGAATGGTGTTTACTGAGCAGTGAAAGAAGTTATAACTTGGCACTGTCTGACACTTTTATCAGAGGACCATGTCCATGTCTATCCCAGATGTCACTTTCCTTGTCAATCTCCTTTTTACACCAAATAATGACGTCGGTAGCCATTTTGAAACCTAGCCCCTGACATTATACGTCTAGTGTTATAGTCATTGTCTACACATTAAGCATCCCATAAAAGTCTGACCTCCCTGTTGAGAACGAATGGGTTTGCGATGACTTGCTGCTCCCCTATAAAAACAGTCCATCACGTTTCAGCAATACTCAGTGGCCTGGGTAGGGTAATGAGATCAATTCATTACACTGTTTACTTAACAAATTGGAAGAGTAACCGTTTTTCCTGTCAGAATAAACGCAGAGGAGCCGGTTGTGTTCTAGAGCTGTGGTGGTGGAAGTAGCAGACAGTCCAGAGGAGCTACTCCTTTTTTTTTATTTTATGTGTCGGTCTTCATCCACGTAGTAGGGGAACTTTATTGCTCATTATGTGTGGAACCATGATGAAATGACAAATGATTTATTGGGAGCCAAAAACTATGCTTTGGCTGCAGACATTTTTATCCTCGTGTACTGCAGGCTGGCTGTCAGCTCTTTCTCAGCAAGCCAGGTAACAATGCTGCGATGCCCCTAACAACCAGCCACGACTCTGAGCCATAAATATCTTTGTTGTTTCTACAGTTTCTTTCTGTTAGACTGTAGTGTACTCTCACAGAGACAGGCCTGATGTGATGATTTTGTTGTAAACGACGTCCAAACTAGGTTTGAAGTGATTGTATCTTAGAGTCAGATGCTGTTTAATTTTATATTCAACATACTTTACAATATAATTAGACTGCACTGTAGCCAACATGTTGTAATTGTAGGCCTACACCCCTGTTTAATAACCTGGATGCGCAAATATTTGACGTTCAAACACATTTCATATTCGTCAGATTACAATACGTACTTCTCATAGCTATGATGTGGAAGGAATAATCATATTTGTCATATTACAAGACGGAATTATCATAGCTATGATAAAAATAGAATGCTTCAGTTGGTGGTATGTTGTATGTAAGTGGGTTCTTCTTAGGTTACTGGTTTGAATCAGGCGTGGGTCAATTTTGACAAAAGTGTTTTAGTTATTTTGTTTGCTAATTGTTGTTGCACCTTCCCTTGACAACTCACCCTTACCCTAACCACTTTGAATCTATTACTAACCCTAACCTTAAACAACTGAAGTCAAATACATAACTTCCATGTAAATAGTTGCTAACACAGTTTATTTTTATAGCTTTTTTACCTAATGTAGATGTCTTCTGACTAATAATAATATAAGGATGTTTTGCAATGATACCGTACCATGTTGAATACACACTAAGTTATCCACATTATCTGTGGTTTCCCTAATAATTAAGCTACTGTCTAGTGTCTACACAGGCTGAAAATACCTTCTCAGCACACATTTGTAATGTTAATCAGACATTATTTCGAGTTAAATGGCATTCGTGATTATGAGCACACACGTTCGAAAATAGTGTTCATCATCAACTAAACTAGCGGGACCTTTAATATCGCTCGTTAATAAGACTGCCTCGTTCGTATCCCCTCGGGGTTAATAAAGACAGCCCCTTCAAACCCCGAGAACTGCATGGAAGTCTTAATTATTGAACAGAAGTTTCCCTGAGAATGAATATTTTATTTTAGTCGCCACATACTCCTGACCATGAGTTATGCCAACGCGGGCGCTGTGCTGTGAATCATTATGTCCAGCTAAATGCCAGGATGATGACATAATTGGTTGCTGAGAAAGTACACCGCAACCTCTGCAAAATGTTACCTGGGTACGAAACCAAACCTTGTAATTCATAACACACCAATATGCCTGCTTCAGTTATTCATCATCCTCGAAAGTTTTGACTATGCCGAGGCATGCTGAAGTTATTATTGCCAGTCTGTTTAACTAGGAACTTTGGCCATACAAATTAACAGAAGCCTTTAAAACATTCAGAATACCCCCCCCCCCCCCCCCCCCCCCCCCCCCTCCCTTCTGTTTTCATTAAGATTTGAATTGTAATGTTTTCAAGACCATGCCTTCATGTTAATGTGCCGTTGCCCCCGCCTTGGACCCCGAACAGCTGTTCGTTCTACGAGGAAAACCGGGGGAGAATAGAGTTCATTTAGAAGTGAGGCCTGTCTATTTCACGCACCGAAACATGTATGAATGTGGACGTAAAGGTCAGGGGGGGGGGTTACCACCACCACCGCCATTAAAAGGCACCCCTCTCTCTCTCTCCCTTACCCTCCTGACTAACCATGTGAGGTCCATCTGAATCACGTTTAGCCTGCAAGTGATGTCATTCAAAAAGGAGTAACATAATTCTGTATCAGTGAAGACCCACAAGGTCTATGACTTTAGGAATGTTCTGGAAATGACAGATAAGTGTTTCCACTCGTTAACCTCTCCCTGAACTACCCTTCTACAGTAGAACTTTTTTTTGCCAACAATCAATATGGGTTAATTTTAATTCCAGATAGAGAGGACAGCTTTTAAAATGAGTATTAAATATGTTCGCAGGCAATAGTACTCCCCCTTACGAGGGAGAGTGAGCGGCTGTTCCGCCTCACTTAACTCAGTTCAGAGGCATATTTCAGGTCCAAGTCTCCATTTATTATTTAACTGTGTCATTCCTACACCAGTCGTATCCTTTTCTACTCACAACCCGAGAAGCGACTGCTACTGATCTATTAACAATTACATTGGACTGTTTTTAGAACGAGGCTATAATTTATCATTGATTAAATATTTATCAATATTAAAATTTAGCATTCCGCTTTTAGATGATGGGGGTATGATGGGCATTCAAGTGGAATAAAATGAAAATGCCGTGAAATATTTACATGAGGAAAACTTGATAAGGTTTAACATCCCTCTACATTTAGCGTCCTCGGGGACGCCGCTTCCTTAGAAGCAGTGAGTCAATCCCGATCCGCGTTCACATTGTTGACTGGTGACCCTTTCTAATGTTCGTAAGAGGCAGAATGACCTCATGATAGAGGCGAGAGTCTTACTCTTCACCGAGCTCTTGAATCTCCGTTTCACTTCGTTGAGGCCTTGTGAAAATATACACAACACATGATCCAATTAATTCACCTCACTGATGTATACAGTGCTGACAGTATTAGAGCTAGTACTCCTAGTAGTAAAGGACCTTTAACAGAACAGCGCATGCTGTTCGCTGAGTAGACGAAAGAGGAATAGTGTATTCATAAAGAAACACCAAAATAATAACTGAAATAATTACTGAATGGGATAATTATCATATTGCATCATCTTCTCATATTTTAATTTCCAACCGCCACTAATACCACCACAACGGTGTGGGAACGGGGTTTGGCACACGTCTGATTCTAATCAAAGTCATCTGGGAACGAGAAGCAGGAATTACAAACCTCTTTCACAATTTACATGTTCAATTCTGTAACCCCTTGGTAGTTCTTCCATTTGTGAGGAAACAGTAGGAGGAGGTGAAGTGTTCATACGTTCAATGGATCATTTAATCAGACGAGGAAGAATCAGGGCAAAACACATCTGCCCTTTAGCCAAAGCAGTTGGTTGTTGTTCTTCCCGTTTTTTTCATCTTTCAACTTATTAAACCGCAAATCCAATCTGACGGCATCATATGCAATAATGTATAATTGAGTAATTATGCTGATCAGTGGCAGATGAAAATAGGTTTCCTAGATGAAAGATGTTTTTTTTTTTCTCTCTCTCTTTTTTTCAGGTTCTGTGAAGGAGATGAGGGACATGATAATCCTGGTACAGGCCAGTGTAACCCAGGTTCTTATGGACTGACTTACAGCCTTATTCCAAAGCGCTTTACAACGGCCTCTCATTCACCCGTTCACACACACATTCACACACCAATGGCGGCAAGCTACCATGCAAGGCGCCGGCCCGCTCACTGGGAGCAATTTGGGGTTCAGTGTCTTGCCCAAGGACGTGTGGCGAGCCGGGGCTCGAACCGCCGATCTGCCAACCTTGCGATCATTAGACGGCGGCTCTACCTCCTGCGCCACAGCAGGGACCTGCTTCCAACATAATGTGACATGTTCTAATGCTTTGGTCCTCATGTCGGGATCCGATGTAATGATCTGACTTTTCTTTCGAAAAAGGTGAACACTTTTCCGCGTTGTTGAAAATCAGCGACACATCGCTAGTCAACTAACACAGCTTGTTTTGAGCCTGCTAACAATGTAAAGTTGTGTTCTAGTTAACTAGGTAGCAGTGGGGATTACTCACCCAATCCATTACCTTGCAGTATTTTGGCTTGACTATAGCGACACTAACTAGTTTGTGTTGTGATTCTCAACAACGTTGAAACATACTTCCGTGTTTCAAAAGAAAAGTCAGAACAATTCGATTGGTTGCCGACATGCGGACCAAACGATCGGACTGTGTCACACTATGTCCCAATAAAGGGATGGAGCAGCACGCCATTTCTTCCACCGAACCACTTCCTCTTCACAAGCTCAGCACGAGAGAGAGGGGCAACGAGGTGACTATCATCTCCCTCGTCCCCTTCAGAGGACCTGGGTTACATCTGTAACTCTTTAGTTCTCTTCCAGGCGTCTCAGTTCCACCCCTCTACGGGATCCTGCGAAAGCACCCCGATAGGCCTAGACGGAACTGGTGGAAACCTGCAGGGATATGAGGAAGGATGTACCGAGCCTACATCACCCGCACATCACACAGGCTACAGACCAGCACTTAGTGAGGGCACCGCAGAGGGCAGAGGCACATCCAGGTTGTAAAACTGTTGAAGAGTGAGTGGAGAGGAGAAGTCCAGCTGGCAGCAGCGTAGTATATACATAGGCATAGGCATAAAAGTGCGGCTGGGGGCGTGCAGTGGCGACCCCCCGTGACTGGGGTCACGCACGCCAGAGACTTGACCCGGCGCACAGTGTGTAGGTCGCAGGTCGCTCGTATGCCCATTGGGCTCGAGGTGGAGTTTTTTTTATTGAAGGAGCTCTTAATGGACGTTTTTATTGCAGACTTATTGGGCATGAGGGGGCCTGAGCTGTGCTGCTTATTACAGGTGACATTCATGTGTACTGGAGTCCTGGGATCCAGAACCCTGGAGTGGTCAGGTTACTGGGGGAGACCCACGGAGTCCCCCAGGTCCACCTGACCTGTTTGGTGAGCTAGGTGCCACGCTTCTGGTTCTGCTGGAGAGGATTGGAGAGGATTCTTCAGGTGAGTTCGCTGGTTTGGGGCCTGACCAGTCCAGACCAGTCCAGACCAGTCCTGACCAGTCCAGACCAGTCCACACCACTCCAGACCAGTCCTGACCAGTCCAGACCAGTCCACACCACTCCAGACCAGTCCAGACCAATCCAGGCCTTATTCCAAAGTGACTTACAATTGATACATTTGACTAAGCAAGTGAATCATCACCATTCACCAGTTCTAGCAGGAAGAGTGATCTAGCTCAGGCCAGGGGCCATTGGCAGTCGTCGTGATAGAAGAAGAAAGAAATAACGTTTTTTTTAATTATTATTATTAATAGACACTAATAGACACTGGAGTAAGGGGGGCAGTAGAAGTCTTAGGAGACATAGTATAGGGGAAAAGCAGGTGTCTTAGGAGACACAGTGCTGGGGGTAGTAATGTCTCAGGAATAGGGGTCTTCTGTAAAGGGTACATGAGAGTACCTCATGTCCCGACAGTACTCCATGTCCCAGGGTGACAGTACCCCATGTATGCTCATAGTCTCTAAACCAGACCTGGGCATTGTTTGGCCCGCGGGATGATTCTGACCGGCCCGCGAAAGATTACACAATAATTTTTAAAAATAAAAAATAAATCTAATTATCTTATGGGTGGACTAAAACCGCATTGCTTTCATTTTTAAGCCCATTTATTCTCACAAATATTTACAGTTGCTCATTTGGCCCCCTGGGAAAAATAATTGCCCACCCCTGCTCTAAACTGACTGTGTCCATATAGGTAATTATTTACAATTAATATGTCCATATTGAGTAGGTAATTCTGAACACTTACTATGTCCATTAGTTGTACGTGATTATGTAAAGTAACTCAGTGAATATCCTAAGGTTACTCTGCACACTAACTATGTCCAATAAATCATGATGTAAACTAACTACCTCCATATACATGTTTATGCAAAGTAACCATGTCCATAAAACTGATTATGTCAATTAACTAGATCCATGTAAATGATCATGTAAACTAACTATATCCATGCATTTTTAGAGTAAAATCTAAAATATACTATCTAACTAACTACAATCATTTAACGTCTACGTTCCCTACTCTATGTCGTTTTCACCTGGGTTAATTCCTTCCACTAACTCATTAACACTTCAGCTGCAGTATCTGCATCACATTTAGGCCTGTCTCAACACGACCCGACGGTTAAGTCAGTACTTGGGTACGCGGGTATGATCACAAGTCATTAGCGGAGACAGGGAGTGAAAAACGTAGGACACCTTTAAAGCTGTGTGTCGGGTGACTGATGACATTCACAGCTCCGCTACTTTGCATGTCGAGACGTTGTCATCTGTCAGGCGTAAAGAGGCAGCAGTCATTTGCAGGTAAAGCAGAGAGAGAGAGAGGAGACCAGACAACGCCGGGAGTGAGGTTATGCCTTCTGACACCACATGACAAAGTGCATGCAGAGCAGTTCCGCTGCATGTTAGCGTGTGATTACAATAACCCTTATCCCACCTCCCTCCCTCCCCCCAGCACACACACACACACACACACACACACACACACACACACACACACACACACACACAGCGGAGTCGAGAGGGTGAAATGGCCATCCACGGGGTAGGTGCTGAGAGGCCCGTGGAGGGTGGTGGGGGAGAGTGCGGCGTGTGAGATCTCTCTGCGTACCTAGTTTATTAATGCCATTCACATTCGGTTCCACTCTGAAGGGTGCACGCCTGAAACACGTCGTTAAAACCCCACGAATCCAAACAGGTGTCATGTTGTACAGATTGAACATTTAACAAGTTACTTTTCACTGTTATGACAGAGATCTGTTCGCAGCAGGATTCACCTAGATGTGTCTTTTAGTGGATAAAAGAGTGTGTTTTTTGTTTTTGGGACGGTAACAATGAATTCGCAGACAATTTAACTACTAATCCCCTTGACAGTAAAATATGAATCATAACATACTAATATAATAAGTAAAACAATAAAAAATTAATACAAAACAAGCAGCACATCTGTTTTTGTTGTATAAACAAAATGATTATTTTTTCTGCTTCTCAACAGAACTCATCTTTCTTTGTCACAATGAGGGAATCTAAGCTAAGAAGAATAAAAAGTGTTTTCCAAAGATGAAGTGAAAACAGAACATGGGGTGTTCTGTGTGTGTGTGTGTGTGTGTGTGTGTGTGTCTGTGTGTGTGTGTGTGTGTGTGTGTGTGTGTGTGTGTGTGTGTGTGTGTGTGCGTGTCTGTGTGTGTGTGTGTGTGTGTGAGTGTGTGTGTGTCTGTGTGTGTGTGTGTATGTGTGTGTGTGTGTGCGTGTGTGTGTGTGTGTGTGTGTGTGTCTGTGTGTGTGTGTGTGTGTGTGTGTGTGTGTGTGTGTGTGTGTGTGTGTGTGTGTGTGTGTGGGAGGGGTGACGGCGGGAGAGGGGGGGGGGCTAATCTATGTCCTGAAATATTTTTGCTTCCTTTTCCAGAAAATGTGCAGTTTGGTCAGGCTGGGGGTGGGTTGGGAGGGGGGGGGGAGGGAAAGAATTGAACAGAACCTTCCGAGCAATAAATCACTGGATTGCCGGTGACATTCATACAATGCGGATATAGTGTTAACTGTATGAGTCAGACAGGCCGCGCTGCTCCCGGGCTGGTCCCCCGCGGTGACCTTGCCACGCCGGCGTAATCAATCATTCTGGCACGGGACACACTGGTTTTGTTTAATATTACACTATTGGCATATACGGTAAACAAAGTGCACAGGAAAAAAAACATTTGGATTGCTTGCTAACATGCTACTACAACAACTACAAGACAAGACAATGTTGTCCAGACCAGACCAGAGTAGTTCTGTTCAGTCAATGTTCGGTCAAGACCCAAACTCCTATTTTAATGTTTTCAGTTTTCACTTCAATGTTAGAGAATACATAAATGATGGTGGAAAAACCAAAGCCTTTTTTGTTTTTGAGAGGTTGAATTGTAACCTCTTCTCTTTTATGATTATTTTTCACATTTGGTTTCTTAATTTTGTCGGTTGGAATAAGTGACAGTCTCAACATGGTACCTATTCTTTTGACAAGACAAATAGAGATTGAACGTCCCAATTGATGTGAAATCTCACCAATTTCCTGCAAGTGAAGAAGGGTTATTTGAGTTCAGCAAATGGGTTTGCAGCTCAACACCTATAGATAATGCATTCTATGCAGGCTATTCATCTGTCTTTGTGTCACGGACACACGCAAATAAATTATTGTAATTCACAAGCTAACACGTCTGGGGGGGCCTTCATACACGTGTACAACAAAGGATGTCATTGTGGTCAGGGAAGGTCCGGTTTTGATTTATCCCGTTGCATCTCTATAAAAAAAAAACAGATTAACATATAACACATCATTTGGACCTCCACTGTACCCGCCACAATCGTATTACACGACTTGAATAATGACACCCCGCTTAAAAACACGAAAATCAATTCAAATTCAAACTGTCACTTCGACAGTCCAACCGCCAGTTTGTTTTTGTCTATTTAAAAAACACAAACAAATAGGTTTCCCAGGGACAGCCACATTACCTGGTGAGTAAGCACCACCACTACTGACGCATCTCTAATAAATAGAAAGTGTCCGTCGTGTCACATGATTCATGGCCACAACGTCTCCTCGACAACAGAGACGGGTGACATTGTTGAGCGAGGTCTCAACTCTCATCTCTGGCGGCCGGTCGTTAATTTATTGCCTCAGACAACTCATTCTCACCCTACCGTGCCAGCCATAGCAACCACGTTCTCTGTCAACTGCCACTCGCGGTCGTCATGTGATCGTAAAAATACCTGGCGTTGTGAAATGGCTTTCTTCCCGGGCGCTAGCTCAGGTAGCATCCTCTGAGAGCGCCCGGGTAAAGACGGCGTTCACGGCGTTCACGGCAGCCCGAAACAGCCGGGGAATACGCCTCAACCGTCTTGTACACAAACACATCTGAGCAATACGCTAAGGTGTGACACCACCAGCCAAAACATTAGCTTTTAAACAAAACAAGACATGCTATTCCAACTGCCACTCGATCTCCCTCTAGCTAGACTACGGCTACGGAGGAAATGGTGTGATTTCCACATGTAAATGGGGGTCACCGGGACTGTTTAGAATATACAATGGGAAATGCTCAGGTTCCCTTTTTTCCCTGTGATTATGTAGTACCTGTTGGAAAGTTGGTTATTTCTGTGTGTAAATTGGTTGTAGTATTTTCTGCAGTGTAGCCTGAGGCACAGTTGGAGATATTGATTGAGTTGGATGCAAGGTTAGGCACAGGAGGATTGTGGGGGAAAACCCAAGGCGGAAAACTGAGGTCTTATTGGCACCTTCTACTTTCTTGAAGAAAAAAAAACGATCCTCCAGGAGTTGAGGAGAGAAGAAAAAAATAGAGAAGAAGAAGTCACTAAACAAACTGAATAACTTCACAGAGTCAGGTGATGCTAGGGGTTTGGGGATATAACGTGCTGAAATAAAGAAAAAGACAGCGTAGCAGTGAAAAAAAAGAAGACCCAATGAGGGGGAAAAACTGGAAATAGGGTGCTACAACGTTTGGTTTAGCAGGAAATAAGCTGTTATTCCCAACACCTTGCTGTGCATATATCTACCCAGAGCCGGCACACATAACTGCAGTTTCCCAAACTCGCTAAGTAAATATAACTGCAGTGTTTTTAGTTTTTATTTGTTGTTATATCCACTGAAAACAGTCAGCTGCTGTTTGATATGATGGATGAATGCCCTCATAATGGGTTTGGGATAGGGTACGATCGATGTCAGTTCCTACTGTACATCCCAACTGCCAACATACACCTTATAACAAATAAGGAAGAAATGGATTGATGTGATCTGATGACATTCAAATCACTTCATGTCAACTTTATCTGACTTATAACATAGCAAATAACGTAACAGGGTAACCTCTATGAAAACAGAGAGGGAAAGACACTACAATACCTTCTTAGCTTTCATAATCTCCTCCATTAACACTTTAAGTTCCCTTCTGAAAGGCCTCACCACCACAGACAGATGGTATACAGTTCTGGGGTTAATGATAATTGTGAGAATTCAAACACAAATCTCTCTGTCAGCGAGGTGGAGGAGGGAACATCAATGCGCCAGCTCGGTTATATATATTTTACCTCCGAGTGAAGCTGTCTTTTTTTTCCACCTCCGAAAAAATATGGAAAGCACTATTGATCAGAACTTGCAAAGCGAAACCACCAAGGGTATTCTGGGAGGTATCTGTGAGCTGCATGTGTGTGCCAGTTAGAGTTACTAGTATCTATATTTTAAGGAGAACAGTGTCCAGAATTGGTACTATGTGTGCACTGAGGGCAGATCTATATCCTGCAGTAAAAAAGTACAAATATAAGCCATTGTAATTGGGTATTTTTGATGTTTTAATTGACTTGATCAGAAGAGCTATGGGTATGTTAGGCGGTTGTTGTAATTGACTTGACGAAATATCTATGAGTATGTTATCGATGATAGTTAGTAAGTAGGTGATAGTTTTTATTCACTCGATCAAAAAAAAAACATGAAGTTCGATATAGAAGTTTTCTATTCAGTGAATTGAACCGTGCTAACTTTTCCTTTCTGTATTCGAATGGTTTCGCTGGCTCACGGTGGTTGAAGTATGTTTCTCATGACAGTTGCTCCTTTTCCCAGCGCCCATTTACACGCGGACATGATGACAGAGCAAGAGGTTACTACCTTTTAAGCAAGTTTGACTCCCTTCCCTTTCAATTACACCTTCTCTGACATTTGCTTACCCTTTATCTGCAAGATATTTAATCAATCCTGATCTGCAAGTTGCAGGGGGGCGAATCCGCTTGATTTAATACCATCCTCATATTAAATAGAAAACTGAAACATGTGTCACATGCTGTAATTGAAGTCTAAAGGGTATTGAGGTTACATTACACTGATGTCAGACAAACACTTAGTCATCTCAGCGCGTCCATGTTCCCCTGTACTTATGGAACGTTAAGGGATCTTAACCCCCATCTCAATCTGGTTCAGATGCTATGAGCCTCAATCAATTAAAGATAACCAGGATTCCAGGATAAAGCAAATACATATAAAAGCATGAGGGTTGTCTGGAGAAATGCTGTTCACTCATGTTCACATCGTCGTATCGTATCATTATCTGTTGCTTGACCTTTGACAAAGGGATCTGCATAGTGTCAGTTGGACATCTGACTCAGTTACTGTGAGTGTCCATCCCCTATAACAAGACAACTACATGTCAGTTACTGTGGGTTCATAACAAGACAACTACATGTTAGTTACTACATGTGGGTTTCAGCTGCACGGCTTTGCCTCCTGTGGTTCTACGAGAGGTTGTTGTCAAGTCTCTGACACAAGACATCTGTTTTTATGACAAATATATTGCAAGCCGGACTTACACAAACACACCCTTTTTAACACACTTTCTCCTCTCTCATTGATGGACTACTTGCTCGTGTTGTCGGGCCGTTTTATGACTTTTTTTTATTACCATCATTCTTTGATTATGACCCCGACGCAGAGTTAGTTCTTTTTTTTATTTTGTTATCAGCTCCAAGGTCTGCGGAGACAGTCATGCACTGGTCACTTATTTCTGTTTTCACACTCGAGTGAATTTACAACAAATAAAGGAGTCAGGTTACCGGCCTTACGACGGTCAGATACCATTCATCACTGCTAGGGCATGACAGCACGCCGACATGTTTATTGTTGCTCTCGCATGCTCGTACGGCCTGTACGGGTCCCAGCGAATAAATAACCCTCTGTGTGTCACGGTGCCAACGTGTAGCCAGGACGTCCACAGCCTTAAGAACACACTCTAGTGTGGTATAAGCTAAGCACCAGGATATGGATATGGATATGCTGTGTGGAGGTTTTTTGTGTTTGTTTTTTTACAGGGGCCAACAGTTAAGTTTTAAGATGTCCCATCAGTCTTAATTGCTTACCTCTTTACATTTTCCAATATACCACCTTTGGGTTCTGCGGTGGATAACTAGTGTTTGCTGTAGTGTGATAATGATGAGGTGATAACAATGAAATATGGACTCAGCAATGCTATTCTTTTGGACCTCTCCTCTGAGACGTTGCACAAGTCGGGGAGTGCCTGTGTGCAACTGCATCAAAGTGTCACTTCCCTGGAAAAGTACGCTTGCACAAGTTGGCGACGCTCAATGGAATGATATTAAATGCATTATATCACTGCAGTGGAAAATGAAATATTAATGATAAGAAAATAGGGAGAGATTTAAGGAGCATTGACGTTGGTTTTCTCTAAGCACTGGTGAACTGATAGAATGATATCCAAAGGCCCAATCATTTGGTAACAATTAGTACTTGGTGGTAATTATCTGAAATGATCTAACAAAACGTGGAAATACTCTAGTATCTTCTAAAGTGAATATCAGGTAATTAGGGGCCGTTCAAACGAAGGCTTTACAGAAAATAATCGCGATAAACAGTCAAATCATGAGGGTCACTGGGCATTGTTGTGGTGGGAGTAGACTTAATGAATATGTATCGCCTCTTGTCCTGTATAGCCTCCCGCCTTCACAGGGCCCTCCTGAGTTTGCATACGGAGCGGATTCTAATCGACATCAGATGGAGTTCCCATGTAAACGCTGTGGAATCCAATACTCAGCGTGTGAGTTCTGACTCTGTTGTCCTGTGTCAGGGGGGAGGTCTTCGCAGCGCAGAACACATGCTGTCAGTCTATGCTAAGCGCACTGCTTTAGGAGTGGGAAAGGCTTATGGATTGACTGATTGATTGATTGATTGATTGGTTGATTGTATTTAACCACATAAAAACTACTTTTAAGTGAAAAACTTTAATGTGACTGACTGTAGTCACTCTGAAGTTCTGCTAAACATCACAATGTTATCATAAGACTAACAAAAAGGTGGCACAGAATAGGTCATTCTAAACATTGATATTATGCGGAGAGGAAAGTGTTGACAACAAATAGCGTCTGTTGTTGTTAACATAGGTAGGTAGAGAGTTACGACTATACGATATGCAAATATAGTTTGGTATTGCCCCCGCTCTCTGGGAAACAAAGGTAACTAGAACTACAAAGGGTTATTTGGTTTATTCCTTCAGGAGAAGCCTTGTTGGCTCTATTTATTTCTCAGCCAGGTAATTCATATTCACTTCTGTCTGGTTTGCATTTCTCTTGTTAACGTATATATGTATTTCATAATGTACTGTATATATATATATATAATGTATAACCTTTTTCACAGAGGGTTCTAGCAGAACTAGAGGAGAGAAATCTTCCCAGGATGACCCTGTAGTGTGTAGCAATTGTAGGGGGGGGGGGGGGTGCTGGACCTATACACTTGCACACATTCCATGCCAATAGTGCAGATGTAATACACTTTGAATACAAACAAGAACCAACATAAAATGGACTGACTTATATAGAGCCTTATTCCAAAGTGCTTTACAACGGCCTCTCATTCACCCATTCACACACACATTCTCACACAAATGGCGGCAAGCTACCATGCAAGGCGCCGGCCGGCCCGCTCACTGGGAGCAATTTGAGGTTCAGTGTCTTGCCCAAGGACACATCGACATGTGGCCAGCCGGGGCTCGACTCGAACCGCCGATCTGCCGACCTTGCGATCATTAGACGGTGGCTCAACATCACAGGTACATTAGTTAGTGAGATGATGCAACAGAAAGAACACAGACATTCACAACCAACTCTAGAACCGCCCACCAAGAACCCCCACCCCCCACCAAGAGCCCACATGGGACCTTTTGTCTTCCTTTTCTTCTTCTACTTGTGGAAAGTGCTTCATCTCTCTGTTTCTAGGTTTCTACACTGTGTAGAGGGACCTACTGCACCAGGAGGTAAGGTGTACAGTAACTCGGACACACAAATCAAGATGGAGCTTTTGTTGCTAATGGACGTCTTTTTCTGCAACTCTGCTTTTACCCATTGTGCACCATCACAGTCTCCACCCTGCTCCTCTACAGTCTCCACCCTCCTCCCCTACACCTCTCCTCCCTTACACCTCTACACCTCTCCACCCCTACACCTCTACACGGCAGTCGTGCTGCCCGATCACGTCTCTTCACAACACTGGTGGAATGAGCTTCCCACGGCTGTCAGAACTGCAGAGTCACTACCCATCTTCCGTCGGAGACTGAAGACCTCCATCTCTTCAGGTTACACCTTAACTGCTCCTCCTGAGACATCTACTGCCCCCCAGCACTGCGTCTCCTGAAGACACCCACTTTTCCCCTCTACTGTGTCCCCTAAAAACTTCTATTGCCCCCCTTGTACTGTTTCTCTGTTTCTCCAGTGTGTATATAAAAAATAAAAATAAAAAAAAGGCTAGGTTTAGAAGAAGGTGATAGAAGAAGGTTTTTCCTTCTACCAATGGCCCCGGGCCTGAGCTGGTACGACTGGTGGACTGATGATTCACTTGCTTAGTCAAATGTATTGATTGTAAGTCGCTTTGGAATAAGGCGTCTGCTAAATGCCAAAAATTTAAATGTAAATGTCTCCACCCTGCTCCCCGACCTTCTCGGAGGCTTGCAAAGTGCATAGCGATGGAGTTGCAGTGGCTGGATACCGACTACACTGCAAAACGTTAATCTACGTAAGATTAAATATTAAATCAAGATAATGGTTGTTTTTTGTCTGACTGCACTAGTTTTAAGATAACTTTTACTTGTTTTAGGACAATCTTGCCGAGTGAAATGTTCCTGTTCTGTCGGCAGATAATTGTACTTATTTTAAGTAATATTCCCCCATTTTATTGCTTTTTTCATGTTTTTGAGAGCTGTACTTTTCGCAGTGTAGCAGAGAGAGGCTGCTCTCTCTCTCTCCACGGTCTCTCGGCTTCACCAGCTGAGAAGCATTGAGCTGGCGCAGAGGAGAGCAGGTCTATGTCACTTGATGTAATTGACCATCATGTGATTAAATAAAAGACTGTGTGCTGCAGGGAGACAGTCTCACACCTCTCAGCAGGTCGCGTTTCTCCCTCCCCTGTTATGTTCTCCATCGCTTGTAATCCTTTTTTTAAGGAACAAATATGTTATTTCACTACTAATGTGTTTGTTTACGCCGCGTTTTTCTACTTTAAATCGAGTCGCCCCCCCCGCGCGGTTCATCGACAGCTTACACCAGAAACCGCACGCTTAATCAATACGTGTGAAGTCTACCGTCTATCGTGTGTAAAAAGGCACAATTACAACTGACAACCGACCTCTTCTACCACACATCGTACTGTAACTGTACATACTACATACATACTAGTCACACTAGACCTGACAGACCAGGACACAAAAAAAGACTAAATGACAGTTGGTCCTCCGCTCGACAGGGTTCCAGACTTCCTCTTTAACACTCTCTCTCTCTTTAGCATTCACCTGCTGGAGTGGCCCCCCCGCGGCCTAGCGTGGATGGCTCTGCTGTTAGCGAGCGCAGCAGACATCAATATGACTGCCATGGGGCGCCTCTCAGCTAAACACCCAGCCGCCCGGGCACTTCATTGCCTGCTTTCTATATGAGTGACAAGCCGTTTTTTTTTTTTTTTTGTGATTAATATTAGAACCTCATTAAATCAGAGAGAGAGAGAGAGAGAGAGAGAGAGAGAGAGAGAGAGAGAGAGAGAGAGAGAGAGAGAGAGAGAGGGGCAGAGAGAGAGAGAGAAAATTACAGCCTTGTCTAATTAGTTTTATCTTTACCTGCCTATCCAAAGTATTTCCCCCAGCGCAGTTGAATGGTGCCCTGTAACTGGACTAACACTTGTCAGTGGATTCTGTTTCAAGTTTAGGGTTTGTGACATATAGCCCTGCGACGAGATATGCGGCAGCCATGTTAAATACCCTCGGAGCGACA
>NC_137681.1:3326191-3328691 GCF_963989245.1 Nansenia antarctica | reverse complement strand
AGCATACCTTATTCACTCAGTAAGGTGAGGTTGATGATTATGTTGATGATAACGATGATGACGATGATGACGACGATGACGATTTCACTCCTCCGTTCAACGTAACGTCGAAAAAACAAGTCAAGCGGTGGCGGTTGGGGTGCAGCGATTTCCAACGCGACGTCTCCCATTACACACCACTGTAGTGCCGGAGGAAAAAGGAAAGACGTAGGCAACGTAATGATAACTGTTTAATCAAAACAACAACTTGTACTCTCAGTACAGGACCAGAAAATGGTTACCAAAACTCGTGTATCTAAACAGGAAGGTGCAACGTTAATAATCCTCCCCTCTGCCCCTAGTGCCAGAACTGGTTCCCTCCCACTACACAACCAACAGTAAGAGGAGAACATGAACCCATAATGTAGTCACTACACCAGCCCCCCCAGTGTTCACCTCAATATTGGAAATCCTCACGGCGAGGAGGGCGTATGGCCCGGCCCCTACGATCGTAGGTAAAGTCAGGAGGTGCGGGAGGAGGTGTGACATCGCCCATCACGTCCTCCTGCAGGGAAGGACGGGGGGCAGCGACGACCGGGGGCTCGCGAGCTGCGGGGGGTTGTCGGGGTCGGAGGGGGGAATGGCCAGGGCGCGGCAGGGGAGGTAGGACTGGAGGCCGGCCTCTGCGCGGTGGCAGGGCCAAGTCCAGGGGCAGTTCAAGGTCCAAGTGGGCCGGTTTGAGGCGATCAACGGACACACACTCAGGCCTACCCCCCATGTCAACCATGAAGTTCTTGGCTCCGGCCTCGATGACACGGAAAGGCCCGTCATAAGGAGGACGTAGTGGAGTCCTGTGGCCATCATGACGAATGAAAACGAACCTCGCTGAGTGCAGCTCCGGGGGCACCCTCGAAGTAGGGACACCATGCTGCGTAGTCGGGACCGGGACGAAGGTCCTGGCGCTGTCCAGCAGGGAGGCGCGCTGAGCGGCGGCGGACCAGGGCTCCGTTGACTTGGGAATGAAGTCACCGGGGACCCGCAGCGGCTGTCCAAACACCAGCTCAGCGGACGACGACTGGAGGTCCTCCTTAGGCGCTGTCCTGAGCCCCAGCATGACCCACGGCAGCTTGTCAAGCCAGTCGCTGTCCGTGAGGCTGGCTCGAAGGGCGGCCTTCATGGATCGATGGAAACGCTCACAGAGCCCGTTCGCCTGCGGGTGATAGGCGGTTGTGCGGTGGAGCTTGACCCCCAGATTCTCCGCCACCGCTGCCCACAGCTCTGAAGTAAACTGTGAGCCACGGTCAGAGGAGAGATCAGCAGGGGTGCCGTAGCGGGAGACCCACACCGCGATGAACGCCCGGGCCAGGTCGGGGGCTGTCGTTGAGGAGAGCGGAACTGCCTCCGGCCAGCGAGTCGTCCTGTCCACCATGGTAAAGAGATAGGTGTATCCGTGCGAGGGGGGCAGCGGCCCTACCAGGTCCACGTTTACATGATCGAACCTCCGCTCAGGCACAGAGAACTGCTCCAGGGGGGCCTTGACGTGTCGATGCACCTTGGCGCGCTGGCAGGCGATGCACGTGTCAACCCAGGCCCTCACATCCCTCTTGAGCCCATGCCAGACGAATTTCTCTGACACCAGCCGTGAGGACGGTTTCCTACCAGGGTGAGACAAGCCGTGTATCGCCTCGAAGGCGGGGCGCCTCCAGTTGGCGGGGACCACCGGTCGTGGCTGACCCATGGAGACGTCGCACAGGAGCGTGGCCCCTGCGTCACCGAAAACCACCTCTTCTAGGCGCAGTCCTGTGTCCGACAACTTGAGAGCCTGGACGGCGGGGTCGGCGGCCTGGTCTGCAGCCATGCGCGCGTAGTCCAAACCCAGTTGGACCGCACCAACCACCGCCCTGGAGAGACAATCCGCGACCTGGTTGGACTTCCCAGCAACGTGCTGGATGTCTGTGGTGAACTCGGATATGTAGGCGAGCTGGCGCTGTTGGCGGTCGGACCACGGCTCCGCCACCTTGGACATGGCGTGCGTGAGTGGCTTGTGGTCCACGTAGGCCGTAAACTCGCGGCCCTCCAGTAAAAAACGGAAGTGTCTGACAGCAAGCCACAGCCCGAGGAGCTCCCTGTCGAATGTGCTGTACCTTTGCTCTCTGGGAGACAGCTGGCGGCTGAAGAATGCAAGAGGCTGCCAGGCGTCCCCAACCCACTGTTCGTACACCGCTCCCACAGCAAAGTCAGAGGCGTCCGTGGTGAGAGCAGTGGGTGCCGAGGGCGAGGGGTGGGCCAACATGGCAGCGCGGGCCAGGGCCGCCTTGGTGTCCTGAAAGGCTTTGACACGCTCCGCCGTCCAGTCCACCGGCTGCTTCAGAGTCTTGCCCTTCTGGGCATCGTACAGAGGCCGCAGGATGTGAGCGATGTGGTGGAGGAAGCGATAGTAGAAGGTTACCATCCCGATGAACCCCTTGAGCTCGCTGATTGTGCTGGGGCGCGGGAAAGCAGCGACAGCTTCTACCTTCGA
>NC_137681.1:3318691-3321191 GCF_963989245.1 Nansenia antarctica | reverse complement strand
GACGAGAGAGGGTATCTACTTTGAATCGACAATGACCCCGAACAAGTGTACTACTGTACGGCCCAGCAGCAGTGCATACTTTAGATTGACACTTACTGAAACACAGTTATTACTGTGAGAACACTAGCCGATACTGCAGAGGAGTGACACTGGCTCGAACACGGTGTAATTACTGAGTGGGAAGTTCATCCACCACTGTCAGTCCCATTGTTAGGATGACTTGGCAGCAGTCCGTGTGAGTGTGTGAGTGTGTGAGTGGGCCCGGAGCTTAGGAGAAGAGGCATAGCTTCATCTGTGTTTCTGCAAAAAAAAAAGTGACACCACAACACAGATCTGGTTGCCTCTCATACTCTCATACATACGTACATGAGCACATATTTCGTATTGTCTATTGTTATTCTTTTTTATTATGTCGTCGATGGGTGTGTCTCGTAATTTTGTGTCTGAGACTTTTTCCTTATATGGAGAGGGATCATATCACTGGGGGGTTTAGGGAGGAGGAACACACAGGGGTGTCTGGGGGGGGGGAAGTGAGTCCTCTGGTGTTTTCTATTACACACTACAAACCAGATTAGGAGATGACGGTGCTGCTGGTAGACTGTTCTAGAGGGGGAAACGTGGGGTTGGCATCTCCCATGTTAACCCCGGGCTCTCGTACCTGCGTTTGCTTTTAGACCGAGCCGCCCCTCACCTCCTCTCAGATGGTGTGTGACCGACCGCACTGTGAACGTATGGTCCTGTGTAATGACGTGTTTTGCTATGTGTGTGTCTGTGTGCATGTGTGTGTGTGTGTGTGTGTGTGTCTTTGTGTCTGTGTGTGTGTGTGTGTGCATGCATGCGTGAGTGAGTGTGTGTGTCTTTGTGTATGTGTGTGTGTGTGTGTGTGTGTGTGTGTGTGCGTGCGTGTGTGTGTGTGTGTGTGTGTATGTGTGTCTGTGTGTGTGTGCGTGCGTGCGTGCGTGAGTCCTGTGTAATGATGTGTTTTGCTATGTGTGTGTCTGTGTGCATGTGTGTCCGTGCGCATGTGTGCGGCGTGCGTGCATGCGTGTGCGTGTGTGTACGCGTGTGTGTACACGTGTGTGTGTGTGACCTCAGTATACACTATCACTTAAGGGAAAACCGTTAGCCAGCGCACCTGCAGTCGTTGAGGTCCGTAAATTAGAGAGAACATGTTCTGACCGTTAAAAAACACTTTTTTATTATTTTGACTGTTTGTTCCAGAAACCTTCGGTTTGACTCCTTCTTTTCCTTCCACACGGTAACAGCCTGGATCACAGGGTCGACCTCCAAATGGATTCCAACAGTCCTGCTGAAGGTTGTTCCTCTCCAGAACGTGGTATTCCCCCAGTACGGCACAAAATGCAGATGTTCAGACCTTCTGCCAAGAAACGAGGAGGCACTCTCTCTTCCCCATCAGTCCCATGGCATCATCCCACTCAGGACCATCGTGTGTGTTTGTGTGTGTGTGTGTGTGTATGTGGTGTGTGTGTGTGTGTGTGAGTGTGTGTGTCTGTGGTGTGCGTGTGTGTGTGCGATTGTGGTGTGTGGTGTGTGTGTGTGTGGTGTGTTTGTGTGTGTGTGGTGCGTGTGTGCGTGCCGTGCATTTGTGTGTGTGTCCATTTACCATTATCTGACAGACCAAAAGTCGTCTCTAAAGGTGGTGTTAATGTTGTGTAACTGATAACAGAGAGGAGATGTGGTGTACAGCATAGTAGCATAGTCAGTGTTGAACTAAAGCCATAGTACGATGGTCACTGCAGTGGTCACCTCTAAAAGCTCAATGCGTCACACTGCATTATGCATTATGTAAGGGCGGTGGGCCATTCTCATTATAAACTGGACTATAGACAACTATGTCTAAGGTTATTCTGTTCTGGGGCTCATTTTATCTTTGTGCATCGTCATTTTTCTGTTTGTGTTTTTTATCGCCACCGAGAAGACGAAAAAAAACTAGGTTTTGAGTGCAGGAAGGACGGAAGCCATTTTTCTCACCGACTGTTTTATTGGGGGTGAATTGTGCTGCTTTGCCGTCGTGTCCTTATCTCGGGATCCTTTATAAAACCCTATCAAACTATTCCATGGCTCCCAGCTTATCAATGCTGAGTTCAGCTTCCCTTTCTCCCCCATGGATTCTTTAAACACTTATCCATATTCTCCCTGGCCTCCCTGTCAACCCCTCTGCCTTCCATCCTGCACACTCCTAACCCCATCTCTCCAATCAGAACATCCCCCCGCACGGAGAAAGGAGTAGGAACCACGATCTGTTCCATCACTTTAACCTCTCTTCTTTTTGCGATAATGCTGAGTTTTCATTTCGCAAACATCTGGAGAATAATTTGATGAACTGGCGATTGGAGTGAAACGTGGGTTTATATTGACTGGTTAACTTTAAAGAGGCAAGGACAAACTTTCCCCCCTCTCTCCTCTCTGCGTAAAATCCCCTTGGAATCTATCTAGCTATCAGGGGGGAGGCCAGGAGTTGTATATCTCCTGCGCAATG
>NC_137681.1:3310045-3315045 GCF_963989245.1 Nansenia antarctica | reverse complement strand
AAAAACAGCCCCTGGACCTGAACCGCCGCTGATGATTTCACCACATTTGCATCTTTATATACCAGGGATGGGATATAGTAGCTAGCTAGCGAACGAACGCTCAGAGGCTCTGGGCAGATATTACACAGTCATCTTTGCCGGTTCCCTCTCTGCCATCCCTCCCGGGACCGTCCTGCCAGTTCCACCCCCCCCACCCCCCTCCCCCCCCTCCCTCCTTAGTCCTGGTGCGGGCCTCTGGCAGCTTGGCATTCCTCCTGGCATCTGGCGCCCCAAGGAGAGGGGGTGGGGTTGGGGGGGGGTAGTGGGCGGATAAGCACTGCCCCCCCCCCCCCCCTCGTGTCTGTCCTCCTCCAATCATCCAATCAGTAATGCCCGTCTAGGAAAGTGCCTGTCGTCATACTTCCTCCACCATGAAGACTATTGTCCTTGATAGACCAGTAGCACCTTGAGAAGAGCAATGTACCAGGGGGAGGTTGGTGGAGGTAGACATATAGACATAAGAGGACTCGTTGTAATGATTCCATACAGTAGGACCATAGACAGAGAACTAACACCTGCTGGGTCAAATGAGGCTGGGCAGGTGGGTGGGGGACTTGGGATGGGAAGGTTGAGTTGGGGTGGTCAGGTTGGTGGTTGGGTTGAGTTGAGGTGGGAAGGTTGGTGGTTGAGTTGAGGTGGTCAGGTTGGTGGTTGGGTTGGGGTGGTCAGGTTGGTGGTTGAGTTGGGGTGGTCAGGTTGGTGGTTGAGTTGGGGTGGTCAGGTTGGTGGTTGAGTTGAGGTGGGAAGGTTGGTGGTTAAGTTGAGGTGGTCAGTTTGGTGGTTGAGTTGGGGTGGTCAGGTTGGTGGTTGAGTTGAGGTGGTCAGGGTGGTGGTTGAGTTAGGGGGTCAGGTTGGTGGTTGAGTTGAGATGGTCAGGTTGGTGGTTGAGTTGAGGTGGTCAGGTTGGTGTTTGAGTTGGGGTGGTCAGGTTGGTGTTTGAGTTGGGGTGGTCAGGTTGGTGGTTGAGTTGGGGTGGTCAGGGTGGTGGTTGAGTTGAGGTGGTCAGGTTGGTGGTTGAGTTGAGGTGGTCAGGGTGGTGGTTGAGTTGAGTTGAGGTGGGGAGGTTGATGGTTGAGTTGGGGGGGGGGGGGAGGCAATGTGCATGTCAAGCCTTAATTTGGCACGGAAAACACTGAATGGAGAACATCCTGTTGCCAATCCATACTGCTTTACATGTGTTTATTTATGCATTTCAGCTGGACGCCAATATTGACTTATGGCTCACAGACATAAACTATTTGATTTGGGTATGTCTCCTGCATAAGAATCAATGTCCACTGGTCCGGCAGTCAGGTAATATGGTGAACCGTAGTCAGTCAGTCTTATATAATCCATTAGAATTCTGATCCCATAACTTGAAATGAAGTTAGTCTACCTTCCATATCACTTAATATGTGTCAAAAGATTTATTAGGAAGATTCTTTCATTTATTCATATTTGGCATTTCTTCATGAATAGCATAACACTTTTTTAAGTAAGTTACAGCTAAGTGTGTACAGTTTTTACTCATTTGGAAATGCCAGTAAAAAAACCGATAATGATATAACTAGTTAATACTGTACAGTATAGTAGATTAATAATGTTCATATTAAAGCTAATTTGTTCATTTGTTTGTTAAGACCCACTTTTGACTAATTCCAAAAAGTAGGTTAACTATCATCCAAATTAACCGCCAACTCAAGTTAAAATAGCTTTAATGAATGTTCTGCCAATTTTCAGGAACAAAGCAGCTATTAACAGCTATTGTCTCCAACACAGACATCCTAACCTCGCAATTACAGAGGGCCATGGTCTCTTATCACCACAGTGAAGTAGCCCCTGTAATACAATGATTTATATTTCCTGTTATACAACCATTTGACATAGGACTGCTATCTTTCCTACTTCCGTTACTTAAATGTCATTTATGTCTCATTCTTGTGTTTTATTATCTTAGGACTGTGTTTGGATTGTTAGCACCTAGGGTTTGTATTTCAGTTTCGTTGTACCCGTACAATAACAATAAAGATCATTCATTCATTCATAAAGTCAAATTTGGGATATTTAAAACTAAATATACAGTATGTCATCTTTGTGTGTTGTCATGCTGAGTATAGTATTTAACATGCTGCAAAGATGTATTGGTTCCATAGCTAATAGCTTTGAAAGTTTTTGTCTGTAAAATCACAAGGCCAATCGCTTACAGTATACAGTAGGTTATGTGCACCTGCGCACGTTTTCGGCTAAGCATGGTCTCATGCGTGTTTCCAAAGAATGTCTGTGAGTTCAAGTCGGCATTGAGGCGATTTTGACAAAAGTGTTTTTAGTGTTTGTGTTTGCTAATTATCATTGCTAATGCTAACGTTGGCTATCACCTTCCCCTGAAAACTTATCCTCAACGTCAGTCGTCGAAGTGAACGCCTTACTTAACCCTCACCCTTGCAGTCGTGTTGCTAACGTATTGTTGCTAACGGTCAGATGAGCAAGTTATGGTGGCCTTATGGTGGTACTAGTGTTACTGCATGGCTGCCTGCATGGCTGTACTAGTGTTACTGCATGGCTGTACTAGTGTTACTGCATGGCTGCATGGCCTTGTACTAGTGTTACTGCATGGCTGCATGGCCTTGTACTAGTGTTACTGCATGGCTGTACTAGTGTTACTGCATGGCTGTACTAGTGTTACTGCATGGCTGTACTAGTGTTACTGCATGGCTGCATGGCTGTACTAGTGTTACTGCATGGCTGTACTAGTGTTACTGCATGGCTGTACTAGTGTTACTGCATGGCTGCATGGCTGTACTAGTGTTACTGCATGGCTGCATGGCCTTGTACTAGTGTTACTGCATGGCTGCATGGCCTTGTACTAGTGTTACTGCATGGCTGCATGGCCTTGTACTAGTGTTACTGCATGGCTGCATGGCCTTGTACTAGTGTTACTGCATGGCTGTACTAGTGTTACTGCATGGCTGTACTAGTGTTACTGCATGGCTGTACTAGTGTTACTGCATGGCTGCATGGCTGTACTAGTGTTACTGCATGGCTGTACTAGTGTTACTGCATGGCTGTACTAGTGTTACTGCATGGCTGCATGGCTGTACTAGTGTTACTGCATGGCTGCATGGCTGTACTAGTGTTACTGCATGGCTGCATGGCTGTACTAGTGTTACTGCATGGCTGCATGGCCTGGTACTAGTGTTACTGCATGACTGCATGGCCTTGTACTAGTGTTACTGCATGGCTGCATGGCCTTGTACTAGTGTTACTGCATGACTGCATGGCCTTGTACTAGTGTTACTGCATGGCTGCATGGCTGTACTAGTGTTACTGCATGACTGCATGGCTGTACTAGTGTTACTGCATGGCTGTACTAGTGTTACTGCATGGCTGTACTAGTGTTACTAGTGTTACTGCAGGAATGTTTTTACAGGAGACTGTTGGAAACAACGACACAGAGAAGCGGTGGTTCCCGGGGCGGCTTGTAGGCTATTAGTCAGAGCAGCAAAGTTATGCCAAATGCATGTGTGTTCTTTTTTTAAAACAAGGGGAACACACCATATCCCTAAAGCCTTCAACTTTTTCCTGTAAGTATCAAATTGTCACCCACCCCTCCGCAGAGCAGCAGAGAGGGTGGGAACCCAAAAAGCAAGTGGGAATAGCTAACTGTGACCTAGTCACTAACACACGGACCTTCCTGCAACCCACTTTACTCGCTTGATTCATGAGTTGCTCTGGGCCGAGAAACACACAGAACTTTGGAGGGGAAAAGAGAGAACGGGCCGCTTAGCCCGGTGCCATTTCCCCCCCGAAAAGAGAGAGAATAATACGGCCGGGTGTAGTTGGAAAGAACTTGCGGGCCCCACCGTTTCAATAAAATATGTGCTTCATAATTTGCCAATAAATTCGATACTCTTTATAGCTCTATAATCAGCCAGAGTATGAGTGATTTATTAAAAAGGTCATCCACTATATAAATACATACGGTGAAACAGTTAACCACACTGTGCACATGTATGTGTGTTTCGGAAAAAGAAATAGGCGCACACATTAACATTGTTTAACCGTGCAAACTCTTTCCAGAGAATTCTATGTATGACATGTATGAATCAGAATGGTTTGTTTAGGGGTTTTTTGCAAGGTTTTTTTGGGGAGGTTTTTGGGTTGGTTGGTTAACAAGTTTTATTATTTCAGGATCTGGAGTGGTCGTGCAGGGTTGTTTTGTGGTCTTACAGTTGTAAATCCTGTTTCAAATCATAACACTCACTTACGCTATGTGGTAAATGGAAGGGTGGTGTCACAGGAGTCAGGGGGAAGGGGGGGGGGATAGGAGGGCGGTGGTGGTGTGTGTGTGTGTGTGTGGGGGGAGGGAGGGGGAGGTGTAATGAAGTCATTGCTGGTTTGAATTATGTCTTGAATCTCCTGAATGAAGCTGCTCTTTCTTAAAAGCAACCGTTGATACTTTTCAGAGCTGTGTGTTTGAAACGTCATTCGCTAACCGGAGTCAGCGGAGAGAAGCCCAGAGCCAAGTATCCACATGTTAGCCTGTAGCACAACAACAAACCTGGCTGGGAAGTTTGTGGCGAAGGCATTCTCTCCACATGTGCTGTGTGTCATAATATTGTGCTGAGGGCATATCCGACAGCCGGGTCTCAGTCCATGCGGTGGCATGTAGCAGTACTGTACATAGAACAACACAGAGACAAGTGCTGAGTTACTGTGTGTTATCCCACTCCCATCACCCATGATGTTCTGGTCATGACAGTGTTGTCTTGATGTTGCTGGACCTCGAACCTCTCCACATCCCCCTGTCCTCCCCCTAGACCTCCACAGCCCCTCTGCCCCTCAAGACCCTGCTGGCTTCCTCACCTCCACACCCCCCCCCAGACCTCCACACCCCCCCAGACCTCCACCCGCCCCCCTGCCCCCCCCCAGACCTCCACACCACCCCCCCCTTCCCCCCCAGGGTGAGCAGTGGAGAGGCTCTC
>NC_137681.1:3165045-3305045 GCF_963989245.1 Nansenia antarctica | reverse complement strand
ACTTTCTTAAATGTCTTCTTCTTCTTCTCTCTCCGACTGGCTTTTATTCACTGGCTTGTCATTTGGCTGCTACTGACATTTTCTTAGAAGTCATAAAGGCAGGTAGAGCCCATAAAAGAGCTGAGAGTGACAATTTCCAACCGCGGCGAGTGAATTACGGCTCTTATTTAAGATCTCGATTAACTTGTGTCATTTTTTTCTTTTTTTTCTCTCGCTCTCTCCCCCGAACTAATCCATTTTCATGAAAGGTGGCGAACATAAAATGCTGGATAATATTGGATCCTCTTCTTCTTGACTTAAACCCACTAGCCATAAGGGTTAACATGCCTTTTTACTATAAGCAGTTTGACTTGGACATTCTTCTTTAACTGTGTGTCTATAGGTGTCGTAGAAAGCAGGCCTGGTGTATTTTGGATCATTGCTTGTCAATTAGAATGTCCTGGAAGTGTAACACTTTGTCTGGTATAAAACTGTTGATTAGGTTGTTTTCCGGATCAGATGCCAAAAAAGAAGTGGCATACTATTGCAAATGTCCCCCGAAACGGATAAACCTTCTTTTTTTTTAAACTATTTTTTCCAAGTGGGGCAGTCCAACTCATATTTTCTTTCTTTTTTTATTGATAGAGACAGTATAGATTATGACAGGAAGGATGGGTGAGAGAGAGAGAAGGGATGACATCAAGCAGGATATGTCCAAGGCCAGAATCGAACCGGGAACCCTGCAGTTACATGGTCGACACTTAACCCGTTACGCCACCTAAGCGCCCCCAAAAAACAGAAATACTTGATCACCTTCCATACTCTGTCTATGACTGACCCACTGGATAAGTTTGGTTTGACGAGACACCACCCCCCCCCCCCCCCCAAACCACACGCACACACACACACACACACACACACACACACACACACACACACATACACACACGCACACACTCACACACACACACACACACACACATACACATACACGCACACACACTCACACCCCCCCCCCCCCACACACACACACACACACACCCACACCCACACACACACTGACCATAACCATTTAACCCGTGTGACCCCCCCATGCTATTGAATGATTTCTCTACATTGGTAGTTTGGCAACCCGACGCGGGCTTGGCAGTGAGTCAGGCGACCATGATACAAATTACTGTTGTACCAGATGAACACGAAAGATTGATGGCAGAGGCCGTTAGATTGGCCAGAAATGTTCCATAGAAATGTTCACTTTTAACAGGGGTATCACACACTACCTCTTCAGTGTCTGGAGTAACATTGTTTTAGTCACACAGCTTCATCTTGATAGGGGATAGTGTGATACACAAGCATTTTCTATCACGAAGGGATGTGATTAGACATGACAACACGTGTTGTGAATCACCCTGGTTTCAATCAAATCTCTTCAATGTTTTCACTATTTCTAAGTAATTCTTTCCGAGTGGAGCAGTCCCACTCGTATTTTTCTCTTTTATTGATAGAGACAGTAGAGATTATGACAGGAAGGATGGGTGAGAGAGAGAGAAGGGATGATAAGCAGGATATGTCCACGGCCGGGGTCAAACCAGGAACCCTGTGGTTACACGGTCCGCACTTAACCCCCTACACTACCTAAGGGCCCCTCTTTCCACCATTTCAATAACGGACCTCTGTGTCTTTACACAGAGGGTGAAAACCTCATCGACAGGAAAAGAAAAAAAAACTCCAACATCTCCAAGTTCTCCAAGACAAAGGAACCCAATGCAGGAAACAACCCTGAAATATGTTCGTAATTAATAAAAAAAAGCCCGCTGGTTAAAAGTTATGGCATCATCTGATATGATCAACCATGAAGTACATTACAAAGGTAATGTGAATTTAGGAAATAGGCTCTGCGGCGGAAGAGTGTATATTTTCATTATCAAAAACATTGAGCAATTTATCCCCGAGAAGTCAGAATAATCATTAATGGGCAGAAATTTATGACGCCGGATCCTCAACTAATGCGAAGGTTCCCAGGTGTTACTAATAGCCCCGCGGAAATGTGCCCGCGTATCCCAGAACCTCCGGGGCTAAATCGGAGGTAATAGTCGCACACTTAATCTGGGCAGATGAAGAGCAATTTCACTGACACATTGAGTGGGTTTGGAGGACTTTAAACTAGAGGAGTTAGTGAAGGGAAGTTTCTCAAATGGCAATGAACAGGGTCGACTGAGAAGCCATTTGTATTTGGACTGAGGAGAAGTGCATTAAACCTTTCTTTCATATGCCAGGATGTCTTTGTGTGAGGAGGAGAAGGAGAAGGAGAAGGAGAAAGGACCCGCAGCCATTCCACTACTTTCGTCCTTGCCTGGTTTAAACACTTTATATTTATATCAATTATGACTCTTGCACTTTGATGTTGGTTTGCACTGTCTTGTCCTGTCTTGCACCTGTCCTTCTGTAAACCGTGCTCCATGGTACCAAACCAAATTCCTAACATGTTTACATGTCATGGCAATAAAAGTCTTCTGATTCTGATTCTGATTCTGATTCTGATTGGTTGTTCGGGGAGGCTCTGTGGACTGATAGCCTTGAGCTAGCCCCCGTTTCCTAAATGGGCTATGTAAATATTGACTAGCACTTGGCAAGCCTTCTCTATAATTAGCATTGTAACCAAGGACTGATAGCGTTGTCTACGCAGACCTTATGAAGGCTTTGTGAAGCCCTTACGAAGGGCTGTACACATGGGCGTCAGCAGCTTTTTGAATGTGGGGGGGACACTTATTTTTCGGGGGGTATGGGGGTCCCCCCCCCCGAAATTTTTTAAATAGTAGATTCAATTTCCTGCATTCTGGTGCGTTTTACACCCAAAATAATCTCCCTCTTTCTTTGTTTTTCCTTGGAGCTGGCATGGTCTGCAATTACTGACTACTATTATGTTTTGGTTTAACTCACAGAGGCCTGACACTGACACGTGGCACTTTTTAGGTACTTTATTAAATATGAAGATTCAAAAAGAATCAAAGAGTGAATTAGAAAAGAATGAGGTAATACTCAGAGCCTATTACAATCAAACTTAGCCCTCTTCAGTGCATTGCAGAACATACAACTATAACAAACAAACAAAATCAAAGAGTGAATTAGAGCTGTCTCCACTGCCCCTGCCTGCTGCCCCTGCCTCTGACTCACTCTCACTCTCAACCACCTATATCAGGAGAAATGGGGATGCATTGAGCACTTGTTCATATTGTTTTTCTCTAATAGAACATTTGACATTCAATCATCAATACAAAAAATACAATCACAAGCATTTTAGAAATAGAAAAATAAATGGAACAGGTGTTTTCTTCTTATTTTTTAACCCTAGCTCAAGCAATCAGATGCAAAATTGATTCTTTGGGTGGGTGCAATGGCCAAATTAAATAGTGCAAATGCTCAGGGCAATGAACACGGGCAGGAGATGCAATAATGACAGGACAGGTAAGCACTGTGAGGTGTTTGTCGCCATTCTGTGCTTTTGATGACATTTCGCCTGTGTCTGTTCTGCATTTAAACATGTCTAACCGCACTAGTAATGCCTAACAAAACTGCTAGTGCCATATAGCTGATCTAGCTCGTATTTGGTTGCTAGTAGGCTATGCTAATTATATTGCTAATACAGAGAATGTCTCATAAGGTGCTAACATTCTTATCAGAAAAGCTGGCTGTGTTTGACCTTGGGAGAACGCAATGTTGCTGTTTGGCCACTCACGGGAAAACTTGGATGACTTTGACTTACTTTTATCTTCTTAGAAAATGTTTTCCTTATATCCATCTTGGTGGATGATCTAACGTCTTGCCTCAGTCTGAATGTTTTGAATCTGCGTGCGTGTCGGATGCTGCTGCTGCCGTGTTAAAAACAGAAGTAAAACGCGGAGTGGACTTCTGGATATGGGCAATCCCCTACTCATAAAGTGGAACGGATTTGATTGTGAAGCAATGAAAATAACGCTGACCAGTCATGCAACATATTTTTGATGGCAAATGTGGGGGGGTCCAAACGACCTTGTTTCAAAGGTGGGGGGGACACGTCCCCCCCCAAATATATGGTGGTGACGCCCATGGCTGTACATATCCTCCATAGGTTAGCTACATGAAGCTACATGAAGGTGCATTCAGAGTGTACACGATCCTTCATAGTTGAGTTGCGTGAACTATTAATGTAATGCAGACTGTATTATTGTAAGAATGTATAATTATTAGTATCCTTTATACGGTAGTTTAAGTTACATTAACCTTTTTCGGTCTCGCATTAAACAAAGGGTAACTTCTAAGGCCTGCGTGTAATGCTCTACAGTTTAGAGCCTTTATTTTCATGAACCTGCGCGCTTCCACCTTCAACAAAGGATACGTTATGAATGCCTAACGAAGCCTCCTCTATAGTTAGCGATGTGACCGAGGACTGATCGCATCTATATGCAGACCTTATGAAGGGTTTGTGATGGCCTCTTTAGGCATTCATAACATATCCTTTTGTTGAAGGTGGGGAACCGTGCAGGTACATGTGAATTGTGAAGCCCTTACGAAGCCTTCTCTATGATTAGCGATGTAACCAAGGACTGATAGCGTCTACGTCTATGCAGACCTTATGAAGGCTTTATGAAGCGCTTACGAAGCCTTCTCTATCATTAGCAGTGTAGCAGAGGACTGATAGCATCTACGTCCATGCAGACCTTATGAAGCCCTTACGAAGCTCTTACAAAGCCTTCTCTATAATTAGCAGGAAAGGACTGATAGAGGACTGACAGAGGACTGATAGCGTCTATGAAGCCCTTACGAAGCCTTCTCTATAATTAGCAGTGTCACCGAGGACTGATAGCATCTACGTCAATGCAGACCTTATGAAGCCCTTACGAAGCCCTTACGAAGCCTTCTCTATAATTAGCAGTGTAACGAAGACTGATAGCATCTACGCAGAACCTTATGAAGGGTTTATGAAGGCCTCATTAGGCATTCATAACGTATCCTTTTGTTGAAGGTGGTGAAACCGCGCAGGTTCATGAAACTGAAGGCTGCGTTGAGCTTCATGTAACGTAACTAAACTGTAGAGCATTACACACAGGCCCTTAGAAGTTATCCTTTGTTTAATGCGAGACCGGAAAAGGTTAATGTAACTTAAACGACTGTATGAAGGATACTGATAGATAATAATACATTCTTACAATAATACAATCTACGTTACACTTCACGCAACTCAACTATGAAGGATTGTGTTTACGTTCGGAATGCAGCTTCGTGTAGCTTCGTGTAGCTAACCTATGGAGGATATGTACAGTGTGTTTTCCTGCATTAAGGTTCCCTGGTAACTAAACTAGTATGAGGGATATCTCCACATCTGGGTGAGCAGTCATTGATTATAAACCCTGTTCCACGGTTCCAGACCAGAGCCTATTGATTTCCCTTCCCCTGATGACAACGTGTGGTGGTAACTTTGTTGTTTATTTGGGTTCACAGGCTTTCCTTTTAATCAATGGAGCTCCCATACATTATTCAAGTATTGAAAGTAGTGATTTATTCACTAAATTCTATTGATCCCGAAAGGCAAGACTACAGTTAGTTGATTTACACAACAGCACACGGTGTAGAGGGCTGCATGCTTGGGATGGGTTTCCAGCGTGGTTGGCTGCATTGGTCCAGGCCGATATCCAACACCTTCAGTCAGTCAACATGGGGAGGTTGAATGGGGTTATTGGGTTCAAATGAAGTTGCTTTTGTGAATGTATATATGATATTTTCTTCTTTTTTTTAAGTAATTGTTTCTGAGTGGGGCAGTCCCACTCATATTATTATTATTTTGTTTGTCATTTTATTGACAGATACAGTAGAGAGTTAGACAGGCAGGATGGGGGATGACATGCAGGATATGTCCCCGGCCGGAATCGAACCGGGGACCCTGCGGTTACATGGTCAACGCTTAACCCGCATTCAATATTACTTTATATATCCCCCCCCCCCCCCCCTAGGAGAAATTAGAGGGCACATAGTCAGTTGCAGGCAACACTAATCCACACAACATCCCCAGTAAACAAAGAGTCCAAAAGACGTCCTCAGGCAAGCCGGAATGTGGGTTCAGATGACGTCTTTAGGACGTCTTAGAAGATTCTGTAGTCCATAAGACGTCCTAAAGACGCCATCTGGACGTCCTAGAAAGACGTCATCTGAACCCACATTCCGGCTTGCCTGAGGACGTCTTTTGGACTCTTTGTTTACTGGGAATGATCCACAATACAACACTATAAACATGTATATATCCAACAATACACAATACAACATAATACACATACATTCTAATAATACACAATACAACGTTATCCCACATCGACGTAGCTGCCTATAGCACACAATGTCGACGCAGTTCAGACCACTTACCAGACGGATGTAGGCCTACTGTATATGAATGACATGAATGACACGGTATTCGTCCATGCCTATAGTGATTTAGATTCATACTGCATGTGATTTAGATTCATACTGCATGTGATTTAGATTCATACTGCATGTGATTTAGATTCCTTGTTTGTAGTGGAAGGCATGGATACCGCATGTCATTTAGCTTGGCTGGTCTTGGTAGAGGGGTTGTGTGCTCTGCCAACAACCCCAGACGCCTGGTGCCCCCCCCCCCCCACTCGGGTCACAAACCCTGCAACTCTCCCTCAAAGGAAGAAAGGAAAACCAAAGGGTCATTTTAGATTAGAAGTATCCGAGTCCACCATCATCACACGTGTTTGCATGTGAGACCACCATCACCACACGTGTTTGTATGTGAGACCACCATCATCACACGTGTTTGTATGTGAGACCACCATCATCACACGTGTTTGTATGTGAGACCACCATCATCACACGTGTTTGTATGTGAGACCACCATCACCACCCCTCCTAAATTTCGTTGTTTGGTACCTGTACTGTAGCAATGACAAATAAAGTCCATTACATTCCATTCCATCACACGTGTTTATATGTGAGACCACCATCATCACACGTGTTTATATGTGAGACCACCATCACCACCCCTCCTAAATTTCGTTGTTTGGTACCTGTACTGTAGCAATGACAAATAAAGTCCATTCCATTCCATTCCATCACACGTGTTTATATGTGAGACCACCATCATCACACGTGTTTATATGTGAGACCACCATCACCGCACGTGTTTATATGTGAGACCACCATCACCACACGTGTTTGTATGTGAGACCACCATCACCACACGTGTTCGCATGTGAGACCACCATCATCACACGTGTTCGCATGTGAGACCACCGTCATCACACGTGTTTATATGTGAGACCACCATCACCACACGTGTTTGTATGTGAGACCACCATCACCACACGTGTTTATATGTGAGACCACCATCATCACACGTGTTTGTATGTGAGACCACCATCACCACACGTGTTTGCATGTGAGACCACCATCACCACACGTGTTTATATGTGAGACCACCATCACCACACGTGTTTATATGTGAGACCACCATCATCACACGTGTTCGCATGTGAGACCACCATCATCACACGTGTTTGTATGTGAGACCACCATCATCACACATGTTTGTATGTGAGACCACCATCACCACACGTGTTTGTATGTGAGACCACCATCACCACACGTGTTTGCATGTGAGACCACCATCACCACACGTGTTTGTATGTGAGACCACCATCATCACACGTGTTTGTATGTGAGACCACCATCATCACATGTGTTTGCATGTGAGACCACCATCACCACACGTGTTTGCATGTGAGACCACCATCATCGCACGTGTTTGTATGTGAGACCACCATCATCACACGTGTTTGTATGTGAGACCACCATCATCACACGTGTTTGTATGTGAGACCACCATCATCACACGTGTTCGCATGTGAGACCACCATCATCACACGTGTTTGCATGTGAGACCACCATCATCACACGTGTTCGCATGTGAGACCACCATCATCACATGTGTTTGTATGTGAGACCACCATCATCACACGTGTTTGTATGTGCTCATATGTAGGCTACACGACAGTATGTGAGGGGGAAGCAAGGGGAAATGTCTATGGCACATCCTAAATGTTGCATTGTGAATTGAATTCAAAGTCATAAAGAATGACACAGAATAATGTATAGGCTACAGGGTCACTCCAACGGCTCTGTCGACAACATCCGTCCCACCAACGTGCCTGTGCTACTTCCCAGTTCCAACCAGTCACGACTCGCGAGGACCCATCCCTCCTCAGCTCCTTACAGTATCGTACGCCAGACTCCTCTACGCCGAGCGAACTAGCACCACGAACGACGAGCGATGAGCTTTTCATAAAGCGTCTCTCTCTCTCTCTCTCTCTCTCTCTCTCTCTCTCTCTCTCTCTTGTTTTCCGAGCTGTCACATATCTGAGTTGATCTAAAGATCTGCGCCCCGCACCGGTGGCTTCCTTCCTCCTCGCACCTTTTTTTCTTTCTTTTTTTAGGCCGTGTTAAAGACACCCCTTGACTGCCGCGCGGCCGACCGTGGCGAGATACCAAAATAAATGATCCCGGAGCTTACCTGTCGGGAAGAGTGATTCTGCGCGGCCGACTGTTGCAGGCCCGTCCGGAGTGACAGCAAGAGCCCATCATGTTCCAGTAATAGGGTCAAGCAGCTGGATGGGGGATTTAATGCACAGCCGGCCCAGAAGGTCTGCGAGGCCTCGGCGCCGAGGATGAATGGCCTGATGGAGGCAGCGGGACCTGTTTATTACGCCGTTTTTCTGCTTCACTGGAAACCTGTAATGATCGCCACGCTGTTTGATTGACAGTCGCCCTCTCTCTTCCCCCCCTTCCCTTCACCGTTTTTTTTCTTTTTTTCTGCGAGAAACACCAACCGACCAACCGACAAAAAAAAACGACACAAAAAAAGTGGGCGAGACCGGCGAAGGGCTAAAGAATTGTGGCTGTTGACCCATCTCCGTGCAACACCGCCACCACCACCACGAGTTCGATTTGCCTCCCTCTCCCCCCTGACAAGCCAATGATAAGTTGCTGCCTCAGGAATCTCACACACACCCTCTCAGACCACACAGGGTTAAAACGCGGCCTTTAATTAGTGCGGTAGTTTTACTTCACTGAACAAGTTCAAGAAGCTAATGATGTTTGCACACACGCCGTACGGGGGGAAACCAACATTGATAGTTTCAATTAACGCAAAACGGTGTTTTTTGAACAACACAAGCACTTCCTGTATTGTAAGGGGAGATAAGCAAATTGTTGACCTATGTTGAGGATTACAAGTCACCTAATCAATTTCCAGTTATTCCATGCTTATGTAATGATTTATTTTTCTTCATCGTCCTGTGAGTGTGTGTGTGTGTGTGTGTGTGTGTGTGTGTGTGTGTGTGAGAGAGAGAGAGAGGGAGAGAGAGAGAGGGAGAGGGAGAGAGAGAGAGGGCGAGAGAGAGAGGGAGAGAGAGAGAGAGAGAGGGAGAGGGAGAGAGAGAGTGTATCATCTACACTATAGTATGACACCTCTGAATATTCAGTTCCAGTATTATGTATAATAGTGTGCAACTGATTATTCCATAAATATAACATAGCTCATATAGAACTGTGGTCAGAGTTTCAAATCGTTCAAATGCTGACGCTCTGCATTAAGGGGTGTGTGTGTGGGTGTGTGTGGGTGTGTGTGTGTGAGAGAGAGAGAGAGAGAGAGAGAGAGAGAGAGAGAGGGAGGGAGAGAGAGAGAGAGGGAGAGGGAGAGAGAGAGACACAGAAAGAGAGAGAGACAGAGAGAGAGAGAGAGAGGGAGAGAGAGAGAGAGAGAGGGAGAGAAAGAGAGGGTGTGTGAGAGAGAGAGACAGAGAGAGAGAGAGAGAGAGAGAGAGAGAGGGAGAGAGAGAGAGGGTGTGTGAGAGAGAGAGACAGAGAGAGAGAGAGAGAGAGAGAGAGGGAGAGAGAGAGAGAGAGAGATGTTGTTGCAGTGCAGGTTCTTACCATCCCTCCCCTACTCTAATAGGGCCGTAGAACCATGAGAACTATGTTGGCACGCTGCAGAATGCCTGCCTGAACTACACTGATAAAATCCATTTAAGATGTCACTTAGTGTTGGGGAGGATCCTGGCATGGGGAGGCAGCTCAACTCCTTCTAAACCACTTAACCCTGTTGCAGATTATCTGACAGATGATGATCGTGAATATGAGAGGGGGAGGACAGAGGCCTGCGGCGTTACAGCCTGACACCAAGATAACCACGAACACCACCAGACTTAAGCACTTAAACCCAGTAAACAAAGAGTCCAAAAGAAAGAAACTTTAAGACGTCCTAAAGATGTCATATGGACATCCTAGAAAGACGTCACCTGGACGTCCTAGAAAGACGTCACCTGGACGTCCTAGAAAGACGTCATCTGACATAAACAACAGGGAGGAGGTTCAGCACCTTGTGACGTTAGAATTATAAGGTTCTATCTTAATATATCTATAATATTTTTGTCAAAATGTAGTTTTTTACATAATCTGATCCATTAGGTGTTCTTCTTATCCACGGACCCAGATGGGCATCCGAAGTGATATAAAGAGTTTACCTCGATCAATTCTCTTCATCGATATCACATTTTTTTCACAATTTTGCATGCTATACGATGCCAATTTTTTTTCCCAGAGACGGTAAACACGGCCTAAGTCACATCCAGTTTTCTCCAACTGGAGAATGTGTCATGTCCGGTTTCAACGCCAAATGTCCATACCATTGGTCGGCCAACCCAAAAAAAAATATTAAAATAAAATGAAATCTGATACATGAGAAAGGTCAAAGGTCAAAGATGGTGCCAAAATATCTCCAAATGGCCTAAACATATAGGTGTCCGCCTAAACATACCTGTACTAAAACAGGTACAAAGTTGCATTTGCTCACATTACTAGCATCAACTTTGGCACAAGTACTAATAAGACCCTGGAGTACTGATTCCTAGATGATTTGGGCTTCGTTATCAGGTTTCCAAGGTGATATTCACTGTAAAAGCTGTTGTTTTTTTAGGCGGAGACTGAATTTGAGATGTTCTAGCTCTATTTGCTCTGACACAGTAACATAGATTTTGATTCTGACACTTCTACAGCCACCCCACAGGTGTTAGCTTTCATTTGATAACAATATCATTATGAAGGCCCTTGTGATTGTGGAGATATTCTATATTCACTGTGGGCATGTCATTTCGAGCAGAAAACCAGAAAAATTAGGTGGATAAGAAGTTAATGCCTGTGTGGTGTTATTTTTAAAATGTTGACATTTTTGAGTTAGTAATTCATTAAATACAAAGGTTCCATCTCACAAAACATAATGGAATGTAAAAACTTTGACACTCAATATCTCTGAACTGTCCTAAACGGAGAAAGAACCTTATCATTCTAAACGGAGATAGAACCTTATCATTCTAAACGGAGATAGAACCTTATCATTCTAAGCTCACGACCTGGCGGGATGGTGTGATGACGCCAACAACCCAGCCCTCAACACCAAGAAGACCAAGGAACTGATTGTGGATTACAGGAAAACCAAACGCTGTGATCACCCCCCCCCCCCCCCCCCCCCCCCCCCCCGTCTACATCAATGGGATGGAGGTGTAGCATGTTCCTGGGTGTCCATATCTCAGAGGAGGACCTCTCCTGGACCCTCAACTCCTCCATTCTGGTCAGAAAGACAATGGCAACAGCGCTTTTATTTCCTGAGGAGACTGAAAAAAGCCCAGCTGTCTCCCAGGATTCTGGTCAGTTTCTACCAGTGTGCATCATCGAGAGCATCCTGACCAACTGCATAACAGTGTGGTACGGCAGCCGCTCTCTCTCTCTCTGACCGGGAAGGCCTTGCAACGGGCGGTGAAAACCGCCCAGTACAACGTTCTAGAACACCTAGCTCCTGGCGATGGAATGTTCTCCGACGTTCTAGAACACCTAGCTTCTGGTGATGGAATGTTCTCCGACGTTCTAGAACACCTAGCTCCTAGCTGATGGAATGTTCTCCAACGTTCTAGAACACCTAGCTCCTGGTGATGGAATGTTCTCCACCCTCTGCCACCATTGCGGACCTTCAGGAGATGCGGTGTCTGATGCGGAGGACGCGGGGCATCATTGAAGACACCTCTCACCCCCAGTCACGGCCTGTTTGCCCTCCTCCCTCTCACACGGGGGGAGGGAGGCGGTACAGGAGGCTAGGCCGCCGCACCAGCAGGCTGGCGAACAGCTTCTTCTTCCCCACAGCTGTCAGGATACTGAACTCTAGACCTCGGCGGTAGCCCCTTGCCCCTCTAACCCCTCTACCCCCCCCCCCCTCCCCCTTCAACCCCCAAACAGGATGACCTTTGCACACCCCACCCAGTCCCCCCAGCCCCAGCCCCAGCCCCCTTCATTCAACAGGATGGACATTGCTGTTTTTGCACGTAGTACATATACTGTACATGTTATTGATAACCACTGCATTGTACATATCTACTGTATATGCATTGTACATACCTCAACCCTGCCTGTACATATATCTGTTCATACCTATGGCTTGCCTAGTATGCACTATTGCATAGTACTATTGCATTACCTAGTAAGCACTATTGACTGGCTGGATGTCAAGTGCATTTCGTTGTCACTGTACCATGACAACGACAACGGCAATGACAATTAACACTAGAACAGCCATGCCTTTTCTACCTACTAAAAGAGCCGCCTCTTTTTCAATGCTAAGCTGCTATTTACACACAACGACCACTAGTTGGCCGCTTGTAAATTAGCCTGTTTCCGACACAGAAAAACTGCAAAATAGCTTTAGATTAGCTTATCCTGATGTGATATTGAAAATGTAAGGATACTGGGGTGGTAGAACCCACATATCTAGGAAAAGTCATGAAAGGAGGGTCCTAAAAATTTGATCGAGTGCAAAGACATAAAAACAATTTTTTACTCACAGGTCAAATGACGCCTCATAGCTGATTATGTGTTAAATTGAATCCGAATCTGAATCCTACTGGAAGTCAAAGAACGGGTTGGGAAACCCTCCCGGTGTGTGATTTACCTCAGCGGAGCCCTGGTCCGGTCGTAAATAACACCTATTAGCAGTGGTAATTAGCCGCGCTGTAGCGGAGCGCAGAAAACCAGTCCAAAATGGACAAAGCAAAAAAACCGCCATGTTTGGCAGGCCTTACGCAAAGCAATAACAATCCATGGGAACTTGACAGTGGAGCACTTTTCTTTGCAGCCACGTCACTTCTCCAGATGGACTCGGTAATAAAGTGTACGTGAATGCTGAATGTTTTTGTGTTGTTGCTCATAGCCTATAAAGAGATGTTGATGGTGTTTGGCCATTTGTCAAGGTGGAACAACTATGAAACAAACAAATCCCCCCCCCCCCCTAACCCATATGCTATGTCGGGCTAGTTGTTTAATTTCAGGGTGAGAGTGCACATTCCCGCCAAATGACACTGACAACTGCAGGTCAAGCCGTATGTTTTAAGGAAGTGCTTAAAGCTGTCGGATTTATAATTCTACCATAAATGTTGTATAGGCCTTTAAATAATATCTCTCTCTCTCTCTGTGAATGAACCAGCTGTGCAGAGCATTACCTGATTAAATAAACCTTCTGTGTTCAGATTCATAATAAAAACCACAATACTTTATTTACGTTCACCACCTATTCTGGTTTCTGGTTTGGGCCATCTGTTTAAATACCTAGTTGCAGGGCCCTAACACAGAACACATGCACTACCTCACATGAGAACATTAATCGCTAGAAGTGTAACTTAGCCTCCCTGCTTGAACAGAAGAAATAACATGACGAGCCTCTGGAAAGCCATTACTGTAGACAGACACTTAAACTGTAATACAGGAATTGGTTAAATAAAATGGATAAAAACCCTAAACGGTGATGTCGAACTTCTGCTGATGCCATGCGATTACCCCAGTGCACGCTGCTGTCTAAATGTTTTCTTTGTTACCAGTAATGATAACGTCTAATGATAACAAGGTTGGCAGATCGGCGGTTCGAGCCCCGGCTGGCCACATGTCGAAGTGTCCTTGGGCAAGACACTGAACCCCAAAATTGCTCCCAGTGAGCGGGCCGGCCGGCGCCTTGCATGGTAGCTTGGCCGCCATTGGTGTGTGAATGTGTGTGTGAATGGGTGAATGAGAGGCCATTGTAAAGCACTTTGGAGCAGCTTTGGAGCAGCAAAAAAGGCGCTATATACAGTAAGTGCAGTCCATTTACCATTTAACAGTCTATACCCATTACAATACAACACTTTGAATACTCCACTCCACCCCCAGCAAGAAAAAGCTACTCAAAAACAAATTCAGGCAAATTCAGGCTCGATACACAGTACATGAGCAATAATCTTGATATCAACCAGTTACGGTTACGTAATGGGGGTGGAAAATTGGCAATATTGCAAATGTTGTTGCAAAAAATAAACGAAAGGGGAAAAAATTCAGGCATAGATATCCAAGACACAAGCAATCATCTTGATATCAACCAGTTACGGTTATGAATGGGGTGCATGAAAAATCAGCAATATGGCAAATGTTGTTCCCAAAAAAAGAGGTGAATTGTCTTAATGGTCCCCTCCCTCCTAGTTAGCAGTGTTTGGGTACCTCGCTGTGCGCCCCTGCTCACTCATCCTCTGCTTCTTTAGGATGCCTCTGTTCTCTCCTTCTCTGCGTCTGTTTCTCTCCATCTTCTGATTCATTTGCCCGCTGAGCGCACTAATCATGCACTCGGAACGCATTACAGTCAAAGCTGAATTAACTATTTATTACACCACTGTGCGATGCCATGACTCTCTCTCTCCTCTCTCTCCTCCCTGCCTGCCTCCTCATGCTCCTTGTGTAAAGCCGTAAGCTGTGAACCAGAGGCCAGAAAGAAAAGTAACTAGGCATGACAAACGCCGCAAACAGAGACTGATGTATGTATGTATGTATGTAAGGGTGGGTGGGGTGGTCTTAAAACCGCACGACTGAAGGATTGTACAGTGGATGCACGTGTGTCCATATTGTCCACATTCGTTAACTTCACCTGTCTTATATCCAGGCTGTGTCTGTGTAGCGTACACCAGGGAGGACTAGGGGATGTAGAGGACAGAGGACACGCTAGTTATAACGCATGGAACGGAATGAGCTCCTTGTTTAAGTCATGAACAGGCCAGGAGAAAAGTAACTAGGCATGACAAACGCCGCAAACAGAGACTGATGTACATGATGTATGTAAGGGGTGGGTGGGGTGGTCTTAAAACCGCAGGAAACTGAAGGACTGTACAGTGGATGCATGTGTGTCCATATTGTCCACATTCGTTAACTTCACGTGTCTTATATCCAGGCTGTGTCTGTGTAGCGTACACCAGGGACGACTAGGGGACGTAGAGGACAGAGGACAGGCTGGTTATAAGGCGTGGAACGGAACGAAGAGCGGATCACAATGCGAATAAGGACTTGTGTCAAACGCGTAAGAGTAGCGCTCTCTCGGGAGAGGACGTTGGTGAGGGGTAGAAGCACAGATGTTCCAGCCTTAAATAGCACAGAGTGTAAATTGAACAGCGAGAAGTTAAGGCTGTCACACCTCTGTGTGAAAAACATTTATGACGAAGTCAAAAATGTTTAAAACAATGTTAATGAGCATTATTATTGTCTTCTTTTTTGGGGAGAGAAATCAATGACGGTTGTATCGTGAAGTATGTACTGTGAAGTATTCCCTCGATGCATACTTTGCCTACCTACGTATGTATTGTCGAATGTAGTTTTCCGCTAGTTAATTCAAGTGAAGTTATTTAAGTCGTTTCTCAACTGTCGTCTTTGTTTTCATATAAAACAGATAAAGGAAGCCCGCGCCATATGAGGGATAATGTCACGCACCTGTGTAACCAGTTACAGCTGTCGGCCTTGTTTATTTTTCCCTCTGCTACTGTAGAAACATATAAATATCTAACACCAAACACTCGCCGTTTAAACAATCATGAGAAACACGAGACTCACATCTGCTCTGTGAGAAGAAGAAAAAAGTGTTCGTTCACATGTTCGTGTCAGAAGGTTATATTAAAGGGCTTAACATTTGTATATGTACGACTGTCTCTTTCTCTTAGGCCTACAATTAACCCCATGGGGGGGGCACACTCTGGCATCTACTTGTTCTGCCTTTTTTAAAAGCAACACTGCTCCCATGAGCCTCTCTCAGCAGGGGGAGGGGGGGGGGGGGGTTTGGGGGGGTTGACTCCGTACCGTACCGACGACTTTCTTTGCCGCAAAACGATCTGAGAGAGAGTGTCGAATGTTAAAACGGCATAACTGTTAGGTTCTCCTTAGCCTGTGATAGGAGATAGGAGATAGGAGATAGGAGGCTTAGGAGATAGGAGGCTAAGGAGCTATACGTTAAAAGCCAGTTATCGTACTGCTTGGACCTGGATATTTATCTTTAGCCCAGGGTAGCTAGCTTCTCCTTAGCCTTGTGTGTTCCTCTCTGCGTGGGTCCGGAAGCGTTGCGCTCTCTCCTTCTCCTCCTTCGTGTTCCTCTCCGCTTGCTTGGCAGGCTCGCCTGCTGGCCTACATCACAGGGAGTGGTGGGCCCTCCACTTCATCAAACCACCCTGGCAGATCAGCATGGAGGGGTATTAATAATTGTGTCTGTGCTGTTACAGATGTTGCACAAATGAATATGGCTCCTCCGCTGGTCTCCTGACACCGGGGCGCCTCAGGTGCCTGACGCAGACCCAGATCTGTCTCCTCGTCCTCCCGGAAACTTCCGGATCCCACTGTGAGGAGACAAGGAGACAACCAGCAACTCGTTGTCTTCCTATCGGCCCAATAAGCAAAAGCACTTAAAGAAACACCTCGAGTATATTCATTATGTCTCTAGATTGTATCCGTATTTTAATGTATCGTCGTTTACATGATATACTGTGTCCCGCTGGTTATTCAGTATATCATCTTCTACGCTGTAGTATGACACCTCTGAATATTCAGTTCCCAGGATTATGTAGAATAGTGTGTGCTACTGATTATTCCATAAATATAATATAACATCGCTCATATAAAGAACTGTGGTCAGTGTGAGAGTTTTTCGAATCGTTTCGAATGAGTGACGCTCTGCATGAAGGGGTGTGTGTGTGTGAGAGAGAGAGAGAGAGAGAGAGAGAGAGAGAAGGGGAGAGAGAGAGAACGTGAGAGAGAGAAGGGGAGAGAGAGAGAGAGAGAGAGAGAGAGAAGATGAGAGAAAGAGAGAGAGATGGAGAGCGAGAGAGAGAGAGAAGGGTAGAGAGAGAAGGGCAGAGAGAGAGAGAAGGAGATGGAGATGGAGAGAGAAGGAGAGAGAGCGAGAGAACGAGAGAGAGAAGGGGAGAGAGAGAGGAGAGAGAGGAGAGAGAGGAGAGAGAGAAGGGCAGAGAGAGAGAAGGGGAGAGAGAGAGAGAGAAGGAGAAAGAGAGAAGGACAGAGAGAGAGTGTGTGAGAGCGAGAGAGAAGGAGAGAGAAAGAGAGATGGAGAGAGAAAGTGAGAGTGCGAGAGAGAGATGGAGAGAGAGAGAGAAGGGCAGAGAGAGGAGAGAGAGAGAGAGAGAGAGAGGAGAGAAGGAATGAAATATGACTTTTCCATGAGAGCAGTGTGTGTAGGCGCTGAGTAAGAGCAGGCCCAGCTGCTGCACAGATGAGCTCAGCCTCTCCTCCTCCCCGCCCAGGCCTCGTGTTTCACAGTGACCTCCGCTTCCTGTGTGGAACGGAGAGCTACTGAGAGGCGAGCAGCACTTGTAAAAAGCCTTTCCTGAGGAGCGGAGTTATGAAGAGGTGCTGCTGTGTCAAACATCTGCTCCATCCATTACACTCACACAGCGCCGGGGCGGCGTACAGTAGAGCAAGAACCATCAATAAATCTCTCAGCCTCTGGTGACCAGACATTTTCCGAGGGGCTCTCTCTCTCTCTCTCTCTCTCTCTCTCTCTCTCTCTCTCTCTCTCTCTCTCTCTCTCTCTCGCAACCGAGCGACTGCCCTCCTCCCTCCTCCTCCACCCACCTCCCTCCTCCTCCTCCTCCATCCTCCTCCCCCCCTAGAATCCGAATGACTGCCCTCCCCCCCCCCTCCCCCCCCCCCTCGATCCAAGCCGTAAAGAAATTAAATAAATAAAAATCCAGCATTAATGATGATAATGAGAACGGAGGTTGAGCGGGTCTCTGTGTGGAGAGGCCAGTGATACATCACGCAACGCCAATGAGAGAGAGAGAGAGAGAGAGAGAGAGAGAGAGAGAGAGAGAGAGAGAGAGGGGAGAGAGAGAGAGAGAGGGAGAGAGAGAGAGAGAATCAAAGAGGTATCAAAGGTGGGAGCCAAAACATCTATATGTCAATGAGGTAATGATCATGCAAATAAATCAAATGTCTCATTATTTATTGGATTTTTTTAGCGTGGATAACTGATTTAGTACAGCGTTAGATGATAGTATTTGAATGGAGTTGTTGCCAATTTGCCCTATGAAGAAGAAATAAACACCACAGCACATGATGATGTCTGTCACAGGCCCTTGAAATCACACAGCCTCAATGACTCAATGACGTCCCGTTCGCCAAGGTAATGAAGACAAGCTAACAATCCGATATGAAGGACATGCCAAATAAGGAGCAGGAGGGAGTTCTGCAGAAAGATTTGTTTTAATATTTCATATTAGACTAGATAATTAATCTACAAAAATATACATGCATTTTTTTTTTTTTTGCCTGCATTACGGACCGTGCGCTCATATAAAATGGGGACTGTAAGTTCAAACTTTTAAAAAATTCACATATTTGCATCAATTTTTAAAAGGGGTTTATATCTAATGAATTTAGATTTAATTTGGCATGGCATAAAATCCATTTGTACAGTTTTTAATTAAGAATGCAGTCCATGCAATTAAAATTATGGGTAGAGCCTTCATCAGTGGGTCCTGGGAGAACCCCAGTCGAAAAAATTATGTTAATGCTTTACAGTGAAAACACTTTGCATGGAAGAGGATTCTGTTCCTCTCTGCCTTCTCCTGCAGACAATGCGGCCCTCAGACAAACGCCTCCTAAGCTGCCTTCCAAGCACGCGGCGTTTGAAGCCTGTTTATTCCTTTGTTTACAATTGCTTCAGCGTATGGAACATATGTCAGCCATGTGTATGGAGATGCCAACGGAAAAGACTGACACTAATTTGTGTTTAAGTGTTGTTTGACAAAATGCAGTGATACTTAACGGAGCCTTCAGATTTGTGTTATTTATAAACTCCCTTCCTCGTTTTTTTATCATGTATTTATCGTGTACGTCTCATCCGAACCATAATGAATCTTTAAGTAACAAGAAAGTGACAGTAAAAGAGAAGTATAATTAATACATGCTGTCTTCTAAAATACCCCAGCGCTTGTTATAAAACGCTTGTTATATTGTTTATTCATTTCCCTAGTTTCGCTACTCCACTAGTACTCTGGGACTGTATCGTTTGTGTCTAGGCTTCGGGCCTTGCTAATGCCCCGCGTGTGACCTCCCTCACCCTCACCCTTTCCGAGGTATCATGTCAATATTCATTTGCTTAGTCACAGCGTACAGTAATAACACTGCAAGGTCATAGCAGCTTGTTTTATGTTGTTTTCTATGTAAAACAACAGGTATCTTATGAGATACCACAGGGTTCAAGGAGACAGCCCTGGTAAATAAACAGTAGCGTGCTGATGATGTGACCTGGGGTCGCACCGGCAGTTAGCATGGGCGTCTCAACATATGCCTGCGTCTGTGTGAGCCTGAATCCTGCCACTGCCTCACTTCTGACACACACTCAGGTTGAAAAACACAAGAATAGAATATGTGTTATATATGTATATATATTATATATGTAACCCTTCCCTTTTTGTAACCCTTTTTGTAACCCTTTCCTTTATATAGGTATATATATAATATGCCTGTGTCTGTGTGAGCTTGAATCCTGCCACTGCCTCACTTCTGACACACTCATGTTGAAAAACACAAGAATATAATATATATTCTCCCTATATATATATATATATATATAATATAATGTGAAACATGAATATATAAATGTGTATGTTACAGATCGACTAATGTTGTACACTGTTAACAATGTCGTATCAGAGAGATCGTTGCATTCAAGTTGAAAAACATGGGGGGGGTTAGGCCTAACTAAATAAAAAACACATTTTCATCCTTATCCCATCCTCGAAGGTTGACAAGCTCAATCTTTTCTTATTTTATTTTTCTTTCTTACCAAAAGAAAACAATGCCTCGCTCGCTAGCTATCTAGATGTAGGTGCTCTTTGTAGGTGGTTCTCCGGTCCTGAATCCCACAGCGTTAATGGAGACGGCATCTGGCTGGATCACCTTACCGTTTGGCCCAGCCTCTCCCTCCTACACAGCTCTGACATACAGACACGTCCTTCCCACTCCCATCATCAACCTTTTATTGCTGCACCGCATGTAACCCTTCCCTTTCTGCTCACTGGCCTCTTCGCTCTACTGTTCAGGCTACTGCCGTAGAAGATGAATGATAACCAGAATCAGATGCACTGCAGTGCTTCTCTCTCTCTCAGTGCAGTGCACTCATTTTGTACTAGCGAATATATAAAGATGATGTTTAGGACAGATAGGGCTGTATAGACTTGCAGTGAGCATCGTTCTAGATCATTCTAGAAACTGGTGGTTATAACAATGAACTTCTGGTTGCACACACGACACACCCCGGGTCAATGTGAACACTGCATTACCCTTTGCACTACTGCTGTTTACAAATACTGCCTTTGCACATACCTCCTTTGATATAACCACTATTTATACATATGTATACACCATACTGTACATATCTACCTTAACTGTACATAGCTCATAACTGCATATACCTCTAACTACCATACTGCACATATCACTATCACTGTTATGTTTTTATATCATGTTGTATATCACTATTTGCACTTCTGGTTAGATGCTAAACTGCATTTTGTTGTCTGGTACTACTCTGCAATAACAATACAATTTAATTTAATCTAATCGAATAAAAAGCACATCGGTCCACTAGTGACGGCGTCTTCAAATGACGCCCCCCAAAAAAGACATAGACATTTGTTACAATATTAGCATTAGCAGTGACTGTGTGTGTATTGCCGTCTTAAGAGGTAAACAATATGGTGAAGGTCTTATTACTTCCAGACGTCCCTCCAGAGCTGGATACAACATCCACATTGCGCCTCGCTCACAAGTTAATCTAGTCACCTGATCCATCTCTGTGGACTTCATTATGAAAGCTCGGAGGCGATATTAGACACAAATATTACAGTTAGCCCTCCACCCACCAGCTAACCAGAGAGAGAGAGGCGCCGTGGCAACATAAATTAGATTCCGTGCATGCCTCCTCTTCATTTGCTTGTTGTAAACACGCATCCGAACACGTCTCCAGACTGGCATCTGATACACCATGTAACACGTGTACGTCAGCTCTGTAGGACAGAACTGGGCACGGCTACTGAATAAACACCCTCGACATGATACGTTTGCATACGTGTTAGACCTTTGTTACCTCATGACAGAAACGAGGTTGAAAGCTAATTCCAATTCTAAGTCAAACACTAGTTCCTAGTTCCATATTCCATATTTCTTCTTCATAGATGTGAGGACAATAGCATTAGAGTCTTATAGCCATGGAGTCTTAGGCCGGTCACTGTTTGTTTGGTAAGATGATGGCTGAGGGGTTGAATTGGACAGATAGCCAAGTTGTAAAACCCTCTTCTCCCTGCTTCCATATGATAAATGTCAACAAAGGATTACAGGAAAAATCCATCTGGAAACGGAGAGCCATCACAAATACTGGCTTCCCCCCCTGGGCACCCTAATACTTTACAGACAAATGTAAAAGATTTATAGCACCACGGACATCAAACACCATCTCACTTGCACTTCTCATTTGGATCCAATTGACACATTTTGAATTCCTTTTAACCTAATGAAATTCTTTCTCTCCACATTACTTTATGAAATGACCTCACGCAGGAGATTTATTCATTCCACCACGTAGGTGAGCAGAGGAGGAGAAGTTGTCTGAGTGAGAGAGAGAGAGAGTGAGGGAGAGGGTGTGTGTGTGTGTGTGCATGGGTGTGTGCGTATGTTTATGTGTGTGTGTGTGTGTGTGTGTGTGTGTGTGAGGTTGTGTGACGGTGTGTGTGTGTGTGTGTGTGTGTGTGTGTGTGTGTGCGTGCGTATGTTTATGTGTGTGTGTGTGTGTTTAAGTGAGTGTCTGTGTGAGGTTGTGTGACAGTGTGTATGTTTATGTGTGTGTGTGTGTGTGTGTGTGTGTGTGTGTGTGTCTAACTGAGTGTCTGTGTGAGGTTGTGTGACAGTGTGTGTGTGTGTGTGTGTGTGTGTGTGTGTGTGTGTGTAGGGTGTGTATTTCCTCTGAACAACTGAAGTTGCCATGGTTGTCACACACCCACTTGGGAGAAGGAGAGCAGCGTATTGATTGTGGACTCTGTACAAATAGTTCATTTTATCAAGCTTGACTTTTCTTCATCGCTCCACATGCTAAATAATGAATAACTCCATCCGTCAATGCTTAAAAGTATTTATTACTCCGGTCCCTCAGCATCGATAAAACAGCCTGGGTGAGCAGCTTTACCTTCCAAATGTCCAGGAAAAGAAACCGCCACAAGTGCCCTATCAAGTGAACGGCTTAAGCTAGGCCACAGTCTAATAAACAGACAGATTCATCAACTTCATTGAAGTTCCGCCGCTGATTTACTTCCTGGAGCACTTTTGTAACATATTAATTGACTGTGTGAAGCTTCGAGGGCCAGGCAGGATGAAGAGGTTAACAGCTAGCAGCATCATCCCAACTGTCGCACCGGTTTTTAAATATTTGAATAGTGTAGTAGAATCATCTGGAAGCCACCGTAAACACACATTTCTAACTGAAATAACGGTTTTCTAAAAATCCCCCCCTTTTCAATTCAACATGCTGTAAAACAGAAGATTCCGGAAGGAAGCAGCAGGCATATTGAATCAAGAGTCCGTGACCACACGTAACATAACATTGACCTATGCATTCAACTGCGAACTGCTAACGCCTAAACATTTAAATTCATTTCACAATGTAGTTAAATATTCATTGGGTCAGGAGGGTGACGCCTTCTCTATCCAGTATCACGGGCCAAATATCCACTTGGCTAAATGATGTTTACATACATGGCAACCAAATCTACTGTTACTTCCCACAAATAAGATTGTTTTAACAAACCTTCCTCTCTAGTAGACCGGCTTAAGTAAAACATACCATAAAATCCATAATTAAACACAACCCCGAGTGTTTAATGTACCAAATGGAAATAAAATGCCGGTTACTACTCAAGCTTTAAATTATTTTAGTAACCGATGTCAGAGGTAAAACGATACAGAATAACATTAGGCGGTTTTGACCATTGAATATTTTATGGAGAAAGTGGTTCGAGAGAGGGTCTTTCATTATATTTTTTAAGGCATTTCATGACATGTATAAATAAATTTCCCCCCACTTTCACATAATCCATTACCACAGCTGAATTATACATTTCTACTCCTGAATTCCAAGTGTCCGACTATAAGCCTAACAGGGTAGAAATAGCAATTAGGCATATTAGACATAGGCATATATGGTGGATTAATGGACTGGCTGTCTGTCCTGCTAGCACTCCCGAGACATGATGCCAGGTCCCCCAACGACAACGCCAGGACTTCACTCCCATCGCAACGCTCCGACCGGCTGTACTCTCAATCTTGTTGCTCATTTGATTAGCTTCATCTAAGCTGCAGAGCTAAGAAATGCTTAAGTGCATGTCGGGTCGCTGACTCGGTTATGAGTGACGTTAGCTAGGGCAGGATTGTTTGATAAATAGCGTAGAGTTAAAAGACTTTGAGTCATAGCAAGCAACTCAGTTCAATAGACTCAGAGTCATTAAAGGTTTTTTGAAAATGCCGGGGACCCACTTTTATGTTTATGACGGTGAACATAACAAAAAGAAAAAAGACAAAATACAAAAACAGCACAAGGGCAATATGTCCAGCTAACTGCCAGACTTATTTGTTAAACAGATGTGTTTTCAAATCGTTTACCCCCCCCCCCCCCCCCTCTTACACACACACAGAGGCCTTCTGGTCACCTGCATTTTATATTTAGGTAAAAAAAAAAAGAGGTTAAAGATTTGCTTTGCTATAGGGCTATGGATGGATTCTGAACTTTAAAGCTCGCTCAAAAGACTGATTGTTGGGGGTATTTTCAGACCTCCCGGTGCAAACATTAACTGGTTGAAAAGCACTCTGGAATGTAACGAAGGAGACAATATTGGGCACAGAGCCAAGACGTGCAGGAACGAGCGCCTGGCGTCTGGACCAGGGGATTTGAGGAGGCGAACACAGCCCGGCACTCGAGCACGCGGGGCTGGAACTGGCACACTGTGATCCACGCTTTAGCCAAAGGGATTTAAATGTAAAGGGAAGGGAAGGGAAACTAGTGGCAAGTCAAAATCTCCTACACTTCTTCTCACTGCGTGTGTTGAAACGAGCAGAGAAAAGAGGAAGTGGAGTGGGGGGGGGGGGGGGGGGGGGGGGGGGGGGAGACTGGGAGTCTATTAATTCATTCTGGGCCAGCTAAGTCAAGAGTAGAAGAAGTCTTTTAAACTGTTTTTTTTCCTCTCTCTCTCCCTTCTTCTAGTTTAGTTTCCTCATCATGCTCTGCCACCCAGAAAGCCACCAGGCTGAGAAACTTGAAACTGCTGCTGTCAATCAATGGGTAAGGGTTAGGGCACCCCCCCCCCCCCCCCCCAACATCAGCTTTATTGACAGGGCGTTTTAAAAGGGAGTGGTCGTCGTGGCGACGAGAGAATGCTCAGTGCTCGAGACCCAATCCTCATGTGGCCCCCCTGCCCATATGATGGCAGAGGAGGCAGTTCTATTTAGAATAGTTAAAATAAGAAAGGTTATGGTCTGTTGTAGGGAGAAGCTGCTTCTTTGGCTAATGAATACGTAACTTCTCCTCCCTCCCTGTGTCCTTGGACTGTCATCTCCAACCTTTTGAAGCTGTATCTGATTATCCAGCCAGTAATTAATCATAATTAAGCCCGAGCGCCGAGCCAGAGACTTGGAGAGGTAGAGAGAGGAGAGGAAAGGAGAGGTAGAGTGAGGAGGAGAGGAGAGGTAGAGAGAGGAGGAGAGGAGAGGTAGAGAGAGGAGGAGAGGAGAGGTAGAGAGAGGAGGAGAGGAGAGGTAGAGAGAGGAGAGGAGAGGAGAGGTAGAGAGAGGTAGAGAGAGGAGGAGAGGAGAGGTAGAGAGAGAGGAGGAGAGGAGAGGTAGAGAGAGGAGAGGAAAGGAGAGGTAGAGAGAGGAGAGGAAGGTGGCTTTAGATCTGGAAGAGGGAAGAGAGGAGAAGGTGGATGTGGACCTGGAGAGGAAGAGAGGGGAAGGTGGTGGTGGGTGTAGTGGGGGTGGGGGAGGTGTTGGTGGTGGTGGGGGTGATGGTGGTGATGATGGTGGTGGTCCACCACTGCCATCCCCACCACCCCCACCACCACCTCCACCACCTCCACCACCACCACTACCACCACCACCTCCACCACCCCCACCTCCACCACCACCTCCACCTCCACCACCACCACCTCCACCACCTCCACCACCACCTCCACCACCACCTCCACCACCTCCACCACCACCTCCACCACCACCTCCACCACCACCACCTCCACCACCTCCACCACCACCCCCACCACCACCTCCACCACCTCCACCACCACCTCCACCACCACCTCCACCTCCACCACCCCCACCACCACCACCACCACCCTGGTGGAGGTGGTGGTGGTGGTGGTGGTGGGGGTGGTGGTGGTGCTGGTGGTGGTGGTGGAGGAAGGAAGGCACAACGTATGAGAGAATATCAGTTTAAATGGGACAAATATGATGCAACCGTTTACACCATAGCTACCTTGATGAGGAAATTGTACATTTCCATCAGGGACCATCAGTGTTGTTGTGATGCACATTTGGTTAATATCTAGCATCCATACAGAGCCTTCTAGAACAGGACATGCAGCCAAGGCAGATTAGAGTCGATATTATCTTACGTAAGTAACCATCTCGTCCCTTTTTTGCTTCAAATAAATCTCTCATGTGATTTCCAGATGGCGTGTAAGTTGTGTAAGTTGTAACTCCTCGGCTTGGTCAAAAGGTTTAGAGACTGAAGCCCTGGCCGGTTTGCTGGCCCTTTGCTAATATATTTTTCTTTCCTCGGCCAGCAGTTTATTATTAGGAAGTGCTCTCATTGCATCAGTAGAATGGAGAGTGATGTTTTCTGTCGGCATAGCAGGGAGAAGCAGAGATTAATGGCGAGGTCAGCAATATCTCCTGGTCCCTTCGGGTCTGCCTTGAAACCCTGCCAGTCCGCTGACAGGGGTCAGGCTGGCTGCTCTCTCTCTCTCCCTGCACCTCCAGCAATGAAACCGGTCACGCCTCTCTGATTGCAATGTTTTTACAAGGTTTCCCATTCATAATCGCCCCCCCCCCCCCCGCCCCTACACATTCCCAGTGTTGTGTGTTTGTGTGTGTGTGTGTGTGTCATGAATCCTGACAACGATTTCTGTTTAGACAAGAAGTGATACAGGGGGCATAAGGAACGTATCATATCCTCATACATGAAACCTGAGAACGACCGTAGTCTTTTTAGTCGGTTTTTTTCATCTCCCTCTCCTCAAAACGACGATGACATTTTGAATTGAAGAGGTTTCTGCGCTTGTTTGACATTAGCTGTTAGCATGGGCGCATGCTAGCCCCCCCGCAGCTGTTAGACCGACCAGACACTCTCAGGCGGTGTTGCCTCGTCCCGCTGATGGAGTGCTGAACGAACGCCTGCATTGAGTTCCCAATGACACCCCCTCCCTCCCCCCCTCCCTCCCCCACCACACCCCCACACCCCCCCGCCATCTCCTCGATTAATTCCCTCTCCTCAGTCAAACTCCTGATACGGCCCCTGCTAGCCTACAGGGATGGTTAGACACAGCGCTCGGATTTGATTGTCCTCTGCCTAACCTGACCCGAGGACGACTTTGTTCTTACAACGAGGACACCAAATTAACACTGAACCATTTCACAGCGAGAGTCTCTCATCTTAATGGGGGATGACCTGGAGAAATCTACCCTAATTATCCTGATTATTACAATCTTTCTGTGGGAGAATATAAAAGCCTCATTATTGTTCTTTTTGAATTGTTCATTATGATTATTTTCAAGCCTGAAGCCCTTTTTCTTTTTCTTTTTTAAAGGCAGAGGAGAGGAGAGGAGAGAGGAGAGGAGAGAAAAGAGGGGGATAGACGCTTTGATTGGTTAATAACCGACAGTGGCAGACATGGAGAGGGTTCTGTGGTACAGAGAGGGATCTGGCTCTGCGTGTCCTCTCTCTCTCTCTCTCTCTCTCTCTCTCTCTCTCTCTCTCTCTCTCTCTCTCTCTCTCTCTCTCTCTCTCTCTCTCTCTCTCTCTCTCTCTCTCTCTCTCTTAGTGGATAACCCAAGGCTCTAGATTGAAGGTAGTCAAACAGGGACACAGGGCCATTAACTGGCACAGTGAAGGATCAAGGACTTTCCGAGTCTCCCACATATATATATATATATTCATATCCGGATTGTTAAATGTAAAAATAAATGTCATTAACCCCAGGTTTACCATAATGACGATAGTCGACTATTTCATTACCCACCGCCATCGTTTGTGTAGACACACTGTTTTACTGTTTTCACACGGTGATGACGGTGTTTTTTTTCAAACTCTCAGGTGATTTCAACTGTCATTTTATTTCATAATTCTAAATCGACCTTTTTTACATCAGTAATTAAGACAAAAAAACACAACTCTCTATTTGTACGATGTGAATAGTGTCTAGTATAGTGCTGATTCAGGCGAACAAGGCAGACTTCTGACAGCTCCTAGTGAAATGTTGCTCACATATTAGCCGAACACGGGTGGGTGTCAGTGAGGAAAAAGGCTTTCTTGTCCTTTGTTGAAGGCTCGCTTAATTTGAAGTCCTGCTTCATATGCAGCACCTGTAATTGCGTCTGTCAATCAGTCTCCGTCAGACACAGTGTCCCAGTGACTTCAGTCTCCAGGGCTCCGTTTCAGAAAGAGCTGACGTGTCTCGCATATCTCTCTTCTAATTTCCATGTTAAATTATTCAATTTTATTCAATTTCCCTTAATTTGGTCAACACTAGGATATAGAACAGTATGGCAATGGTTTACTATGCCAAAATTAAAAAAAAAAAAAAAACATTGTATTACCTTTGCAAGCTACACCGATCTGTCTACATCCCTTTATGATGTGTATATCACAGTACATACCCTGATCCACTGTCCACCATTCCCATTGTTTTAGGTAGCTAAGGTTACCATTGGACACAAATCGATCGATGAAATATACACATGCATGGAAAGTGCTTTGAGTTGCATTTCATGTACGAAAGGCGCTATATAAATAAAGCTTTACTTACTTACTTACTTACATGCAAAACAGTTGCATGTGAAAATGGACTTGTGGACAAATGTCAACGAGGAAAAGTTTTGACTATTCTAAAAAAGGCCTTAAATATTTTCCCATAACCCCTACGACACCCCACGGCGTCTTCGGGGATTAACAGGAAAGGCCTCTCTGGAGGTGCTCCTCTCTGTTTGGACAAAATGTCATCCTTCAATAGAAATACGATTGCTCGTGACTGCGCCACAGGCCTCCGCCCGGCCGCTATTGAAATCCACAGCAGCTTTTTTTTGCACCGGGTGCCAAAATAATCAAGTTTTTGCCTTTTGCATGGCAGACTATGAAAGGATATGAACTGTGGGAATAACCCGGTGTGACATGTGTCGCCTGCATACATGATCAAATGAGCTCATTCAAAAGAAGTTTTCCCAGGTAGAATTATCGGCGGGGGACACAGCTCTCCACGATGAGACCCAACTCAATCATTATTACTTTGATGTGAGGAAGGGGGGGGGGGTCACCACTGTTCTGGTGTGGTGTTTTTTATGTAAGTATACGTATAGGACCATTCTCTCCTCTCCTCTCTCTCTTTCCCTATGTTTCCCCCCTTTTCCCCATTTATTTTTAATGTGTTTAGCATTCATGTGCTGTAATGGGTTTAACAGTTGCAGAAAGTGGAAGCGTTTTGTTTATTCACCATTCCAAATTCAACACAGACCACTAGTGAATTATTCAACTCACCAACTCCGACGCCCCACACAGGCAGGCCTCCGGGGAAAAGGTGAACTCCTTTTGCAGAATATTCACATTTGTTTGTACTTGACTGCCATTTGTGCAGCGAGGGGGTATTTTACAGTCACAGTCCCCATTGTCTCTGTTTGTCCCCTCCATTATTTAAGCGTTTTTTTTTTAAGTCTGTCATAAAAGATCAACTTTAGGACTTTACAGTAAGCAATTACAATCATGTTATATTCATGTGAGGCCCATAGTTTTCTTCTTTTGTCTATCAGAAGCGGCAGATCGTCGGTTGATCTGAAAGGCCATCCATCTATTGAGTCATACAGACAACCAATCCCTTGCTGTTGTCTGTCCTGACTCTACATAATTAGTCTTTGTTATTGCTATTATGTATTTATTTTCAAATATTTGTATGGCATTTCTGCTTTATTGGGATAGAGACGGTAGAGATTGACAGGAAGGATGGGTGAGAGAGAGAGGGAGATAGAGACAGTAGAGATTGACAGGAAGGACGGGTGAGAGAGAGGGGGGGGGGGTGACATGCAGGACATGTCGACGGCTGGAATCGAGCCGGTTAGCCCTGCAATTACACGACTGACGCCTTAGTGTGCTACGCCACCAAGCGCGCCATTACTGTTATTATTATACTGAATATTTCTCACTAATTCTTTAAATTCTTAGTTAAGGGCTGACAAACGTTTGCAAAACAACATTTCGCTCATGGGTGGGCGGAGGTGTGTCCATGTCTGTCCAGTGCCATTTCTTGGCAATTATTTCCGTCCATTTCGGCGTACCCACCTAGCTCGAGAGCACCCCTAGAGGCCGACAGTTCCATAACGTTACTCTAAGCTGTAAACAGGCCCTCCTATCCAGACCTCTCCTCCAACGGTACTCCACTGCCAGGTGTTCGTTCATCTCTGCTCTGGATAATGGAAGTCACAGGCCTCTAAAACGTCCGTCAGAGCCATAAAAAAACAGCAGCAGCATAATGAACCTCTGGTCTTATTCTGTGCATATTATTTTTTTTTTTTTAAATATATATCCTTTTGCCTAGTAAGAGCATAGGGCAGGGAGCTCACACAAGTGAATGGATTTCACAGTTCTCACTTTACTTGTTGTTTGTCTTGGGGCTCGGGGCTCGGCGTCCATGCCAACAGTACTTGACAAGGTTAACACCCACAGTCATTTCCTGGACTACCTCCGCTGTGCGCAGAGCCCAGCGCTCTGCTGTAGATTATCCAACTCACACCCACCTTCTGGACCCTTATAATCAGTTTTATAGGGTGGGAACCCTAACCTTCCCCCGCCCACCTCTGGCCGAACAATCAGCTCATAAGGGCCCGAAACTATGAATCACTCTAATTGTTGGAGTAGGATGGCTGAAGCCCATTGTTAAATCCCTTCTTTTTTTTCTTCCTTGTCAAGGAATCCAAAGTTATTACGAGTCAAATGTTATTCTCAGGCAGAGCGTTCTGACCGACTGCATGCGATGGAAAAATGACTTCTGTTGGTCGGACTCTGTGATGATGAGGAGGATGATGAGGAGGATGAAGAGGAGGAGGAGGTGGAGGAGGATAATGATTAGGAGCAGGAGGAAAGTTCTACTCCACTAGTGATATGACATCAGGTCTGTTGATGGAAAAATAACTTCTGTTGAAAGGTTTGGACTCTGTGGTGATGATGAGGAGGAGGATGATGATGATGATGATGATGATGAGGAGGAGGAGGAGGAGGAGGTGGAGGAGGAGGAGGTGGAGGAGGAGGAGGAGGAGGAGGTGGAGGAGGAGGAGGAGGAGGGGGAGGAGGAGGAGGAGATGGAGGAGGAGGGGGAGGAGGAGGAGGAGGAGATGGAGGAGGTGGAGGAGGAGGAGGAGGAGGAGGAGGGGGAGGAGGAGGAGGAGGAGATGGAGGAGGTGGAGGAGGAGGAGGAGGAGAAGAAGGAGGAGGAGGAGGATAACGATTGAGGCGGAGGAGGTTAGCAGGATGACATTTCTACTCCACTAGTGATACGATACGACATCAGGTCTAGTTGGTAGTAGGAGTACGTCTTGAGTCCGCCCGCATGTTTGGTCAGTCATTTACATGTGGAAAAAAAAGAGAGAGAGGCTCCATCCATTTCCCATTCCGGGGCTGAAGGCGGATTTCTGAATGATTTATAAATATGCTAACGTGTTCGTCTCATGAGGGGCGTAACCTCGTAACTGGTGCAGGGTGTCTCCTGACACTCCAGGGGTCTAGGCTGAAACTTTGGGTCTTGTACGAACACAGGGCAGGGCGGGGGGGTCACGGTGACGGATGGTAATCAGAGCCGCTGCACACCTCTGTGGGCCCGCCCTGACCACAACCCCTCCTACGCCACCACGGTCCCTAACCACACATCCTTCACTACGGCGCCCTGGCCACAACTCCTGGGCCGTGTTGGAGAATGTCACATAGAGTGCAGTACAGACCTACTAGTTCCAGGTAATACAGCCCCCAACTCCAGCCTCAACTCTGACCCCTGTCCCAACCTCTTATTGTCCACAACCATCGACCCCCACGACCCCACAGTAAGCCACTCGAATACTGTTCAGAGTTTTAGAATTGAGTTACACACTTTACAGCTCTTTGTCTGAATATGTGACACGTTCTAATGCTTTGGTCCTCATGTAATGATCAGACTTTTCTTTCGAAAAATGTGAACACATTTACGCATTGTTGAAAATCAACGATACATCGCTAGTCAACTAACACAGCTTGTTTTGTGAGCCTGCTAACAATGTAAAGTAGTGTTTTAGTTAAATAGGTAGCAGTGGGGATTACTCACCCAATCCATTGTGTTGCAGTGTTTTGGCTTGACTAGCGAGTTTATGTTCTCAACAACGTCGAAACGTAGTTCTGTGTTTCAAAAGAAAAGTATGAACATTTTGATTGGTTGCCGACATGCGGACCAAATGATCAGACTGTGTCACACATGTGAAACTAAGATAGGCCTCATTTGAGATCCACAAAGTCACAATCCTCTGTTTGTGTATTACAATCATCTGTTTGTGTACTACATACTTCTGTTTGTGTACTACAGACTTCTGTTTGTGATATTCTCACGCACATTTCTTTTCCATTTACAGCCGACCATTGAACAATTTCCAGAAGATTTATTTCATTTACATTTTTACAGTTTTCCACCAAACCCCCCCCCCCCCATATCTCCTATCAATTGTCTCCTTTCTCCTCTTCGTTTTTTCCTTATTCTAATAAAACGTTAATAAATATTTTAAGCTCATTCCCCCAGGTTGCTCTGTCACATTATAATAGCAAAAGATGTATCTCTGAGACGTGAAAAAAAAACGAAAAGCTCTCTTCGTTAGTTTAAACGGAAGCTGAATATTAAAAAAGTATCCTGCTTAACAGTCATATCAAACCTCGGCATGCTAATATATTTTACATTTCATTTTCTTTAATGGAAAAAAACCTACCGAAGTTCCACGCGCATCGGGCCGCGAGTTTGATGAATTCATAACGAGAAAACGGCGGTAAAGCCCGAACCACCGAAGCCCCTATCCCCTATCCCCTTATCCCCTATCCCCTGGTCTTTGTGTCTGCCAGTATGTCAGCCAGTCTAGTCAATCACCTGCTATCAATCAGTGTAATTGAGCTGTGCATGCAAGGCCCGATCCAAAGCCTGTCAGTCTCATTACCGACCCTGATGTTCTCAACACAGGTGACACACCCGGTCCGACTCCCTCTCTCCTCTCTCCTCTCTCTCCTCCGTGCCTGTTATCTTTCTGTTTTATCGTCGGCATCAAGGTGAGCGATCCAACAGCATCTGACTTCCACGCCGTGGGCTTCAGAAAGGCAATGAATAAAACAAATCAAGAAAATTTCACAACAACTCCCCCCCTCCCCCCCCTCCAACACACACACATACATACACCCCCCCCCCCCACCCCCCCATGCTTAAACTATCTTTGAGATCCAGACTCAAAGTGAACTTTGTGAGTGTGTGCGAAGCCCCCACTGGGGGCCTCTGCGCGGCTCCCATCGGAGACCGAGCGCCAGGCTCCAGAGATGAATCAATCCTGTCCACTCTCTCTCTCTCTGCTCCTGGTAGGTGTTCAACGGTTGGTAAATATTTCATTTCGGTTTGCTAAAACAAATAGCGAAACATCGTTTTTTTTTTTTTTTTTTCCCCGCATCTCTTTGTTGTGGCTGCAGGGGGCACCCGACTGGGGAGACTGGTGTGTGTGTCACAGATGGGAGGGAGGGGGGAGGACAGGGAGGGACATGGGGGAGATGTCACCATGTCAAGGGGGTTGTGGGTTAGTGATAGAGGCAGGGGTTTTGCTGTCCTAAACATAGCATGGCCGGTGGGTATCAATACTTAATACACATATGAAGATAACATAACACCTCACTCAGTATATCTCTATAGTAGACGCCAGGGGAGGCTGGGGGAGGTAGAACACTAGGGGAGGCTGGGGGAGGTAGAACACCCGGGGAGGCTGGGGGAGGTAGACGGAGGAATGGCATTTTACGGGGACTAGTGGCTGGCTAGCAATCGGAAGGTCGCTGGTTCGTTCCCCGCCTCAGGAGGGAGCTGCATGTGTCCTTGAGCAAGGCACTTAACCCCTAATTGCTCCAGGGGTGCTGACAATGGCTGACCCTGTGCCTAGAGCAAAAAAATACCAAATTCCAACAATTGATTGAAAAGTTGATTGAAAAGATGACTGACAGGTTGATTGAAAGGTTGATTGAAAGGTTGATTGACAAGTTGATTGCATGGCGAAACAAACAAAACAACAACATCAAACACACATCTGATCCAGTCCTTATTCCATTCCTTGCACAACAAAGAGCCCGTCCTCCAATTTCTACTTCCACCAGCCTCCCCTGTTACTCCTGAGTAAGGTGTTATGTATCAATGCATTAGGTATCATGTTCATGTTGTGAAAGATCCCTTTCTACGTCACGTTTAGAGTAGATACTGTAGGCTTTACCCATTTAAAATGTTGATGAAATGTCCTTCCTAGATTATGAGGTGTACTGAATGTTAAGTCCTGCCTATAAAGTACTGTTTACACCGCCAACCACTGTGCAGTTATGACATCCTTTGATATAGTAGTCATTTGCTCAAGTCTTACACCAATTTAGCAAGGACCAGAGCATATCCCTGTGCAAAAAAGGAGGTCTAGTGTTACTACCTAAACTCTTCAGTTTGAGCTGTGCAACTGTGCTTTTTTCCATGACCTTATTTCAGCACTTGAGTTCTTCTAACATGGAGGATGTGTGATATAATGTGCTCATTGACCCATTGACAAGTGAAAGGTGGGCTGGTGATGGACCGTGGCGCTGCACACGGCACCGACTGATCAGGGCGGTGAGCCTCCTCATTACCACGCCAACCTGAGGTGTCCATATGAAGGAGCCGCGTAATGAGGTGGAATGTTCCAGAATGCCGTATTTCCCTGTAATCAGAGGGACGTAGATAAGAGTTCCCTCCAGAACAGAAACATGAACATTAATTATTAGGTGCCTTGTTTTATCCTCCCCATCTGTCTGATATTCACAAGTTGGGGAAAAAAGCCTAGCAATTACATATCTCCTCCTTTCCGCTTAAAAAAGGAAAAAATGTGTTCATGTTAATTCTTCTCCCAAACCTACGAGTTCTGTAGCTCTTTGAAGTCTCTCTGGCGTTTTTTCTTAACTCGATGTACGCAAAGCAAAGACGAAGTTAAGCAAACATTTGAGAGAATGTGGGGGTTGTTGGTGTGTTTCTCTACCATGTTAAAGTGTTGGATAGCGTTTGACTCTATTGCTATTATTTATATTTTTTGTATTTATCACTCAATGCTGTGTGGACACAGGGCTATGTTTTGACTCAATGCTACGTTGACACAGCCTATGTTTTAACAGGGTTAAAAAACAATCTTAGCGCAGACATGGCCACCAGCGAGGGGTGCTGGCGGTGGTGCTATTATGGGGTGTGTCTGAAGTGCTGTTTTCTGTTTTCAAGGCCAGAATCAGCGCATCTGACGGCACTTGACCTTTTATTTGCCATGAACACGGCTCTATTACCGCCACTCCACACACCTGAGTGCCAGCGAGTTAGCACTTCAGCTCTGTGGTGTTTTCACCAGTTTAACGTCGACACAAACTGCCAACACACCTGCGTTTGGACACACTTGCGTCTTTTTTTTGCGCCGGCCTTAAAACAGAGCTCATAGTGTGTGACTCCAGTGCGAACTTATTAAATCAGTCAATCATTAGCCTGAACATTTCCATTCGCTTGTTTGTAAATGAGGATTATGTTCCACATTGAAACACTTACCCCACGTTTAGCAGTGTACCAACGCCCTATTATTATCCCTTTTGAAGTTTAGATAATTTCTAATTTCCGTTCCAAAATGAACATGAAATTGAAATTAGGCACTTTTGATTCGAAAAAATATCCCAAATGTATTGGGTATCTAGGTAGCCCAGATTTTTGGCATGACATTTTTGGATGCCTCCAAAAAATGTCTGTGGAGCGTGAGTGGTATACAGTAACCTCCACCACCACACTCCAATTTCTCTGTTCCAAATTTCGAGAGCCTACATTCCTCGGAGCCTGGGGACTTTCTGTACAGTAGCACATTAAGAGGCACCACCAGACAGGCTTTCCCTGCTTGTTAAAGGCATGAAAGTCGACTTCAAAATATCTGATAGGGACCAATTCTATAATTCAAGCACTATGCCTCTCACAGCATGGCCTCCCTATTTTGAAATCTTGGACAGCCTTATTTGTGTGAGATACGGAGCAGACAGTGCCGTATAAGGACAGATGAAGAACACATTGGATGAATGACGTGAGAGAAGAAGAAGTCATCCTCTTTAGGACCAGGGCGTATCTATCTCAAGTTTTGTCGAAACAGTTATGACCCCTACTATACCCTTCCTTTACATTTTTCTAAAGGTAAGCACATAACTGGTTAACTCCACTCCCCTCTCTCTCTCTCTCCCCCGCTTTTGACTGTGCTTCAGGCAATTACAGCAATGCTGCATTTGTCAATCACATTCATTCGTGCATGGTTTCCTGAAATAATTATCAGGTGAGTGGCATCTCTTTGCCTGGAGTACCAGCTTGCACACGGCAAGCCCCAGAGTATTAATTACTGAGCACTGAAAATTTGCAGAGAAGCAAGTCTTTTAATGGTAGAACTGACGTAACATGATTGTTTTGATTTTTTTCTCCTCCTAACATGACAATCATTGGTGTCCCTCTGGTCATCAGCATAGATTAGTTGGAATCGTCAGGGGAAGCCATTACCAAGCTGTGTACCACACACTGCCAGCCTCTCTGTCGGTTGATTTTCAAAAAGCATCCTTTTTAAAAAAGATATATATAATAAAAAAATACAAAATAAAAAAACAACAACGAGAAACAACCCTGAAAGTCAACATTTCTAATAAAAATGGACGACTGCCAACGTGGCACAAGTGTAGTGCTATTTGCCGGGGTGAAAAGGCTACTTTGGAAGTCTATTCCGCTGGAAGGGACGCTTTCAAGGAGGCGTCCTTCAAATACCTTACATAAAAGATGCGGTTATTTGATGGGGTGTTTTCCTGAAGGGCTGTATACCGTGGTGTGTGGGCGCAGACACATCCCTGGCAGACCACGGCAGAGAGAGAGAGAGAGAACTAGAACAGGTGATATTTCTCTCTGAAATGAAAACAGAAATATGTCCAAGAAACCTGCAGCCTAGCCTGCATGTCTCTCTGAGTTCTGTACCGTGGTCTTTTAGCATAAAGATGTACAGTCAGTACTGTGTATTCCCCTTCATCTAACAGGTCACGGCTAAGTATATAGATAGCCTCTGACATATTGCACAGGTATAGATTAATCGCACAGGTATAGATTAATCGCACAGGTGGGAATTTGGGTAAGTGTCCTAATCCCGGACGTTTAAGACAGGCAGAGCGAGCAGGACTGAGTCACATGGGGCGATAGAAGAGTAGGGTTCCATCTGGGCGGATTTCTAACTGTCCCCTTGTGTGATGGGCGTTGTGAGGAACTGCAGTGTCACATCATTGCTTTTCACCCCCCTCCTCCCATCCCCCCCACCCCCCCACCCTTTGCTTAGATTGGGTCTCCTCAGAATACGCGAGGTTAACTAGCGTCGGGCTTGAACCGACGAGTGTAAATACGATATCGAGGCCGGCTAAGGTCTACGTAATGGGGTGTAACAAAAAGGGTACGCTGCTGTTGTCTGTTTTCGACCGTATTAAATTAAACCTTTTTTCTGGGTAAACCCTTCGACGAGATGAGAACGGAGGAAGGAAGGTAAGAAAGGAGGAAAGCAAAGCTCATTAACGTCCTTGTAGCAGCTAATGCCTTCTCTCTTGCTCTGTCCACAGAGCCGAAATTCAGCTTCAGATGAGCGTGGCCTGCTGGGAGTTGAGCTGCCAGTTTAATTAGTGTTCAGTAATTTCAATAATGAGTGACAATTCATTGGGGCTTTTAGGTTGGTCTTCTCGTCGGAAGCGAATCAATAATCGGCTGTTTCCCCCCCCCCCCCGTCCCCCTCTCTCCCCGTCCCCCCCGCACCGTCCCGTCCCCCCCACACACACTCCCCAACCCCCGTCTTTCAAGACAAGAAAGTGGCATGCAAGTTCCATCAGTTGAGAGGAGATAAATGAGTAGAAACAGTGGGTCCCTGGGAAACCTGAGAGACAATTGGCTCTAATGGCGGAGGGGTAGCCTCTTCCCCAGGTTTTGTTTTGATGTTAGTGGATGAAAAGGCAGTCGGTCTTTAGTAGATGTTAGTGGATGAAAAGGCAGTTGGTCTTTAGTAGTTGGTAAGGAGCTCACTGTGAAAACAATTTGGCCTGGCTGAAGCAGGAGTGATTTGGGTAAGTGAGCCGGGAGTGCAGGGATTATTGCCTTAAATCCCTAGGCCACCACCTCAAAGGCAGAGGCAGCCACTATTGAAGCTAATTGTCCTGTAAGAGAGCGCCGGGGTTGGCCATGCAACCGGCTGCACTGTGACACTCCCGAGTCATAATAGGATTCATCCCCCCCCCCCCCCCCAAAAAAAGAAAAAAACGAATTGATATATTAAAAGCGCTGTTGTGAAATAGAACTGATCTCACTGATGCCACAATAATAAACACCGGAGAACCCCCGCAGTCGTGGCAAGGCATTGTGGGAATTTAGTAATCAAGATTTTGTTTACAAATCGGTAAATATTTCCCTTGTACCCGTGCATACGGTATCATAAATAGTTACACTCTGCGAATCTAAATAAGGTTTTTTCGCCGGATGCCAAAAGTCATATTTTCGCTCCATACCAAATACGATATGTGTAAAAGCTCTTAATTGTTTTACAGGAATTAAAACATGTCACCTCGGAGCACTTCTGCATATCGCACAGATCAAACATTATCCCGAAAGCAGCGTGGTACCGCATACGATTATGCCAATAGAATAGTTAATTATTCGTGCCACTGTGCAACAAAGGCACCAGGGCTGAGGAGTTCTGTTCTCTGGTTACCTGCACACACACCGCTGTGAACTTCTGATCCGGCGATGCGTCTCTCTGGCAGTGTGGTCTACCAGCGCCCCTGGGCCTTCAGAGAGGGAGAGAGAGGCAGAGCCTTCTTCAGGAAGTCGGAGGAAAATGATGCCTCAGGTCATGTTATATTATCAGCATTAGATGCCAGAATTCTGTACACTGGGTTAAAGAGTTTATTCAAAGAAAGGCAGGCCTTGCTCGCTTGCCTGTGTGTACAGTAGATGCAGAGTGTACCGCACCACTGTATTCAGCAGGACCTCTCATATCTTATAATGAGGAGCTTGTCAAGCTTGTCTGCGTTCGACAATCAAAACATTTAAAAAAAAAAAAACACACAAAAAACCACCACAATACGCCTACATATTATGTATAATTGGCAAAGAAAACAAACAAAAGAAGAATCTAGAATCCATCCAACCTCTCCCTTTCTTCGTTACCTGACCCCCACTGTTTGAGGACATTATTCATAGCTTTAAATACATCCTTAATGCAGGTTTATTCATTATTCATAGTGAATTTATACTTCCCGCAATTACGGACCACTGTCTATCAGTGGGGGCCTTTAAGGAACGGGCTCCGATGGTGAAGATAAATGTCTGCTCCTGCACACTTTAATGAGAGCAGGGTCATTTGCGGGGCACAAGGCGGTTGTTAGCAACGCCCGGGCCTTTCCGCTAACTCCATCTCCTGGTCGCCGCGCGTCCCCAGGTGCTGCGCCGCTATCCTGACGACACAGCCAGCGCCACCTAATCCCAACGAACTGGCTATCTGTGAGGTGGTGAATAATTAGATTACTGCCATGTTCCTTTTGAAGATACTATAAAAGCACGATTTTAAACTCTCAATCTTTTTTCCTCCGCAAAAAAAAGAAATGTGAGTGTGAGTGAAAAGACGCTGAAAGATGTTTCACGGCGGGATAGCCGGGGGAGAGCACAGCCTGAATCGTGTACAGTACATGTGTGTAAATGTGCTTCTGTGTGTCAGGCTGTTACCAGTACTGTCATTCCTCTGTGGTGGCAGAGAGCTCTACATATGTGCTGGAACTGCACTGCGAGCACCCCTCCACTCCTCCACCATAGAGCTGTTTATAAGCTCAGACATCTGGGCACCATCACGGTTCGTCCCGGAGCTTCATAGGCTCCTCTCTCTCTCTCTCTCTCTTCCCTGGCAGAAGAGAAGGCCTCTGGCCTGGCATCAGGCTGGCACACCAACCCGAAGCCCCCCTGGACACCCTGGAAGTTCTTGGCTATAACTGGGCGGGTTTGATTCTGTTTGTTTGGGGTTTTTTCCACTCGCTGATCATCCGTGCCCTCGCCTGCCGACAGGTCGGTGGCAGCAGCCAACACGACCGCTGGAGACAGCAGAGCTTCTCGTTGAGATACAGAAACAACAAAACCGGGAAAATATCTAGGCCGGGCGGTTATGCGGTTATGTGGTTGCTGTGCCACCAAATCCTGTGTCGAAACAGTGGGTGCGATTGTTTTTTAAATAGGTGAGGTTTGTAGGTGATTTAGCTGCCTGGTGTGTGTGTGTGAGGTGTAGTTGATTTAGCTGCCTGGTGTGTGAGGTTTGCTCTTATGGGACTACTTCCTGGTTCCATTACCCTGAGCAAGCTAAAAGATCAAATACTATTTTCTACCCACTGTACCGGTCGGTCTGTCTGTGTGCCTTACACAATATTTGATGACGAATGTTGGCAAGGAAATGTATTGCCTGTATCGCGGTATAACTAATTATACCCCGACACAAAAATATTCATTGATTCTCAACCGACACACAAACTATTAGAATCTTACTTGTGGTTGTGGAAATAAACCTGACTGTCCAGGGTCGGGTTAGAGAGGGGTCTGGGGGTCAAAGGTGAAAGCTGTTAAAGACAGGGCAGGGGGGGGGGGGCGGGGGGGTCCAGTGATGTCATCAGCGCACCACATGACACCACTCCACACAGCTCTGACCAGCAGGACTCAGGATCACCCGAGCGTGACCCAAACATTACCCCCCCCCCCCCCCCCCCCCCGTAATCCGATCAACCACATCACGACCGCATATAGAACATATATAATCCACATAAAAAATGTACCTTGTTGTCAGGAATCCTTCCAGGCCACTGTAGCCTGTCTGGGACGTGATGGGTGCTCGGGGGACGGACGGACGGGGGGGGGGCGGGACGGACCTCCCTCCTTTGGGGAATAGGGATTCTGCCTGAGAGAGAGAGAGAGAGAGAGAGAGAGAGAGAGAGAGAGAGAGAGAGAGAGAGAGAGAGAGAGAGAGAGAGAGAGAGAGAGAGGGAGAGAGAGAGAGAGCTGGATATCTGTGTCTGTTCACCACGCGGGAGCAACACAGCCCTCCTAATCTAACTTTTCCTGACACTTAATAGGAAACCGTTCCCCAATGGCCCATTTATTTATATTAAAAATGTCATTCAGGATCGCTGTCTTAATTGATTTCATTTTTTTCCTTCCACGACGACTCCCCTACCCCATATGTTTCCACTTTAATAATCAGAATGATTACATATTTATTATTGATAGCAGGGGTTAATGTTGTTTGACAATTGATTTATTTTAAGGGGGTGGGTTAGGAGGACGGTGGTGCATGGTGCATATTCATAGAACTTCTATTATGTTGTTTTTTTTAACACCAAATAAAATGTCGTTTTATGAACAAATCAGTCCCTGCGTCAGTTCAGTCCCACGCTTTAATTACTGCTCTTTATATCCTCTTCTCTTTTTTTTTCTAACATTTCAAGCTGTCATTTCAACCCAGCAAAACACTTTTGATAAGCCAGTAATGGGGTATAAAGGAACTAAGCCCAGCTATTATGAAGCCCCTGGGGATGTTGCGTTGTTGGTGGTATGTACGGGGAGATGGAGAGGCCTGTATTTACATGTGTCACGCATTTCCACGTTTCTATCTGCCGAGAGAATTGTCAAACATATTGCTGTGACGCTTGGGCGTGAAATACACACGGCAGGCAACAAGTGTCTGGGAGGGAGGAGTGACGATCACAACCTCAGTCATGCTAACCTGTTTTAGCCTGCCTGGATGCTGTGATACGACAGTAGTAGCCTACAGTACCAATTACGTCAGATTCACAAACAGGCTGCCGGTCTTCAGACACATGCTGAAGACAAGTGCAGATTCTGTATTCAATATCTCTTATTAATGGATGGCCTATTAGAGCTGTTGTCACTTGGATTAGAAGAAAAACAAAACAGCACTTATTCCTGAAATACAGCAAAACATGTGTTGTATTGTTTAGCTTCAAAACTCCAACTTCTGGAAAGTCGAAATGTTCGCTTCTTCTTTCTTTCATTTGATCCCTTTGTCTTTTCGGAATATGGCCTTTTCCACGGCGAGTTGGAAATATCATATTTCTAACCGTTCCTCCAGACTCCTAAAGCAAGCAGAGAGAAGCCAAAGGCCTTCTTAAAGACTTAAACAGCTCTCAGAACCTTTTGTGTTTCCTATTGAATGAGGAAGGCAGTAAATATCCTCGCAGTGTATCTATTAAACAACTGATTTATAACAGTTAAGTATCATCTAACGTGTTAACCAGGTGCTCCCCTGTTATTGGATGAAACATGACCTGGGTTTAAATCAGAGCGGGAGAGTTCCACGGAGTGGGCAATCAAATCCCAGATTGCTCCCCCTTGGAGTGCGTGTGTGTGTGTGTGTGTGTGTGTGTGTGTGTGTGTGTGTGTGTGTGTGTGTGTGTGTGTGTGTGTGCGTGCGTGCATGTGTGTGCGTGCGTACTTAAGCGCGTGCATTTCTGCACATGTACGTATTATTCTCTGTGTGTGTGCGTGGAAAGGAGGGGGGGGGGGGGGTTGAAGGACATATGTTATAGGTTTAAAAAGAGGAGTCTCATATCTCACATCATACTGTCCTCCTCTTCCCCCTCCTCCTCCTCTTCCTCCTCCTCCACATTTCGGGGGTTTCCTTTATTGATTCCCAGCGTTTCGTTGGCATTTCCTGTTTCTGACTACATACAGAGGAGAATAAATCCTCCAAAGTTCTGGCAGAACCTCCGCCCCGCATCCTGGAAGCTGCCACAGCCCTCTGACAGTTGAGTGTTGTCAGGGGATATTAAGGTCCAGCAGCAGACCCATTTAGGTTATTATTTCATGGACTGGGCCCGTAATCAGTTCCATTCATCCACACGGCACCGCTTGCCAACATGTGTCCGCTGTGTTTAATAGTTCAGTGACAACAAATTTATGTTGCTAAGCTCCCAAAAAGTAAACCTCCACCAAATACCTCTTTGCAAACTGCCTTCTCAGACGTCCACGGAGGTATTATGGTATTTACTTGTTCTTGGCTGTGGGGTGATTGTTTCCAGATTGAGGCTATCCCCGTGTACTTGGAGAGCGAAGCCACATTTCTCACCGTGCGGCCGGGGCCAAGAACATCTTCCAACCAAGTGTGGTTTCCTACGTTCAGCTGCGGACCCTTTGCTCCCCCTGTCAAACGTTCTATTCTGAAAAACCCACAAGTGTTTGTTTTCATGTTAACCATACCTATGAGAACGGGTGAGAGAGGTTGGTCAACTGTTAGCAGACCTTGCCTCTTTAAAAACAGCTTTTATGATATGATGTAGAGTGACAAGAGAATCAGAGAATATTCATCGAATATAAAAATTCACCATTTTTTTTCTTTTCTCTTTCAATCGTGAGTGAAAATCAAATGGTGGTTAATGATATTTAAAAATGTCTGTCCTTTTGAAAGATTGATCTCAAAGGAGCCTTACTATTTCCTGCTACTGATTACAAATCGTATTAGCATGCCACTGGAGGATGAGGCCCGTCGATTAATTCAGTTCATATACATACTATGCATCTCCTAGTACCTATACAGAAGTCATTATTTCCTCAATGAAGACAGCTGTCTCTAACGTCTAACGCCTAACATCCCCGTCCTGATGAGTTATTTAATGTTCTGAGAGAACGTAGGGACTCGACATTATCTCAATGGAATCATTCATTTATCTCACACTCTCCTTCCCCCTCCCTTAACGTAAAGCTCGGTGGTTACACATCAGCTCCAATAAGACTCTGTTAGCTGTGCATTACAACCACAAGAACCCCGATTCGGTGTCCCTGGGTAGGCAAGGAGAATACCCCGATGCACATAGCCACCATGTTCTATTCATCTCATGTCAAGCACTGTTATGGACATTTCTCCCTCTCCACTCTCTTGTTCTGTCTACAGCATTATGTATTTACAGTAGGGGACTCCTACTACTACTTGTTACCCGCCACTTCATAATTCATCGCATGAATTTTTGTGTTGCTATTCCACGTTTCTTCTGGATATACCATCATCTATATATCTATATAATATTATAGCACTATCATTAATTTTCGAAAGTTTCGATCGTCAAGCACGTCGAGCTTCAAACCGACTCGCGCTGCCGCACTGACCAACCGCCACTGACCCTGTACGCGTCTCGGCCTGACCCCGTACCGAACTCCCACAATCCCACACTCCCCCGCCGCCCGCGCTAGTTCGGCAGCCGCATATGAACCGACGGACGCACAGCCGCCGCGGTCCGATCTCCGATGTCTACGATCGGTACCACGGAACCAGAACAGAGACCTGCGGAACCCCCGAACCTCCCCTGTGTTACGTTTAGAATAACCGCACGCATGCCGGCAGAGAGGCGGAGAGGCGGAGCGGCGGAGAGGCGCCCTTGGCCTGGCTGGCCCCTGGGCGGCCCCTGGGTGGTCGCCTCCCGTCTCATTTGCGTGCGAACGCCTTCACCTTGTCAGGCCCAATAACCGTCTCGGCCGGGGAGACGCTCCCATGTAGCTGCCACTCCTGCGGAGCGGATCAGACTGATGAGGCTGAGGAGGTAGGGAGGTAGAGAGAGGAGAAGGCCCCTCCTGTGAGTTCTCTCTCTCCCAGGCAGCTAGCGTGGCTAGCTAACACGGGTTCGGATGTACAGCAGAGCTAGCAGAGCTAGTACGGTACCTCACACATACACACACACACCCCACCCTCTCTGTTCACTAGCGCCCCTCTTCTTTTCAGTCCCTTGAAACGTTCCCCCTCTCTCTCCTCGCCACCCGACCTTACCAAACTTCCCAGCCCTCCGAACTCCACACCTTCATCATCGATGAAGACCCCTCAGGAATCAGTAGCCCACCCCACCCTCCTACAGAAGGGCATGCAACCTTCCCTCACCCCTTCCTTCACAGTCCTCCAGCACCACCCTCTCTTAGCTCCCCCACCTCCACCCACCTCCCTCTCATGGCCCTACCCCCCCTCCTTACCCCACCTCCACCCACCTCCCTCTCATGGCCCTACACCCCCACCCCTACCCCACCTCCACCCACCTCTCTCTTATGGCCCCCCCCCACCCTTATCTCACCCCCACCCCCCACCCTTACCCCACCTCCACCCACCTCCCTCTCATGCCTCCCCCCCACCCCACACCCTTACCCCACTTCCACACTCCTCCCCTCACAGTTATCCTCTATCCCCCCCCCCCTTCATCTAGCTACCTCACCTCCACACCCTTACCACCCCCCACCCACCCCCCCTCCACCCCTCACCCCTCATCTTCCCCTCCTAGTCCCCCCCCATCCTCCTCAGCCCTCTCTTCATCCAAACCCCCCCTGCCTCTTATTACAGAGCTTAATAACAGCAGGCAGTGTATTAATATGGAAGAGATCAAGAGATTATTGATTAGAATCACTTGCCTAATATCCCCCTGTCTGTCATGTAGTTCACCAGGCCCCCTTTCATGATCTTCTCTTTCTTTTCTTTTTTTTTCGACGTGTCATTCCATTTAAATATTCATAGCCCAGCCTTGCTTTGTGCCCCTACAGCTGAATATCTAATTAAACTGTCAAAAGAAATACAATATGCCCTTAAGCTTTATTATCATAGGGGTCAGCTGAAAACAGGACCGAGGCCTGGCCGGTTGCCTTATGGGTAATTACCGGGTAGCCCATGCAGTGTTTACCTTGGTTTACCTACCTGTAGCTCTGAAGAGGAGGGCGCCACTTCCAAATGAGGGGCCTCCACTTCCCACTCCAGCCCCTCTCTCGCCTTTGAAGCACCCTAGCTTGCCAGCCTAAATCACGATGATGGGGAGGAGAGAGAGGAGCACTCCCACTGTACTACAACATAATCAGCAATTATAGCAGGGAAATGGGGGAGAAGTGGGAATTTTTATCTCATTAAAAAAGAACCGAGTCGAAAGTTTCTTTTTTTTTCTTCTCTTCTCTCTCTCTCTTCACTTCGCTGTCACTAGGCCGGGTTCTTTTGAATTCAAATTTTGCCTTTAAAGGTGAGGCGGAGAGAAAATCTAGAAAATGTAATTCAGGGGAAGAAGAAAGCTATAGACCCAATTAGAGGTGATTCTGTGGTTAAAATATGAATGACATTTGCTCCAGTGGACTGCTAATGGAGGGGAGGGTATTAAGTTTAGCATTGCTCTGTCAGTTTATTTCACATCATTATTGTTGCCTTAGTTCTTCTGTCAAATTATGACCGCTAATTTCGTTTCATTTTTTTTTTTTTACGAGCCCTGTTAGCAAGTACCTTTAATGAGCTCCAAAAACTGACCTGATACTTGAGACTTAAAAGCGGACGCCTCTCATCAAGGAGACCCACCAGGAAGCAACTTAAACAGTATCATTTCTGGACAATTTATATCTCTCGTGATTCTTTATACCCCCCCCCACACATTAAGGCACCTACTTTAATTTTGCTTTTTATGTGACTTGTTAATGTTCGTTTTTAGGGCACTCTTAATACCCTCAAAATGTGTAGAATATCACAGTAAATCAGGGGTGCCTTGCCCATCTAATGACAATTTATTCCACCCATTATGTTTTATTCTCTTACCACATTATGGCACCTAGTTAAATCTCTTTCGCAGTGACCTTTATGGATTGCATTTCAAAAGTTAATACTTAGGAAAGTTGATATTCACGAGTTATGAGGTTCACTGTTGTGTCACATTGGACCTTGAGCAGATATTGTCCAGTTGATTTGGTTTACAGCGCTGGTATGGCTTCTCTCTTTGGACAGAAGTAGTCAGTACTTAGCTCAGTATGTTTCTTGGTTTTTTTGTGGCTTTCGTGTCCGGTTTAGATAGCGACATCAAGGATTAGGCTCTGAACCAAGAATCGTATCTGATTTAACTGTTGCCACTGCTGACAATGTGCATTGTTGGTCCAGGTGTCTCTCTGTAAGCAATAGACAGATACATGCATGTGTCCCTTTCCACCATAATTGCTTCTTTCAGCCTTGAAATCATTATGTGTGTGGCTTTAATAAATGTGTTTGTACATTAAACTCTCATTATATTACCTTCCCTCATATCACATCTTGACGTACGCACCGTATAACTGTAGGTTATTTCATTACATTGTAAGTCAACCATGTAGGGTCTCTCTTTATCCAAGACTCTGCTATGCACTGTGCATATCAATAATAACTGTTGATAGTGTGTGTATATATATGTATACAGTAATACATATTAATGACATCAAACAACAACGATAGCTTGATTGCTGACATTATAACCATGTCTAACAGCCGTCCAAACACCTAACGTAGAAGTATTTAATTCAGTAGGAAGCCACAAGCATCAGATTCTTTTTGAGTCTGTCATAAATTAACGTCATACAATAACACTCAAGATATTCTGTCATAAATTAAAGTCATACAATAACACTCAAGATATTCTGTCATAAATTACAGTCATACAATAACACTCAAGAAGACAAGAGCCAGGTAGAATAGAACTAGATCCCTTTTACAAGTGGTGTTATTTCATGATGAATGGCTGTTATATAATTGACAACAAAAACAACCAAACGTCGTTAAACGGGATGTGGTGCAAGAGGGAGAGAGAGGGAACTAAATAGTTCCTCAGCATTACAGATTCCCCTTATTGCTAAGTCACAGGCAATCTCCCTGCATGGTTAAGATGCTAGCTAAGCTTGGGTTTATTGAGAGGTGTCTGTTTCTTCATTTCTGCAGAGGGATGGTGACATTCATGGGCCCCCATTGAGATTATTTACTGGGGCTTTGTGACAGAGGAGCATGCGTCAGACGCACTGGTCCTCCCCAAGCACAGGGACCATGGGTTTTTAGGAGGTGTCGAGAGAGTGAAGTGTCATTCTGTGGGGTGTGGACCAATAGTGTCATTCTGTGGGGGGAGGACCAATAGTGTTATTGTGTGATTCTTGGCCACAGGGGTACCCACAGAGAACTGAGACTGATTCCATGTCCACAACGTTCAAAACTGTGTTTTGATCTGGAGAATAGTATTGGGTTATTCTTGATATGTAGAGAAAATAGCATTAGCCCCACTTGCAGTATATGGAGCCTGATGAATCTGTTGTTAAACCTGTGATGAAATGTCACAGATTTTAGTTGTGTGATATTTTGATATTTTACATTTACATTTTAGACATTTTGCAGACGCCTATCCAAAGTGAATTACATACTAACAAGTACATTTGTCTAAGTAAGTGAATCGTCTAGACCGATATCAGTCATCAGATATGCAATATGTGGTTCTGTGATCATATAAAATGATAATAAAAAATACCATAATAATTAAAGATACCATTAAAAATGTAAAAACAATAACCTTTTTTTCTCCACATTGCTATTGTTATTGTCATTGTTCTGGGTACATCTATTATAGTCCATCATATTATATCTGTAAACCTATTTTTCAACTTCTTTCATGTATAATATTATTGTACATAGGGTTACAGACCCAATTGGGACCTTTGTTGTGACACCAAGTATCCCAGTCTTGCCTGATAAACCAACACAGCTTGAACAACGAGCTAGATATGGGAAGAAAGAACAAGCTTATTAAACGCTTATAAAAAATACTGTAGTGACATTGTCAAACCACGTCGTGGTTGATCTGCATGACTATGGTGAGTATAGGAACAAGTCATTGGGTCTATGGGTCTATTTGTCCTAACAGGATATCCTCTCAGACAGACTTTAATGACCGATGAAGGTCCGTATCCATGTAGATTATCAGCACACTGAGCCTCGTATCTCTGGTCCCGGAAAGAATCTAGGCCAGCTGGTAATGGTGAAGCCACCACCAGAGCCGTGCTTCGCTGCCTCTCCAGACATTAAAAAGAATAGCAGATATCCTAGACTTCTTTGAGGATGCACTTCCTTTGAGAGAGGATCTCTTTTGAGCATATCCAAAGTATTTTTCCGGATACAGAGACCACTTCACAATAATTTAATGCTGTGTATACAGTTATGTATGAAGGCACATAAAGCAGTGCAGGGCGCACACATGGATGGAACACACTGAGAAAGATAACACCGTAACATATAATACAGTCATTAAGCTTGGGTTTGATTATCATCATGATCATATGCTACTGGCATTGGTATTGTATGCGTTTTTGAACAAACGCTGCTACCGTTTATAGAGACATAACCGCCCCGCTTTGCCGGGTTTAGATAGATAGCGACATCAAGGATTAGGCTCGGGACCAAAAAAAACGTTTCTGGTTTAACTGTTGCCACTGCTGACATTGTGCATTGTTGGTCCAGGTGTCTCTTGTAAAGCAATAGACAGATACATGCATGTGTCCCCTTTTTCCCCATAATTGCTTCTTTCAGCCTTGAAATCATTATGTTGTGCGCCGGAACAACACATGTTCAAAGTTACTTTGAGTGACAGTAAGTATGCATGTGAGCCCAGTCCTGTCCTCGGGGTACGGACAATCAGGATGATCCTTATTTATGTCTTCTGCTGTCGGCACACTGAGACCAAACTGCCCATTCCACACCAAATTAATTAGCTTGGCAGAGAGCCCGCGACGGAAATTAGGCCCAATATGTTATTTCTAGAGGGTTTCGATGGAAGCTTCTGGCATTTTTATTCGTTTTTCTTTTTACTTTTTTGGGGAGGAGGAGGGGGGGTGAGTTTGGGGGTGGGTGATTGGAGGGGGGGTCCAGGCAGTATTGTCATTTAGCTCATCTATTGATTATACTGTGTTACGTAAGCACGTTGCTTCTGGTTGTGCATACAGTGTACATCATCGACTTAACAGGTCGTCCATCGTATAAGGGATTCCTTGCAATCACGCAATATGAATTCATACAACCTACATGTCGAATTTGACGATTCAATTCAATTCAATTCAACTTTATTCTCCATGAACATGACTTGGTATTCTCCATGCTGAACAAGCTACAGTACATACAACAACAACAAGACGACAACACAACAATACTCAAGACAATATATGCAGCACCAATACGAGTGAATAAATATACTGTACAACTTAGTGCATGAACATGTAAAGTGCAAGGTGCAATGATCAGGAGTTATTGAGGAGGGCTGTGGCTTTGGGGAAGAAACTGTTCAAGTGGTGTGATGTTTTTGACCTGATGGCCCTGTACCGCTGAGATCTCTTGATCTCTAGATTTAAGGATGCAAGTGTCTTTGTTCTGTTTGTGATTTTCATCAGTTTGGCATCCCTTCGACTATCCTGACACCTGTGTTGCATAGTTTCAGTATGAACTTATCTATCGAGAACATGTTCCTGTATTGTTGTATCGTGTCACAGTACTTCAGAAAACAGCATCATATTTGGACTACAAACCTAGTCATGCACGTATTGTCGTAACACCGGTAACACACCCCTGAAGCCCTTCAGTAGCTCTGTGGAGAGTGTTCATCTCTTCCAGGATTCGTCTGAATAAACACGTGAAAAACAGGAAAGAACAGAAGTGACTTGGGTGACTACAGAAGTACTTCCTGTCCAATGTTGTCAGTAGTGGGAAAACAAATCCTTTGTACTGCGTTGCTCCTCTAATAACAACATTGCTAATTAATAAGTTCTACACAATTATAAATTAACTTCGGATCAGAACTCCGGCTTTGCATATAATTTCCTATAATCGCTAAAGCTACTGCAGAAACATGGCTCATATCAACCGTAACTTTCATATTGAACACAGACAGGCAGGGTTTCTCACCGGGCTTAAATGTACAGCAAATTATCTCTGCTGGGATTTGGCAGAAGAAAACCTGAAATCACAGCAGTAATTTTTTTCTAATTTGAAATGCCATCCTTAATCGTACATTTTTTTTTTTTTTACAAGCTTTGAAGGAATTAATCTTAATATTTTAATGTTATTACAGGAGGAGGAAGGAGAAAATGAGAGAGCTGTCGATAATTCGTTTTCCGTAACTGTTACCACCTTTTCTCTTTTTTCCTCCTCTCCTCCTCTCCTCCTCTCCTCCTCTCGGTGTGAAATGATTAGGGTGGACGCTACACGCTGCTCATTTACAGCACAGAGGTGATGACACACACTTACTGCAGCCATAGCAGGAGGGGAGACAGGGAGGGGGTGAGACACTTACTGCAACCACACTGAGGTGAGACAGGGAGGGGGTGAGACAGGGAGGGGGTGAGACAGGGAGGGGGTGAGACAGGGAGGTGGGGAGACAGGGAGGTGGGGAGACAGGGAGGTGGGGAGACAGGGGGTGGGGAGACAGGGAGGTGGGGAGACAGGGAGGTGGGGAGACAGGGGGTGGGGAGACAGGGGGTGGGGAGACAGGGAGGTGGGGAGACAGGGAGGTGGGGAGACAGGGAGGTGGGGAGACAGGGAGGTGGGGAGACAGGGAGGTGGGGAGACAGGGAGGTGGGGAGACAGGGAGGTGGTGAGACAGGGAGGGGGTGAGACAGGGAGGGGGTGAGACACGTACTGCAACCACACTGAGGGGAGACAGGGAGGGGGTGAGACAGGGAGGTGGGGAGACAGGGAGGTGGGGAGACAGGGAGGTGGGGAGACAGGGAGGGGGTGAGACAGGGAGGGGGTGAGACAGGGAGGGGGTGAGACACGTACTGCAACCACACTGAGGGGAGACAGGGAGGGGGTGAGACAGGGAGGTGGGGAGACAGGGAGGTGGGGAGACAGGGAGGTGGGGAGACAGGGAGGGGGTGAGACAGGGAGGTGGGGAGACAGGGAGGTGGGGAGACAGGGGGTGAGACAGTTAGGGTGGACTCATTTACAGCACAGAGGTGATGACACACTTACTGCAACCACACTGGGAGGGGAGACAGGGAGGGGGTGAGACAGGGAGGGGGTGAGACAGGGAGGTGGTGAGACACATACTCCATCCACAGTGGGGGGGGGGCGTGGGGGAGCAGGGGGGGAGACAGCCAGGTGGTGAGACACTCCACAGCAATTAAAGGTAGGCTGCATGTGGAGGGTTCAGACACTAGCTGCGTGACACCCAGTCTGAGTTGTGTTATTCCTCAGTGGTTTATCAAAGGCGATTCCTTTAATATGGAGATGATCCTTATGTACTTGTCTCTACTTGAAAGGCATTTTCCTAATTTACTTATTAATGACATGTAAATCTATTTATACTGAGGCCCTCAACTTGGAAGAACCGCATGTATCGAGCGAGCCATAAATCCTGAGCATTAGAAGAAAAAAAAAGAAAAGCAAGAGAAAAAAAGAAAAACCGAGCCTTCCCCATTCTTGTTGCGTTAAAAATTCATACAGTCCATGTTAAATTTATTAATATTGCTTGCTGTCATTCAGTGTGCGGCTCTCTAACAGGAATGGGATGTGACAGCAAGCACATTAAAGATGTATGTCATTGTATTCAACACAGATTAATGAAGCCCCCTTAAAAAAAAGAGAGAGCTAGAGAGGAGAAAGTGATCAGAATATCAAGCTAGTGAATTAAACAAGGCCACGCCACGCCGCGCGCTCGCTAGCATTTCATATTCAGCAAGGATTTTTGCATTTTTGCATTGCAAAGGTGTTGGGGGGTGGGGTGGGGGGTATGGAAGTGGAGGGGTGGGGACGGGGGGCAGGGGGGTGTTTTGGGACAGACACTGAATAGGGAATGTTGCTGTTCTTACAGTAGCTACAGTAGACTACATACATGTAGCGATCGCGTTGCGATTGTAACTTCTTCTTATCTGAATGTATTCAGATCTTTTAGCCCTTTGTGTCGTATCGTGTATGTCAGGATAGATCCAAATCGCTCGTATTTACAGTCAAGTCACATCTGCGTGAAGCAGTGTTTGAATAGATATGGTTGGATGGGTGTTTGTGGTCAATTATGATCACCTGCAATACATGTATACACATATATATATACTATATGTTAGGTTATGTTGTTAACATGACTATGTGGTCATGCTGTGAACCCAAACTATACATACTGTACATAGGGGCCCATACATTATATATACATGTACATGTTTGCTGTACTGCCAGAATATCTCACTTATAGTTTCACAGCATTCAAACATCCCACTACCATCGTTGTCTTTCACTCTCAAGTACTCTGAACATCCAATTCACGTAGCAACTAGACAGCAGATATATCATATGGGTATGAATGTAAGGCTTTCTTTAAACTATTTAATGTTTATTTTTTTACTACAATTGGGGTAGGAGGACATGAGGGGAAGGGGAGGTAATATCATTCACACTCAAAGAGAATGAAATACTATGTTTCATATCCCAAATACAAAAAGCTAGCACTGTCCATAACCTTCTCTCCAGTCTGCTCAGTTCAGCAGCGAGCCAAACGGCCCTCTGGGAAGGATAAGACACTTCTTTCTCATATGCACTCCACAAATTGCGATATTAAACATCCCCTATTCTACTGCTGCTGATTATGTTTGTCCAATTAAAGTTGCAGCGCAAAATCAAAACAAAACAGCTTTCACTTTTTAATCAGTAAAAAAAACAAAACACTGATCAGCACATTTTCAGTTTCACACAAAAAGAACAACTAGTGAAACAGAAGATGAGGAGCTGTGAGGAGCTCAAGGAGGAAGTGTCTGGTGTCTGTTCTAGAGACGCCACACCTATGTCCAGTACTCAAGTTGTAAAAGAGAATCAGGGGGGATGGTGGATTTGATTATGGGGACAGTTTTAGCCTCCCCACAGCGTCAGTGACTTCAGTGTCAGTGACTTGGTGGTAAAAATGTCATTGCATGTGTGCGTGCCCCCTCCCTCGCCCACAGTATTTTACTCAATATGCCCAAAACTAAATGTTGAAATAGCAGTAATACCACGTTCATTGATAAAATGACATAAGGGATGGACAGGGGGGATGGCAGTTTTAGATGGGGGATGATTTTGACAGTTTTTATTTCAGGGGGGATCAACTCGAGTGCTGGCTACATGCATCTTCTTTATTAGAAATCTGGTCAAATAATAATAATAATAATAATAGTAATAATGGTTGGACAGGAGGGCCAGTTCTCCACACCACCGGTCCTTCTCATGGGGGTCTTGGATCTCAGGTCAGATAACGTCGGTTGTTTCTCTGATACAGTGAATCATTATTAAAAGTTATACGCAACACCAAGATTCTGATACAGTTCAGTGCTGTTGAAAACATAGCTCGCGAACATTCTCCTCACTTTGGCCTGTGTATGTAGAAAGAAATCATGGTCATTTTGGATGAGCACATTAATTATTATTTTGTTCTTGTCTTTTATCTAAAAAAATGCTTTTGCTAAATGGCCAGATCCCATGTGAAGAAATAAATTAAATATTAGTATACCACATATTTGAATATTTCCCCAGGCGTTTTATGCCCTGTTTTTGCCATTCTTGTGTACTATAATATTCACCAACCCATTTTCCAACTAATAGCTTGTTACAGTTGGGTTTTGCATTCTATTTGCTTTCGCGCTGGTTCTCTCCATAAACCAATTGCAAAAGTATTCTAAAGGGAGAGAGGGAGAGAAATTGAAACTATCTATGCAAAAAAAAAACATGCAGAATTGCTTTCACTTGCATGTGCAGTGTACAGAAAGCATGGTATCATCAAAGATGAGGGGGCGGTCTTACTGGGTGTACTGTGCTCTGATTGGCTAGTTTATTCTGACACAGTATGTTTGTGTTTTGTTTACAAACAACAAGTTAGAGATGAGGTGCAACAATATCACATGCATGTTGTGTGCATGATGTATGTCAAATAAGAGATCTTGTGTTAACGTAGACAGTTGATACCTAGACAGATAATATATTGACAAATATGTAAGTGTTTGTTTATCAAATTGAATGAAAATATAGTATCACTAATCACGATAAAGAAATGTTAATTGACTTGAAGGCTGGCCTTCAAAATAGAGAGCAACCTCTTGGACTGAATATCAAAAAGGAAATTCATAATTCATGAATATAAACAAACTTTATTCTGGATTATATGGATTTAAGTAGTTGAGAAATTATTAATTACATCACACAACTTGTCTAATTCCCCTGATGGTGGTGATGTGGGAATGTGGACTCTAGTCTGGTAAACACCACAGCAGCATTGGACCCAAATCATTATGAGTCATTTTATTGTTCTTGGACATGAACTGTATCATTCACTCTGGAATGACTCTTAACCTCAATATTTTTCTTTATTTTTCATTTGTTTATATTTTATTAGTTTATTTAAAAGGGACAATGGACAGTCATTGACTCTCCCTGAAGTAGCTGGGTAGCTAGCAGTCCCTGAGCAGGTAAATCAACAGGGGAAATACGGCCTTAGATGTTATAAACAATTTAAAACAGAACTACAGGAAATAAAAACATCACATATTAACATTCATCATCTGATTAGCATATACTGTCCCAAACATATCTGTCCCAAATAGTCATTACTGATTGGCTAAAGAAGTCATACAATACCCCTGATGATAAACTCCATGTTAAGTGGTACAGTAAACCCTCCTTTAAGCTAAAAACTCCACCATAAGTTTTACATGAAACCATAAGTTAGACACTCCACAATAAATCCCACAGTAAACCACAGTTTGACTCCACTTTTAGGGGTAGAAATCACACATAGATGCAATTAGTTATGTTAATGACGGCGTGTGATTTTCCGGAAAGTTCCCTTTCATTCAATGACAGGAAAAGGAGGCTCCATTAACGAGGAGTGAGACGTCCTCCTAGACGACTAGGAATTATCTTTCAGGACAGAGGCCGCCGTATTCTTTTCCAATCTCAGGTGTATGATTAAAATCAATTAAATCACCCCTCCAATGTCAGCCGCAGGAATCTCCTGGCGAATGAAATTATGCTCTGGAAGAAAAAAAAAACTGTTCCTCCCCTCTCTCCCTGGCCCTGTCTCGGCATCACTCACATCCACAAATGAGATTAAAATGTGCAGCTCAGGGATTTCAAAGGGATATTTTCCATAAGAACATGAAAAGTCTTAGGAAGCCAATGTAAGTAGTCTTGAAAGCCTCTAGTGGGAAAGCAGCAGTGTCAGGGGCTGCTACACTCAGGAGTGGAGAGACATCCAACATCCAACCCCTGACAAACTGGGAACCATCCAGCCCCGCGTACACAGCCGTTGTTTTAAAAAAAAAAAAAAAATAGACACCCTTTTGTGTTCCCCCCCAAACATCTCCATATAGCGTTTGTCTAGAGCTGCCACCACACATGTATGTTTCCACTGGTCTTTGAGCTGTTGTGGTTTTTGACAGCGAGCAGGGCTCGGGTGTCAATGTGTCATTGTACGTCGTTGAGGTTCCCTTGCATGTGTCTGCGTCTCTGTCACTGGGAAGAGGACAAAGGGTGTGATTAAGTAACCCCTACTACACTATCACGTTCCACGCTGCGCTTCTCTTGTGTACCGCTGACAAACCAGGGACTAAGTGTTTTAAACAAGAGGCATGACACCACATCTTTTGATTCCTACACCACATGTCATCAGCGCAGGGCTGAGGCGGGGGGCGGGGGACGGGGGGACGTGTAGACGACTGCTTGAGCTCTTGTCTACGGTTTGCTATATACGTGCCAGTTTGTGTGCATTCTGGAAAACAGGATGCCACGACTGACACCAAAAATATGTAATCCATCTTCGGGAGAAACAAAAAACAAAAAGACCTCTAGGGTTATTGTTGTCATGTATACGCCAGTACGTCTTGTTCAGTTTGATGTGTTTCAGATATTCTCCGACAGTATTTCCTTGACATTATCAAAGATTACCCAGAGATACTAGCATACTGGTATTGTATCGGTGACGTGTACATGAAAGCAAATCTTTAGGACAGTCACTGTTTTCACTACTTGTTTTCTTTTTCTATTCAGGCAGTGTCTAGCTAGCTAGCATATAATATACCAGCCTACAGTCTTTGTTATTCAGAGGAGAGACACCAGAGGCCCGCAGTCTGATGGAGCCTAAGTATGTATGCAGTGGCAGGTCTGGTCTCCATTTATTTGCAGCCTGAGAAAGTTTCCTGGAGAAGCACAGATTATGGTTGGCATATCTTAATATACGAGGTGAGGCTCAGCGGGCTGGACGATGCCTGTCGCTGGGAGCAGAATGATAAATGCATGTTGAAACCATGTAAAACTGTCTGAACAAGGCATTGTCTGGGCTTTCAAGGAGCTCTAGTTCCTTTATAACGGACAGGATCCCCCTCAAAGCTGTTCAGACCTATTTAATACCTTATTATGTGAGAAATATAGAACACATATTGCTCGGAAATCTGCTAGCTTCTTTGTCTTCTGACAAATTTACCTATTCTCCAATTCGGGCGATAACATTTGAGCCGCTATTCTCTGTCAATCCTTGTAAGAGACAGCATCCCTCCCCCCCCCTCCTGCTTAGTAAAGCTTTTGATATAGAGCCCGGCCATAAAGCTTTAAAGACAGAAATATATTCTGTAGCTACTGACGCCTGTGAAAATCCTAGGCTGAGAAATAGTGTATTGAAATGCCTAATTAAGTGACAGTGTCCAGTCAATTCAGTTTGATAAACCTCCAGGCTCACCTTCTGCTCATCTGATTCCCCTGGGTTAATTCAACATGCACACATTTTATAGCCCCTCAAGAATGATTTCTGCAGACAAGAGCTTATGCTGAGGTGGAATTTACCTAACTCCAGTAAGTCTTCGTGTATCCTCTTTTATTAGAGAACGAAAGGGGAAAAGCAATGAAATCTTTATTTCTTTCGAATCTTTCAGTCGGACAGAGGGAGCTGCTCCCCTGTGTGAGGCTGGGCCTGGCAGTCACCAGTGGCGGTGGAGGAGGCCTGTAGATTCACAACAACAGAAAACTGTCAGAGACACACAATCAATTCTGGAGGAAAAGAAGAAAAAAAAGCCCTGCACTGTCTCTTTATTTTCCTGTTTGGATAGCGCTGTGGTTGCAGGGATATTATAGTTATCTGTCTTGTGCAAACTGTTTTTAATACCGTTTGTAGTTACAGTTTTTCACCGTCCGGCAAAGACATCGAAACGTTTCGTCTGGAACGGTGAACTATAAGTTCAAAAGTGAAAAGAGTTTTATGATATACGTAATTGCAAAAAAATAAACAATATATAATAATTAAACATCTACACTTCGCTTTATTTATTCAATTTATGCCGTCGAGCCCAGTTTGATTTAAAGTTGTGATGAAAATGTCACCTCAGAAAATTATTATCCTGATGGCCAAATTTGTATGGATCATGTAGCTTATTAACCGTAAGTGGCAGGTGCTGCGTTGTTTCATAATACCTTCATCTTAAGCGTAGTCATACCTCCCTCTCTACTACCGCTGCAGTGATTACATATCTAATGAAAACTATCTCAGTTGAATTTCCAAAGTAAATGCAATTTAAATAACCATTTATCTGTCTTTGAGAGTGCCTTTTGGCTATTAGTCCATGTGAAGAAGTCCAGCCTGTTAATTTTCTTTTCTCTCCTTGACTCCCAGACTTCAGAGGGGCCGAGATCCCCCCACCATTTCCCTGTGTGTTTCTGTGTGTGTGGCTGGCAGCTGAGGGGAATGAATAATGTAGTAACACCCACTCCTGGACCCGTCTCCCTTCAGGGCCTAGAAGCCGCCCGGTTCAAGTGCAACGCACTCGAGGGGCCACCGCCAGTATCAGCTAACAATTATCTGGTGAATTTGTACACTTTATTACTGGGTCTCCGCTGGGCAAACAGTGTCATGACAGCGAAAAGTCCAACCCCCCCACCCCTTTCCTCCATTCCTCCCTCTCCCCCCCCCCCCCCCCCCCCCCGCATCCCCCCACCCCTTCCACTTATTTATCTAATAAGAGCAAATTAATTAGACCGGAATTAGCTTTGCAGGAAACTGCCCAAGAGCCAAACAGTCCCGCTTTGTTACGGTCCTATTCAAAACGTCGCGTACATAGTCCCATCTGCCTGGGAAAACAAACCGATTAATAACAAACAAACCGAAAACAAAACGATATTAACCGATACCCAAAAAAACGTGTATTCGTAAACCGAAACCAATCCTAGAGAGTAGTCAGTAGTGAATTTATTTTGGAACATTTCCTGGTGCTTCGATGTTTTTTGACTCCTATCTCTCTAAACCGCCGCTTGTTGTGAAGTGAGACCCACCAGGCCGAGGCTGTTGTTGTCAGATGTGGCATTCCCATTAGCGATACCCCGGGTCATCCCTGTGACCACAAAGGTCTTTTTACTGCCCACTCCGGCGGGGTCAAGGCAGTAACCGACGACAGCACCTCTTGCACACAGGATGACACAAGTCTTGTTTGACAAGGTAGGGGTTTCCCCTAGACCCTGACCACCTTTTTTATGATATGACGGAGGTCTGCTAACCCCATTACCGATGCCTTCCTCCACTCCTACAGTCCGACGTTCGCTCGCTCCTCTCCTCTCTCTCTCTCCCTCCCAGCTAAAGTATTAAATCAAAGCCCCGCGCGTCAGGCTGATGTGTGTTTAACATCCCCGAGCACTTGTCAGTGATGAGCAGGGGCAGGCTGCCCGGTGTCCTTGCTCTATTCCCCGGTGAGCAATCACATCCTTATCTGTCCACAGGGCACGGCCCCGTCCATATCCCAACCACACATGCATACCTAATGAAGCATTCCCAGGCTACTACACCGTACACCGCTACCGAGAGAGGAGAGGAAACAAGCCCTGACTCTCTACGGCTCTACTCTCACCTCCTCCTCCTCCTCCTACGTTTGTTTTCGGTCATGTTTTTATTTCGGAATAATTTCTTGCGTTGATACGGCAAGCGTGAAGGTCACAGGTGGTCCGTGCCGTAACGTGTTGCTCGGGCGGTTGTTTGATTAGGATAAGACCGACCGGTGGTGGGAAAAAGTGGAGTGACCGAAGCCAGAAGATCACGACCTAACCGTGGCCGAACCCTAACCGTAGTAATGGTAAATGGTAAATGGACTGCACTTATATAGCGCCTTTTTTGCTGCTCCAAAGCTGCTCCAAAGCGGCTTTACAACGGCCTCTCATTCATCCATTCACACACACATTCACACACCAATGGCGGCAAACCAGTAGTAGTGGAAGACTGAGCGGAACCACTTGTACGTCAACACTTCCTGGTCTTCCAGACGACCACCATCCAGAAACTGAGAGAGTCTGAGTGGTAAACAATAAACAATGGGTTTATTCTGACACAGAGTATTACCGCCTAGCGATTCCAAAGCTGCCATGATAGGTAGTGTGACCCTGACAAGGGAGACGGGTGGGAGGGAGAAATCAATGAGCCTCTCTCCTCCTCCGGTTCCTACCTGCTCCAGCCTCCTCCCCCGGACCCTAAGGATGAGCCGCAGACCTCCCTGGTTGAATCGCTTTGAACTCATCCGTGTCGTACAGAGGCAAAGGGACTGATAAGGCTGTGGTTTGTCAAGCACTGGAGCAGCTAACAGGGTTATTAGACACACGTTTAACTCCACTTAAAGGCAGCAGTATGACTGCTTAAAAGATCTGAAGTTATTGGCTGCATTGCAGGTAGTGGGGGTGGCTGTGGCGCAGGAGGTAGAGCCGCCGTCTAATGATCGCAAGGTCGGCAGTTTGGCGGTTCGAGCCCTGGCTGGCCACATTGGCCACAGTCTAAGTGTCCTTGGGCAAGACACTGAACCCCAAATTGCTCCCAGTGAGCGGGCCGGCGCCTTGCATGGTAGCTTGGCCGCCAATGGTGTGTGAATGTGTGTGTGAATGGGTGAATGAGAGGCCGTTGTAAAGCGCTTTGGATAAAGTGCAGTCCATTTAGTGTGAAGACACCATTTCAGAAAGATAAATTAATACATTCTTATGAACAGACTAACAGACAAAGCTACTTGCACCATTCTTAGTAAAAAATAATTACCGGCAGAAACACAGCCCCTAAAATCAAGCGATACTAAGTTTTCTTTTGTTGCAGGAGTACAAAAAAACACGCTTCTTCTCTTCTCTTCCTGTACCGCACAAGCCAGGGCGAACAAACTCCGAAACATTAAATTACTTATGAAAACAAAAAATATATTTTGTTCACTATCTAAAAAGCCTTTCTGTATCCCGTAACAATGTCCTTAGTGACAGTTGCCAACCCTGTCAACGCATCAAAACCCGAAAAAAGAGACTTCTAACGTGATAAGAGAATGAGAGAGAATCTCCTTTCTCCTTCCGGAACTTTCTTAACCTTTCATTGTGACTGTTATCACAAGGAACAAAGGTTCGACATGGAACCCGCGTCTGTGGAGGGACACAAGCTGATGTATTTTTCCACTTGATGAGACGCCACGAGAAAGAAGACCTCTCACTGTCAAACACCAGCACTTCTGTCTAACTGCAATCTTGTCTTTGGGTTAAGACGAGTTATCAGGCATCCATCTGTCGTCGAGGAGGGGGGTATGCATTTTATACATATTTTATTCAAGCAGTTGAGACCCACAGTTGTGACACAACGCTCCAAATCGAATGTCCCCCCCCGCCCCCCCTCACACACACACACACACACACACACACACACACACCCTCGAAAACCAAGGCGACTAGTCTGCCACCAAAATCCCTAGTTAGTTGGGGAAAGAAAACAATCAAAGTGATGAATATGAATACTTAAGGACTGAGTAGAAGGAGAGAAAAAAAAAGCAAGGCTTTGTTGGGAAGTCATGACAGATATTCCCAGAGCAGCATTAGCAGCACAGTATCTAGTATATACCTGCAGAGGGCTTTACAATCAAACTGCCAGAAAACAGCTTCTTCTTCTCCGCAACTAGTGAAAAAGACACTGGGGTACATAATAAACTAACCGAAAAAATGTGACAAACACTGAATATTCCTGTCGTCTTGTCCTGACTGGAAAACCAAAACATACAAACAAGGAAATAGCATCGTTCTGGTCTTTTGCGTAGATCGAAACCAGTCGAAAAGTAATAGGAGGAAAGTTTATTTTTTTGTCAAGACACTATGGAGTTGGAGTTCGGATTCGGATGCAATTATTATGTCGTACTGTTAGGTGAATGTGACAGCGGATGTTTACCCAACAGAGGACCGTACTGTCATACAGATGGAAAGAACAGAACAGTGACTGGGAGAGGAGGAGAGGAGAGGAAGTGTCTGAGGGGGAGTTATCAGCGTGTAGCAGCCCTGCCATGGCCCCTGGGTGAAGGGGGGGTCACAGACCCCCCTGTGGATGAGGAAGGGCTTAGACTTCAGGCACGGGACGTCTACAGCCGAACAAGTTAGTCTGAGTCGTGTCTCGGGGGGACTATCCAGAAAGTTAACTTCCACCCGACGATCGCACAACACATTTGCACACACACACACACACACACACACACACACACACACACACACACACACACACTTCCACACTCCCATTTGCATGTCAATTTGTTCCCCGTTTGTCCAATAAAACCTCAGCACTTACTCTATTTTGGGGGGGGAGCGTTGGCAACACAAAGACATGGTTGGTTTCTAAGACCGTTATACCTTGCGGGTTGTTGGTCTTTTCCAATGAGAGATCCATGGTTTGCATTCGCGCCACATCCCCGTGCCCAGACCAACCTGTCTCTTCACCAAGAAGGAGACAGCTTCAAATAATTAGCCTACAGTGATGCTGTCCCGCACATCAGCCGAGCAACTTGAAAGCAGCGGCATGAATCATGTATAGATTCATTTAAAAGTGCTTTGTAGACAAATACTCTTGCACACTTGCAAAGTCAGCTTGGGAGGGGATGCAAATACTTTTCCTCTGCCTTGAGCGCAGTTATGATCGTTCCCGCCCCCCCATATCCTTATACTGTATTTATACGCTAACTGTAACAGCTAACTGTAACGTTAAGACTGAGAATGGAGAGTGAGTTGAACATTATGCAATACACCATCTTTGTTTCCGGTTTTTTTCTCTCTCTCTCTCTCTCTCTCTCTCTCTCTCTCTCTCTCTCTCTCTCTCTCTCTCTCTCTCTCTCTCTCTCTCTATTTGGGTCTTTTGTGGAGATCTGAGAAACAAATGATGCTCTCCAGTAAATGATGAAAGATGTGTGAAGATTGAGGTCAGTCGAGCAGCAATTAAAGGTGACTCTGGGGGACGTTATCCTCTAAAATGGGACAGGGCCTGAGATGGTGGGTGGTCAAATGGCTTTTTCTTGTACTCCACTTGTGTACTTTCACTTCAAAACACAAACACTTTTTTTTCTTGTCTTTCAAAAGCATTCCCTCCCAACCCTCTTTCACTCCATCTCTCTCTCTCTCTCTCTCTCTTTCTCTCTCTCAGCATGCGTTCCACCTGCTCCGGCCTAGTGGTCTGCGATTAATATCGTCGATAAATGATGGATGGATGGATAGTCACATACATGTTTTGTTGTTGAGAAGCAGCTCCATTTGGAGATGGTTGTCAAGGAATCGCTAGAGGAAAAGAACGATAGGTTATGCCTTATTTTACACTCTGCTGTTCATCTAGTACTTACTGAGACATTCTGTAGTGAAACGGTAATAACGTTGTAATTGAACGATTATTATTATTACTAATAACAACAACAACAATAATAATAATAATAATGATAATAATAATAAACATAATAATAATAAAAATACTAATATTAATACCCACACCCTGACTCTTGTGTTATTTTGCGTAGATGATGGGGTAAATTAAGTCTTCGTGCGATATCAATAACCCGGTGGCTCGGCGGTGTTGAGCCGAGGTCTGATGAAGGAGAGGGCTGTTTTTATAATTGCTTTTCTCCCTGCGGCAGGGCAGCACATACCCAGAGGGTCAGGAGCTGTGAGGCTGGCGCAGGCTCGTTCCCAGGGCCCTGCGCGGGACCAGGAGACACAGATTAATTGTCCAAGGTTCTGGGGCTTTAATTTGCAGGCAAAGGAAATCACGGCATAACCTAATTAAACACTGACTTGTTTCAAATATATCTGTCCAGCTGCAACCTCAAACTCGGCATTGCACTTTTTTCCCCGTCGCGGCGTGGCTCGCCGGTAATTGCCTCCGCGCGCAGTCGTGTTAGCGAGAGAGGCGGTTTAGGTTTTCGTTCGCTAGTTGGGTGGGGGTTGGACGGGTGGGTGACCCATATTTCCTCAAGTGATCAATTTAAGTAGGGACCCCATCCTTCTTAACTCCCTAACCCATCACCAAAGTAGAGTACAACCACCACCATCCGCTAGTCCAATTAAATAATACAGTCACAAGATGTAACCGTGGTGACGGCCAAGTTTGTAACATGATATATACTAAATACCAGGGAACAGGAGCTGTGGTGCATAAGCACACGGGGTGTCATTGCCTTTAGTTAATGAGCATAGTAAGTGGGATTGGTCTTCATGGGCTTATGATCACATACATCTTATCATGCAGTTCCTTCCTACACATCCGACCCGGCCTCCTCTACTGCTGCACTATAAAGATGCATGATCCTTTCCCCCGGCAGGGTAATTCACACAGTAAATCCCCCCCAAATACACTGACTAAGTCAATCTCATTCGTCACGATAATACGGAGCCGATGATTTAAGGAAGATGTTTTGACGACAACAACACTGCGTTCAATGCTAGGAGAGGAGAGTAGGCCTAAGGAGAGTAGGATTCTCCAGCTCCAGCCTAAGCCCCCTCTCTCTCTCTCTCTCTCTCTCTCTCTCTCTCTCTCTCTCTCTCTCTCTCTCTCTCTCTCTCTCGGAGGCTCTTGCTGAGGGGGCTCCTCGCTCCCAGCTGGTGTCTCGAGACAACCCCCGGGGGAACGGGCCGGGTCTCTGTTCGACACGGTATTGATCCGTGAAACTGATGAAAGAGCATCATGGTCACCTTGAACGGCCACGTGTCCCGCGGCAAGGCCCCTCCCGCCTTCCCCGGCCTCACCGCTGGGCAGGCGGGGTCAGGCGGCGTCGCTGTCGTCCAGCTGAGGTCTCGGAGAAACTGAGGCTGAGGAGGAGGAGGAGGAACCCCCCAGCAGGAAGAAAGATCTCCCCGAAATGAGACCAAACATCAGTAGGCCTATGTTCGTCTAAAAGTACTGGATCACAAGCAAGACTGTGTACCGGTACAGTAGAGAACAGCACGATACCTGTTACAGTGAAGTAGAAGAAGAAGAGGTATGTCTTTGAAAATAAGAAAACAAAGCTAGGCTTGTTGGTCCCTCTCTACTTCCTCTAAGGCTTGTTGGTCCCTCTCTACTTCCTCTAAAGGCTTGTTGGTGCCATCTCTCTACTTCACTCTAAGGGTTAGTTAGTCCCATGTCTACACCTCCATACCTCAGTCAAAAGGCTTTGTAATCACATACAGTTTGGCGCAAAAACCTTTGGGGGATTTAATTACTTTCCCTCTCTCTCTACCGTCTGTGAAAAAGCAGGATGTCCCGGGTTTAAACGGAGGTGTTTCCCTAGAAGAGGTGTAGCGGCGCGATTGATCAGCGATGACGATCTCACATCTGAAGATCACACAAAAGTTAAGTAGGACAATCCCGTCGGACTCTCCCCAAACGCCCAGTCGAGGGGAAGAGGGGGGAAAGAAAAAACCCGGCGCGAATGAAAATGAAAAGCATAGACGAAGGGAAAGACATGGGAATTAAGAGAAATATAATTAATAACTGGGAAAATGTGGAACTTGAAGCTGTAGAATAGAAGTGTGTTTTAACAGGCGACAGAAGTACATTCAGTCGGTACGTTGGGGGTAATCAGATAGCCCGAGGCGATCGGAGTATTAACTACCGGTACACAGCTTTTATTTTGAGTATCCCACGTGGCTTTCTGACTAACTGGGAGTTTGTTGTTTCCATTTCGAAGTCGGAGGGATCCACAAGAGAGGAGGAAAATGCTTAATGTGCCTCGAACGGTTGGCTCTAGCGAGGGGTTTCGAGAAAATAGAGAGAGAGAGAGAGAGAGAGAGAGAGAGAAAGAGAGAGAGAGAGGGAGAGAGAGAGAGAAAGAGAGAGGGAGAGAGAGGGGGGGAGGGAGGGAGAGAGAGAGAGGGAGAGAGAGAGAGAGAGATGTTGAGTGTGTGATGTTGTGAACACAGCATGGGACCCAGGTAACAGAGTCGATGCCAGGATAGTGGACAGCTGGGTGCCATCCACAGAGATCAGAGACCATAAACTTCCTCTTACTCCACTTTATCACTTCCAGGACCTTGTCCCACAACCTTGAACACAATATTCCCATGGCCAATTCAGGAGGGGGAAATTATCAAGAAAGAAAAAAAGGTTTTATTCACATTTTCGTTATTTTTTGGTTCATATTTTTCTGTTTTTCACCATGTACTGTATCTTACTGCCTGGTGATCTCATGTCTCTTTCTTTGATATTCCCCCAGAGGACCGCAGACGTTAAAGACTGACACAGATATTTCCACATTACTGGAAATGACAGATCAGACAAATATAAATGTCATACAACCATGGTTACAGTACCTTAAAGTTCTTACTGTTCTTACTTGTTAATTAGATTAGATTTGATTAGATTTGATTAAAAGTTATTGTTATTGCAGAGTACAAGTACCAGACAACGAAAGTTTAGCATCTAACCAGAAGTGCAAATAATATAAATATAATAATATATATTTTTAAATACAGTATGGTAAGTACAGTAGTTAAAGGTATATACAGTTATGAGCTATGTACAGTTAAGGTAGCTATGTACAGTTAAGGTAGCTATGTACAGTTATGAGCTATATACAGTTACGGTAGCTATGTACAGTTATGAGCTATGTACAGTTAAGGTAGCTATCTACATTACGGTAGCTATGTACAGTATGGTATACAGAGGTATAAATAGTGTCTATATCAAAGGAGGTATGTGCAATGTGCAAACAAAATATAGTATGTGCAAAGGTAGTATTTGTAAACAGCAGTAGTGCAAAGGGTAATTGACTGATACTGACCATAATCATGAGTATGTATTATGTATGTATTATGTATTATATGCATTATCATGTATCATGTATTATGTATTACATGCACATACAGTAAAGTGCATTTCAAAACTTAAAATGTTTACAGACATGCCCACGACACAGACCGTTACAGCATTTAACTTTAACTAACCCTCTCAACTACACACATCACTAGCCGCATCATCAATAATGCACACCTCTCTATGGGAGATTTGACTGGCAAGCCACCGCTATTTCCCCATTGTTTCCTCACCCTCTGTAACACACACCCCGCTAGAAATGCCAAGGCCCTAGCCATGCACTCTCGGAGGCCTCACCCCCCACCCCACCCCACCCTCACCCTCCTGTGCTCACAAAACTCTGGACATTCCCCCATGCCATTTTCAAGTCAGTGGGAAGGGAGTGAGAATAATAATAATAATAATAATAATAATAATAATAATAATACATTTATTTTATAAGGCGCCTTTCATGGCACTCAAGGTCGCCGTACAACAAATTTAAAAACAGTTGCAAAATTCAAATACAGAGAAATATACAGTATAAACATAGCTAGCCGCAGAGCAGCACGGGAACAGTAAATCAACAAATAGTTACCAGCCTGCTAACCAGAAGGCCTATATACTGTACGTAGCCACAGAATTGAATGTTGAATGTAGGCTAAGGCTACATTGAAAGGCTCGGAGGTATATCATCACAGGGAAGGACTGCTGTGTTAGCGGCTCTGGAGAGAGGTACCCTGGGTAGGTGCTATTGTCTGGGTTGGAGAGGCAGGCGGGCGGAGGGCAGAGGCATTGTGGCGAAGGGGAGAGGGGACGCTGTGAGCGGTACAAATCCCCCCTCGCCGCTAACAGCTAGCCGCTTGGCACTCAGATCAGGAGCTCCAGCTGGAATCCTACCCAGGATCTCTTCTCTTTCATGGGCAGACAGAACTTCACCTGCCCCCCCCCCTCCCGCACCCCCGTCCCTCCCTCCCACAGCTCCCCACACTCCCCCTCTATCACCCACCCCCCCTCCCCCGCCCCCCCCTCCCAGCTGAGCTATGGTAATCAGGTTGGGGATACAAGACAAGGCTCAGTTAATTCAGCCAATTAGGCTCAAGCATTGTTTTGTGGCCAGCAAACATTTTGTATTCCTGCAAATGTGTGGATTGTGAAAATGTGCCCTGCAGCAATGAAATGACAACAGCGCGTCGCTCTGGCCACGTGTCAGCAGCCCAAAACGTGCTCAGCGGTTGATGCCGGATGCTATCCTCCCGCATATGTTTGTGTGCTCACACGTGTCCCTCCCTCTCTCTCTCTCGGAGAGGGAGTGTGTGTGTGTGTGTGTGTGTGTGTTGTGTGTTTTCCACTCTCCTACCCCCCCCCTCCATTTCCCAGACATACGCACTCTCTACAGCTCTCCCCCCCCCCCCCCCTCTGTCAGACATACACCCTCTCTCCCCTCTCTCTATAGTCCTCTTACCCCCCCCCCCCTCCCTCCCATCCCCCCACCCCACCCCCGTCGCCAGTGCAGTCCTATTGTGGAGGAGAGAGAGAGAGAGAGACAGAGAGAGAGAGAGAGAGACAGAGAGAGAGAGAGAGAGAGAGAGAGAGAGAGAGAGACGGAGAGAGAGTCAGAAGCCAGGGTCTTGGTGGCAGATGGGCGAGAGTAGCTGGGATTGGCTAATCCCGAATCTGCCATCTCCTTGCCACACAGCAACCAAGGGAAAAGATGGAGCCAGCTGTCAAATGGAAGGCTTTCATGGTCCCTTGCACACAACAGCTGCATAAGGCCTGCCTGCTTGCTTCTAAATTATTAAACATCTTTTTAGTTTTGTTCCAGCTGCAGGCCCTCACTGTGTTTATGCAGCCCTTTGTGCATTTTTACATATGACTCCTTCTACCCCTCCTCTCATCAAAATGCTGTTTGTAAAAGTCATTATCCCATCTGTGCCCCGGTTTGGACAAAACAGCTCAAGACAAATCCAACACGGCTACCCTTTCCGGGACAATTTGGGAGTTGAGGATGATGGTGGTGACTGAAGACTTGGGGGCTTTAGCGCGCTTGCTTTTCCTCCTTGTATACTCTACGGCGGAGGGGCCCACCTGTACAGTCAATGGGTGTTGTGAAGGCTGCTTGGGGCCATGCGCGTGCGGTAATAAGGAGTTTTGCAAGTAAAATTTCATCCTTGGAAACAGGGATTTAGAAAAAGACAAGACCCCTCTGTTGCTCTCTCTCTCTCTCTCTGTCTCTCTCTCTCTGTCTCTCTCTCTCTCGGTCTGCCTTTCAGGGGGCAGGTTGAAATCATCTGTCACTGATAGGCCCTTTCCCCCAAAGACAGCCCCACCAGTGGCTGGGTCATTATAGCCATGAAAAGAGCAGAATAGTGAATATTCAGAGGAGGGGGGGGGGGGGGGGGGGGGAAGCGGGGAAGCATTTTAAACATCTAGTGTTCGCTGGGACTGGGGGGCCGCCATGGAGGGTGAAATCTGATAATGCCAGTTAACACCAACAAGAGACGATAATGCGTCTGAGAACTGCCGTTTAATTGAAAAACAGGTTCTAGAGAGTTCTGTGTGGGCAGCATGCTGTTTTCTGTTTCTGTATCGCAAGTACATACAGTCTAAGTGAATTCCAAGCGTGATATATTTCTTCTTTTAAAACAAGAAAGAGAAATCACAATAATCATCATTCTTTCTTCATTCTCCACACCCACAACAACGCTCGAACAATCTTCAGATGATTCTTGAAAAAATCAGAACAACAAAAAAAAAAGACGAGTAACCCTCCCCTCTTCATGTTTTGGCATTTGTTTTATTATTATTTTCTTCTATAGTCTTTTGCAACCAGGGGCTGCTGGCAGTGAGTTAATAACCATGTTAGGGACTAGAGAGAGTAGAGAGAGTAGCATGACTGATTTCACAAGCCTGTTCCATCAATCCCCGTCCACCGGCGGTCTCCAGATGAGGCTTCTTCCACGGCCCAGCCAGCACCATGCGGGCAGCTCCGCCACCAGCCGGGGGAGAACAGCCTCTCAGCCTCTCAGCTGGACCTGGACGCACCTGTTGTGTTGTTGTTGTTTTTTTCATCACCTCACCATCTCCGACTCTCTCATCTTTTTTTGTTTTTTCTCTCCTTGGCTTGGCTTTCATAAGCTTGGGTGAATATTTTCGGGTGAATTACAGAAGAAAAAGAAAGTAAACCACCGTTATGGAGATAACTGGTTCATGACTCTTGGATGGTAATGATCGGCCCTGTGGCTGAGTGGATGGGTTAGACTGCTGCTTTATTTGATCAATGTGTGTGTGTGTGGGGGGGGGGGACAGAGACCAGTCAGTGTGTGTGTGTGTGGGGGGGACTGACACCAGTCAGTGTGTCTCACTCTAACACCCTCTCACTAGCCTAGAGACCAACCTCATCTCACTCAAACACACTCCCACTAATCTAGAAACCAACTACATCTCACTCTAACACATTCTCACTGTTCTAGAAAGCAAACACTCGAGCTGAGGGCCTATCATAGAAGTTCACTTCAACAGAAGTCACTATTTCACCGGGCTAGCCCCTCTCTGACACCCATACTGTAGTAGGGCCTACACCATCCAGACTCAAATCGAGAGGGGACAGAGCCTTCTCTAAGGCCGCCCCTAGGCTCTGGAACAGCCTCCCCCTCCACGTCAGATCCGCCCAGAACGTCGAGGCTTTTTAAAAATTTGCTAAAACACACCTTTTCTTCCTGACCTTTGACCTGAGGTGAGCCTGCCTCCCGACACTGCACCTTTTGCACTTTTATTCTGCACTTGTATTTTGTATTGCAACTTGTTTTTAGTGTATTTTTATCTGTTGTTTCTCTTTTACTAGTGTTTTGTCTGTTAAGCACTTTGGGCGGCTGTTTTTGTCGTTGTAAAATGTGCTATATAAATAAACATTACTTACTTACTTACTGTACATGTACAGTATGCTGAGCACAGGAGTAGCCAAAGGGAAGAAAAAAAAGCGCAGAACGTTGTTGTGTCTATGATGAATTGTCAGCACTTGACCTAAACAGTCGCTATTTAACATGCGTCTCGGATTAGAGTGTGTGTACATAATTGTGCTATCTAGTTAGCGGTTAGCCACAAATATTGTTCGCCGTAAGCCAAGAGGCGGTGACAGTACAGATGGATGCAGCGCGTAAGGACCGCAGTCCCCTAACCTTTACAACGGCATTTGATAAATGCTTTCCTGCGCCACACAACCCAAACTGTTTCCCTGAGTTTGTGGCTCGTTCAGAGCGGAGGCCCTGGGTGCCCCTTTCCTAGTCGCTCACATCTTTGCATATTCATCAACCTGACAGAGCACACTTACCGATCCAATCAGCGAATGCGAGCCTCCTCCCCCCCCCCCCCGTATTCGGCGGGCTAGGAGGGTTAGCACGCCGCACTTTTAATTGTCTTTTCTCTCTCTGCTGAATTGGAGAAGGCAGTTTCATCAATAGTGTGATCAATTTAGAAGGAACAAATTGTTTCACTGAGGAGGAAATATGCAAACAGCTGTCTCCGTCGCCCCAATTAATACCAGTCACTCTGACCTAACAGTATGCAGTAGTACTTAGTTACCGACGTGCATGGTGTTAGCGGCGCCGGTCGTTAGCAGCCGTACTGTAAAAGGGACACAGGAAGTATAGAACGACTTCATTTAGCTAGCTGGGGCAGCCTCAGCCTTACTATAGTAGTACGTTCTGTAGATGATGACATTTAAAAAAAAGAAAGAAAGTACAAACCAGAATAAGATTTTAGGGGGTCGTTAAACGATCATGCAGAAACGACAAGGACATTTAAACCAACCCGACGCCATCTTTGTTTCAAGAAACAGATACAAATGAAAACATTAGATTAGATGAAACATTTTTACAATTAGGCTGTGTGGTGTGGTGGTGTTTTATTGCAGTGTTGTTTATCTAAGCTGACTGCAGAGTCTGCATGGCTTCATTTTTTTCTCTGTCTATCTGTTGACATGATTATGTGAATTGTTATGGTAGTCATTGTTGTGTACTCCTGGCCCAATCGAGATAATGCAACGGGAAGACGCCTCGTACTAATTAGTTGAATATGACCCCAGAGAGCAGAACTGGATGTGTTATTACTGAAGAGTAAAAGGGGAACAGCGAAAGACAAATTATACAATGCTTGATAAATGAAACTAATGTCGCACTGATTAAACGGGTAAAAGGCAATCTATTTCATTCTCAAATTACCAATTTGATTGTCATTGTCAAGACATGAATCCAATATGTTTGTCTTCTCAGATACAAGTTGTAACTCCATTTAATAGTAATAATCATCCTTGCTCCTGTGTATGTATATGTGTGTATGTATATGTGTGTATATGTATGTATATAGCATATACATACATTAAAACCCTAACCGTTTTAAACATCCTGTGTACAGTATGTATTCAAGAAACAATGGTATTATGCAGACAATTTCTCTCTCTCTGTGTGTGTGTGTGTGTGTGTGTGTGTGTGTGTGTGTGTGTGTGTGTGTGTGTGTGTGTGTGTGTGTGTGTGTGTGTGAGAGAGAGAGACATATACTGTACATATATATAGTTTTGAGCAAATAATCAAACAGCAGCATCACACACATAGGCCCAAAAAAATGCCTCTTTCTTTGTCTATTTAACGGCAGTGCGTCGTACATCCTTCTCTTACGTGATACGGGAAGAAATAGCTGTTCATACCTCATTTAATAAGATTATCTGATACTTGCTAATGAACCTTTCCGACCCCCCCCCCCCCCACCCCCATTTGCCCTCTGCACGTAAGTCACGACGAGGACGAGGTAATAATGAACAAAGTGTCACCTGATAACTAGTCTTACGCTCTCACCACTGACTCAACCCACAACACAGGATGTGTTCTCTCTCTCTCCCCCCCTCCTAACTTCAGCACTCCAGTGGCCGTGGAAAACTTCCAGAGTCAGACACCTCCAATTCCTCCATGGATAGCGAGCACTGTGCTGAGTTGCCTCTCCCTGACACATTTTTAATGGTGATCATTTTGCAGATTGTAAATACATAATCATATGGCATCGTGTCTGAATTTCAATCGGCACCTCCAGCTCATATTAATTAAACAGCCGAGTTGACACCACATCTGTACCCCAGCATGCAAAATTAAGTGAGAGTTTTTTAGAAAAAGATGGTGTCAACTACTCTCTCTCTCTCTCTCTCTCTCTCTCTCCTCTCTCTCTCTCTCTCTCTCTCTCTCTCTCTCTCTCTCTCTCTCACACACACACACACGCACACACACACACACACATGCACACACAGAGAGAGAGGGGGACATTATCTGCATAATACCATTGTTTCTTGAATACATACTGTACATACACAGGAGGATGTTTAAAACGGTTAAGGTTAGGGGTTTTATATACCAGAAAATAAAGCAAGCAAGCCCCTTTACTGACACTGAGCAAGTAAGGCTAGCTAGAGAGAGACCATCTCGGCAATCAGCGAGAGAGACCTTGTCATATCTACTGAGTAAGCCAGCAGGGGAGAATCGTAACCGTGTGATCAGGGGAGACCGGTGGTGGAGGTCGAAGAAACCTCGAATCGGAGGACGGGCTCATTGTAATGCACGTAAACAGAAACAAGAACAGTAACAAACACCGTCTCAACCCAGAGACGCGAACATGAACCTGAAACGGAGAGAACAGCAGTAGATTAACGCCCGCGCCGTTGGCTGTCATCTTACATTTACCGCTCCTCTAGCGAACGTGACGTCCCGGCTAATGTGACAGGGTATTATTGTCATTATCAGTCGGATTACACTATTAAACCATTACCACGTCACCTCCCTGCCTGAGACAATGCACAGGCCCACCGGCGCATAATAACACTAGTTAGGGAGACACCTGGGTGTCAACACGCTGACAAATGAAGGCGGTCGATCCTGAACAGAGAGAGAGAGAGAGAGAGAGAGCGAGAGAGAGAGAGAGAGGGAGAGAGGGAGAGAGAGAGGGAGAGAGAGAGAGAGAGAGAGAGGGAGAGAGAGAGAGAGAGAGAGAGGGAGAGAGAGAGAGGGAGAGGTAGAACGGAGGAAATGAACACCTCACTACTGCTGCAGTGGGTTGTAGAAGCGTGTAGAATGTGAAACTCATGTTTGTTTGTTTGTTTGCTTTAATCACTTTAACTGAGTGAAAGTGAAATCTTCACATCCATATTTTGTTGTAAATAATCTAGATGAGAGAATACTGATGGAGCCAAATGCCAGGAAGTGAACAAGGCCCACTGAAATGGTGCAAGGCCAGAGAGACAGACAGACCAACAGAAGGATAAACGGACAGACAGAAAGAAAGACAGACAGACAGACACTCGATCCTGAACAGAGAGAGAGAGAGAGAGAGAGAGAGAGAGAGAGAGAGAGAGAGAGAGAGAGAGAGAGAGAGAGAGAACAGAGGAAATGAACACCTCACTACTGCGGTGTATTGTAGAATCGTGTTTTAATCACTTTAACTGAGTGGAAGTGAAATCTTCTTTCCATCTTTTTAAAAAACTCCATCCATATGTTGTAAATATCTAGATGAGTATGATGTTCTCTCTCTAACATCAAGCTAAACCTTGTCAATAAAGTCCATCAAAGAAAGAGGCGTAGGGTGGCTTTTCAAATCAGGTATATTGAACTGGTAAAAATTGCAAGACAAACAGCACAAAACATGTTTCAACAGGATGTACACAAACAGTGGTTAGCTAGAAAGTCCGCTTTTTTGGCCTAACAATCTAGCTACAAAATAATAACTAAAAACATAATATTCCCAACAAATGATGACTAATATATAAAGCTACCAATCCAACACTTGATATTTCGTACTTACAACATTGCTTTGTGTAAATCTGAACATGGATGTTGAATGATGAATGGAGAACACACATAACGTCTCGGTCTCTCTCTGGCAAAGGACGAACTCCCAAACCGGAAGTAGATTTGCGGTAAACAGGAAGTGGTGTCACTACATCAAATATTAACTAAAATATTTATATACATTGTTATCAAATATGAACTTTTTAACTTTTTCTAAAGAAAATAAAGAAAGTGTTGCCGGACAACACAATGAGTGATCTACTGATGAAGCCAAACGCCAGGAACAAGTGAACAAGGCCTGTTGAAATTGAGCAAGGGCAGGGAGACAGACAGACAGACAGACAGACAGACAGACAGTAGTCAGCAGTCACCATGAGAGTAGTCAGCAGTCACCATGAGTAGTCGCTTCTATCAGCGCACGAGCGCAACGGCGAGGATTATACCGCATTTTCTTCTGTTCCTTCTATGGATTACGGATTTGTACATCAAATCACCACAGAACTTGCATCTTATGGAGAAGGAGTCAAACTTTGTTGGAAAAGGTGAGACACATAACGACTTTTATCTCCACGCCGCGAAGAAATGTTTGGGCTTCGGAGCAACAACCATTCACACGACGCTAACTGCGGACCGGACGAGAAGAAACAAACCCCCGACAGGTAGAATAGACAGAAGAACCGTGATATGGCTCTATCTACTGCTCTCGGGAGACATCCAGCAGAATCCCGGACCAGTCGCAACCAGGCGGGCTTCACGTTTAGCCAGACAACAACTATATCTTTCCCAGGCAAATGCTACGAGCATAAACATTGACGCCATTGTCGACAAACCGGTTAGTTTGCCGGCAACAGCAGACATCCAGGTTTCAGACGTGGCTAGCAAAACAATGGGTAGATATGCTAATAACATTACCCCCCCACCTATCTTCCACCACCTAGCCAGGGAACACAGAGGCCTCCCCCACCCGGTGACGAACCCCCCCCCACCACCCGGTGACGAACACAGAGGCCTCACCCACCCGGTGACGAACCCCCCCCTCCCCCCTCCCTCCCCCACCCGACGACGACCCCCCCCTTCTCCACCCGGAGACTCTACGACGAAACCGATGAACAATGGGCGCCCCCCCCCACACCCCAATCCTCAACGTGACGATGACCAAAATGGTGGTGACTATTTCCAAGTCAAAGACATAAACTCTCTATTTGGACACAGCAGTAAGGGCCTGCATATTGTTCACCTTAATGTGAACAGTCTTGTGCCTAAACTGGACCAAATCAGAGAAATGTTCCATGACAGCAAGGTTCATATTTTGAGCTTCTCTGAGACCAAGTTTGATGAATCCATCAAAGACCCAGAGATTGAAATAGTCAACTACACAGTCATCAGAAACGACAGGAACAGGTATGGGGGTGGTGTCTGCATGTATATTCACAACGATATTATCTTTAACACCCGTGATGACCTGAATCATGACAAATTAGAATCTGTTTGGGTTGAAATTATCTTTAACAAAGCAAAACCGGTGCTGGTTGGTTCTATCTACAGACCTCCCGATCAGAGTGATTTCTATGATATTCTTGAGGGGTGCTTGGATGACGTTGACTGTGTGGAAAAGATTCTTATTGGAGATTTGAACACGGACATGCTCAGAAATGAAGCATCCGTTTTCAAATCCTTCACTAGGTTTTCTGAATTACACGGTCTCCGTCAACAAATTACCAAACCCACTAGGGTGTGTATTTCTACTCAAACCACCATAGATCTCATTCTAACATCGGATGAGTCCAAAATCTCCAAGAGTGGGGTTATTGTATGTGGGCTAAGTGATCATTACATGATCTTTTGCACTCGTAAAAAACAAAAACCCAAGGCTGGCGGTCATAAAACTATAACTACTAGATCCCTTAAATCCTATTCTAGTGAGGCCTTAAACCATAAACTGGAGAATCAAGACTGGTTTGATGAACTAAAATGCACACAGGTTGAAGAGGCATGGCTAGGTTTCAAAACCAAATTCCTAAATATTATTGACAGTATAGCCCCCATGAGAACCACCAGGGTTAAAACCCGATCGGAACCATGGATGAATTCGGACATTCTAAATGCTATGAAAGTCAGAGACCTAAAATGCTCTGAAGTTCAAAAATGCAAATCAAAATTAGTGAAACACTTAAACGAAGATCACAAAACCCACTTTGAGAAAATTAAAAAACAATGCAACAAACTATGCAATCAGGTAATTACCATGACCAAATCTGCTAAGAAAGAATACCTCGATAACAAAATCGAAGAAAACTTAAACAAACCACGTGACCTTTGGAAGCTACTTAATAGCCAACTAGGTTGCAGTCAAAAACTCAAAACCAGGTCTACAAACATCAGCATCAAATCTGGTGATTCTCTCCTTACAGACAAGCTGGATGTGGCTAAGTGCTTAAACACTTTCTTTACAACCATAGCCACTAAATTAGTTAACAATCTACCACCCCACTCAGGGCGTTATGGTGTAGAGCACATCCGTGAGTTCTACAATAAACTGGGTGTACGCAATGATGATTTTAAACTCTCCATGGTGTCAAACGATGAGGTGTTTAAAAAGCTAGGCGCTCTACACTCAGAAAAGGCCACGGGCCATGACAATATTCCAGCCAGATTTCTAAAAGACTCAGCTGCCTCCATTACCCCAATCATCACCCACATAATAAACCTCTCCATCAAACAGGGACACGTCCCCCTTGACTTTAAAATAGCAAGGGTAACCCCACTGTATAAAAAAGGAAGCAAATTAGACCCAGGCAACTACCGACCTGTTTCTATTCTTAATTCCATCTCGAAACTTATGGAAAAAATAGTTTATGAACAGGTCGATAGGTACCTTACCGAAAAAAAGCTGATGTATGAATTTCAATCAGGATTCAGAACATCCCATTCCACTGACACATGCCTTCTCTATTTGAACGACCACATCAACCATGAGGTGGACTCGGGCAAGTACTGCGGCATGGTCATGCTGGACCTCCAGAAGGCCTTCGACACAGTAGATCACCACATATTGTTAGATAAACTGAAAGCAATAGGGTTCGATAGAACATCGGTGAGCTGGATGCAGTCCTACTTAGAGGGGAGGGAACAGGTGGTTAGTGTGAACGGAACACTGTCCCCCCCCCTCCCAGTGACCTGCGGCGTTCCACAAGGAAGCATTTTGGGACCTTTACTGTTCCTAATATATGTGAATGACATGTCATCAGCATGTGATTGCAATTTATTCCTGTTCGCGGATGACTCGGCTCTGCTGGTCTCTGACAGGGACATATTGCAGGTGGAAAAAGCGCTAAGCACTGAACTGAGTAGAATCTGCATCTGGCTAGCTGACAATAAACTATCAATACACCTAGGTAAAACTGAAACCATCCTATACGGATCCCCATCTAAACTCAGAAAGGCTGAAAATTTTAAAATAAAAGTGGGTAACATTAATATCACAAGAAAAGAGGATATTACATACCTGGGCTCCATCTTAGAGGCAAATCTTTCCGGAGATAAAATGGCAGCAAAAGTAATCAAAAAAGTTAACCATAGAACTAGATTCTTGTACAGGATATCCTCACTTGTCAGTAAAAACACACTGAGGACCCTATCAGGAGCTCTCATTCAATGTCACTTCGACTATGCCGTAACATCATGGTACTATAGAACCACAAAGGCCCATAAAACAAGACTCCAGACAGCCCAAAATAAACTGGTTAGGCTTCTGCTAGGTCTCAACCCTAGGACACATCTAACCGCTGCTCATTTTTTGAGCCTTGATTGGCTACGAGTAGTTGACAGAGTGCAGCAGCTTGCACTGGGCCTGGTCTTCAAGATACGCTACACCACAAAGACACCCAAGTACCTGTCAACATACTTCCAAAAAGTGAACAACGTCCACACATACAACACCAGAGGAAGCTCCACGAACCACGTTCAACCGCGTTGCACCACAAACAAGGGGTTAAACTCGTTTGCAAACTATGCAGTAAAAATGTGGAACGCCCTTCCTATAATCTTAAAGGAGTGCAAAACACTGCCCACCTTCAAAACCACTCTCAAAAAACATTTACAGGAGGCTGCAATCCGTAACTGGACCCTCTAAATCAAAAATCAGATTAAAAGACCCGAACTACCCACTGTACATACTTGGTGTTTTGTCCCCCGCCCCCACCTGTGGTGTATGTCCCCACCTGTCCTACCCGCTGTACATACCTTATGTTTTGTTGTATTGTTCTTCCCATGATGGATGTGTGTTTATCTTGTAGATAGTAATAGTTATTTGTCTGTATTATCTTGTAGATAGTACTAGCTTTTTTTGTCTGTCTTACATGTAACGATGAATTGAGAATCAAGGACCCCAATTGAAATAAGCCAGTGGCTTTCTTGGGTTTTTATCCTGTTAGTTGACCATGTATGTAATATGTACTTTCATGTACCTACTTCTGCAAATCTTCTAATAAAGTTTTCAATCAATCAAAAAGACAGACAGACAGACAGACAGACAGACAGACACAGGAGACAGGAGACTGATAAACAGACAAGACAGACAGACAGACAGACAGAGAGACAGATAAACAGACAGACAGAGAGACAGGAGACAGACAGACAGACAGAGAGAGACAGACAGACAGACAGACAGACAGACAGAGAGAGAGACAGGAGACAGACAGACAGAGAGAGACAGACAGAGAGAGAGACAGGAGACAGTGAGACGGTTTATTGTGGTGGTGTGTCAGAGCCCTGAGCAGGACAGTGCAGAGGACAGAGAGGGAGAGAGAGAGAGACAGAGACACAGAGAGAGAGAGAGAGAGAGAGAGAGAGACAGAGAGAGAGAGACAGAGAGAGAGAGAGAGAGAGAGAGAGAGACAGAGAGACAGAGAGAGAGAGAGAGAGAGAGACAGAGAGAGAGAGAGAGAGAGAGAGAGAGAGAGAGAGAGAGAGAGAGAGACAGAGAGACAGAGAGAGAGACAGAGAGAGAGATGGCATGCAGCAAGGCAGGCGATTAACTACATTCATCTGGATTCCTGGGAATCCTTTGGAAATGTGTTTGGCATTCCGGCTTGAGTTCAATGCGATAGTCCCCCCCCCCCTCCCCCCCACACCCCCCCACCCCTCTTCCCTTCATACCCCCCTCCTAAATAAATCTCTGGAGTCTCAATAGGCGATACAGCACTTATCACCCCAGCATCCAACAGCCACTCTGCCACTGTGGGCTGAGCTGAACGGGCTACAGTTAAGTAGGTTAAAACAACACTGGAATACGCCCGCAACATATTTCGACCCCCCCCTCCCTCCCCTCCTCCCCCACCCACCCCCCCCACCCACCCCCCCGCCGCCCCCTCCACCGCTATCCAAACTGTTGTGATTTATTTATTTATTTGTCTTCTTCTAGCTTTTTGATGCAGCTTAATTTCAATGGCAACAATAGAATGAATGGGGTTATGTTTTTTGGAGGGGGATTCACACGGAGAGGCTGTGTCCTCCATCTCTAATCCTGATCAGCCTGGCTCGCTCGCCTCCACTTTGGTCGCTTCCAGAAGAGGCTCCAGTCACAGTGCGAGAGAGGGGGCCCAATGTTGCAGTATGGGACTGCTGATAAAGGCTAATTCCAGCCCCCCCCCGTCCCCCCCCTCGGCCTCAACGAGCCACATGGTGCGGTGCTCTCCAGCACCACGGTCCGACTGGGATACACTATAGTCGCTTTGAGGAGGGCGGCTGATGTGATGCCAGGGACAACAGAGGAGAGAGAGAGAGAGAGACCGAGGAGGAGAGACCGACGACCAGTGTCCTCGATGCTACTTCCTCCTCCCAGGGCCATATCCTCCATTCATATCCAACCGCTTTTTTGCTTTTTTTTCCGTCCCATGGTCGTTTTTTGTTGTTGTCTGTTGAGGGAGAAAAAAATGGAAAATGGAAATAACGTAGTGTAGTAGCTGATGGCCTTTCTTTCTTTCTGTCCGATTTCTTTTGATTCAAAGAAGTGAAGAGTGGTCATAGTGTCTTTTTTATGTTTGTTTTTTTGGAGGGTGGGGGGGAGGAGGCGGGGGGAGGGTTCCGGTTTCTGGTGGAAATCATGTAGAACAATGAATCTATGACACGAATAGCTACCGGTCGTTCTGTTCGTTTGGTTCTGGGGAACTCGTGGCTCCCTGATGGGGAAGTCGTAAACCCGCGACATGGAAGCGGTCAAGTGCGTTTGAAGTGGGAACACCTCTTCAACCAATGAGATGCTGTTTGCAATTCATCAAAGTAAAACATACAAAAATAAAAAGAATACAAACATACCATAAACCTTTGTGTGATTGTTAACAATTAAATATGTTGACATTGCACTTAAAGATGACTGTTGACATTCCTACCATATTACTGTCGATATCAGACTCTCTAGTTTCTGACCAGAAGGTGAAAGGGTACGGGTGGACACGTCACAGCTGCTCAGTAAACAAAGAGTCCAAAAGACGTCCTCAGCGAAGCCGGAATGTAGTCCATAAGACGTCCTAAAGACGTAATCTGGACGTCCTAGAATGACGTCATCTGAACCCACATTCCGGCTTCCCTGAGGACGTCTTTTGGACTCTTTGTTTACTGGGTGGTTAACTCCAGTAGCATCATACTGGTCATACTGGTCCCAGTTTCCCAGTGTGAACTCCACCTTCATTCTTAGTGGTTATCTCCCACTCGGGAACGAGTGTCTCCAAGTTTCCTAACAGCTGCTGAACGCACCGTTAGTTAGTTCATTGTTGTTTTCCCTGCTCACTTATTGCAGCAAAGTAAGGTTGTCGATATGTGATATGCTGCTTTTACATTTTACATGCAAACTCGTCTCCAACAAAACTAACGACATTGAAGATTTGGCTTATACAAGTAGCGGTAAATCCTGGCCTATGTGAACCAGCTAGTCCACAAACCTGGATTATTCAACATCCAGTAAACTATCCACACTGCATAAACACTACACTGGTAGTGTGTCTTGTGTAATAAGCTCTGAACAACGAACAAACGTTCGCTGGAGGAGTCGTATCGTCTTGACAGAGGAGGAGGTCTGGTGACAAGAGGAAGTCAGTGACACTGTGACTTGCCACTCGGCTCGTGGAGCAAAAACCCTGACAAGGTAAACTTCTTTTTCTACATCAACCCTTCCAGAAAGTTTCAAGCCTGTTTCTCATTTCCCCCCCTCTTTCCCTCCCCCTTCTCCCCTCTCTGCGCTCTGCTCTCTCTCTCTCCCTCTCTCTCACACACACACACACACACTCACACTCACACACACACAGAAATTTACAGCAAGAGTGAACAATGTCATCTTTGACTAGCAGTTTAGGAGACTTTGGGACAGGTCAGTGATCCGAGGAGGGGAGGGGGTTCAGACTTTGAAGGAATGAATCAGATGGCGGCTGCCTCCCTGCCACGTTATCACACCCCGCCCGCCCGCACGCCCGCCCGCCCGCCTGCCCGGGATGTGTGTGTGTGTGTGTGTGTGTGTGTGTGTGTAACTCTTACATGCTGCGGTGCCACATTTATCTGGTTGGCTGCAGCCCCCGCGCTTATGAATGCGGCTCTCATCTGTTCATTGCTAATTAACCAAGCATTCGCACTGTGATCCTGCTGGAGCTCACACAGGGCCGGGACCTCAACCACCACCCCCCCCCCCACCACCCTGTACCCCCCCCACCACCACCACCACCACCACCCCGTACCGCCCCCCCCCCCCCCCCCATCCCAAACTTCTGTATTTCAAAAAATAAACACCAAAAGGAAAGACGAAGATGAAGGAAAGAAGGGAGAGAGAAGAAGAGATGCAGAGAAAAGAGAAAAGAGAAAAATCAGTGTGAGAGAGAAGGGGGGGGGAAGGAAGAGTGAGAGTGAAGACTGTGAGTGAGGGGGTGGGGGGAGGGTGGGGTGGAGGGGGTGAGGGGGGGGGGGGGGAGACTGTTGAACTTGGCAGCGTCTCTCATCTCTACGGCTAATATGCCTGACAGCCACCGACCGTCTCTGGCTCCGGCCGAGCATGGCAGCAGCCGCGGCAAGCGACTGATTTACATGGGTAATTTTACCTCTGAGTTTCTGGTGGCACGACCTTTGAACCCCAGAGGTTACGGGTTGTCAAGAGGGAGAAAGAAGAGGGGTTGGTTTCTTTTTTCTGTTTTTTTTCTTCCATCCTTTCTTCTTTTTTTTCGCCACACGTCTTGTCATTCCCTTCAGAAAGCCAGGAGACACTAGCTTCCTCCCTCCATCCCTCCATCCCTCCATCCCTCCATCCCTCCAAGCCCCGCAGCGTTTAGTGTGCCAGCGATTCCAGCGTTCGTGTCTCAAGACTTTGGAGAGAGAGAGCAGGAGCAGAGCACAGTGACCTTCCGGGTCTGTGACAGTAGCACAATCCCTGGAGCAGCACAGGCATCTTTTGATATTTGGAAATGTGTCATGTCGGATTTTTTTCATTTCTTTTTTTTTTTCCGTTCGTTCGTTCGTTCTTTTTTTTTTTTCTTTTTTTTTGGTGTCTTGTCTTCTTCTTCTTTTTTTACACACCGAACTGTCATATTGTTGTTGGCATAAAATGCAACACTTCCCAGAGTTGTGATTTCCTTGTTTTTGCTGGGGGAAAAGAAAAAAAAAGCATCACCTGCATGGCTGACAAGTTTTTTGGGGGGGTTGTACAGTATGTAAGCTCAAAGCTCAAAGCGAACCCCTGCTTACTTCAGAGTACAAACCCACAACTTTGATTCCAAAAAGAACCTGAAATGTTCTAAAGAGTTGTCATCTAGTCTTAGGTTTGCCTCTGTGGTTAGCATGGTTCTTTTTTTTCCCGTGACATTAGCGTTTGCTCTTGGCAGACGGTTCTGGCCTTTGCCACAATAATAATAAGTGGATTTTAGTAGTTAGTTTGTTTCCTGACATCTGCCCTTTCCTGCTGGCTGAACAAGGCCACAGGATTAGTGGGATTGCGTTGGTCGGTGTCAGAACCATTGTGGTGATATTATAATTCCACTGACAAGGTTATGTCTATAAATCTGTAACGACGTTCATCCATTTTGAACACATTGTTGGACTTCACCTCCAAGTGTGATCATGTCATTGTTGTTTCCTGGTCAGACCCGGGTTTCACACACGGAACAGTAGACATCCCATAATGTCAATGGGATCAGGAACAAAAGTTATTCCTGTTTGTCCTGTACGTATCTAGGTAACAACAATGTATCAACGTGTTGTTACGTTGTACATGGCTATTGCATTGTAAAATTAAAAAATGATTTAGTTATGTTCAATGAAGCTCACGCACACACCCTTGACTTTCTGTTGTCAGTGTGTTTGTGTGTGTGTGTGTGTGTGTGTGTGTGTGTGTGTCTGGTGCACATGTGTGCATGTGTGTGTGTGTGTGTGTGTGTGTGTGTGTGTGTGTGTGTGTGTGTGTGTGCATGTGTGTGTGTGCGTGCGTGCGTGCGTGCATGTGTGTAATTTTTAAAACCATTTTGGAATACAATAGTTATTCTACGCAGGCAGAACAATCGTCAACAGTCAAAGTGTTCCCTGTCTGTTAACTGGCAACTCATAAACCTTGGCATTTCCACCAGTCATTCATAGTCATAGTCGTTCCATGCTGTCTGCATACAGTAGATGCATTCCATCTAAGGAGTGTCAACTAACATCCGTTAGTTAGTAGATAGTTTAATTAATCACTCGATAAAAGTTAGTTTCAAAAGCAAAAGAGAGCTTTCTTCCAGTATGAACGAGTCCTTCCTGCTCCTTTAGTACAGGAGGAGAAGTCACAGCTCTGGATGTGTCAGACACAGCCACAGAGAGCTGCTGCGATGCTCTGGTGGGGCCGTCCTTCACAAGCAAAGAGCAGGAGATCTTTATGTTGCGTTTAATCCTGTTTGATATCAACTGCTGATTCGGATGTAATTTAGGGAATCGACCACAAAGGCTCATGCATGTACCCCCTTTAAACAGATGGATCTAAGGTCCTTTTAAATGTGTAATTGAGTAGACAGGCAGCGACTGACGCTTCTTTGTGTCATTCTCTCCTCTCCTTTCCATACTTTAGATAATAAATGAGAAGAGGTGTCCCATCTCATACACAAATCATGCTTTCCCCTCTTTCATTCCTACAATTCTTCTATTCAGAAAGGAGGGTGTATTTTCTTTTGTTCCGTACGGTTTGACAATAGCTAATACTGTTTTTTTTTGGGTCCTGCGTGAGGTTTGGATTGAACATATAACTATATTTTTCCATTTTGTTAGGATATGACATCTTTGAGTGAATTACAACTCTGAAATGCAGTGCCTCTGACACGCTTCTGAGAGTCTACGTGCTTTATGGGAATATTATAAGTATAATTGTTATTGTTATTATTATTAATAATAATAATATTGTTGGTTTGATTTTTATGTACTAAAACATTTGAATCACTCCAGAAAAATCTACACATTGTTTGTTGCTAAGAATGTGCTTTGGATCAAAGTATGTGTCTGTAGCTCTGATTGATAAGCCAATATAAAATGACTAAATCACCTGATGAAGTCAAAGTCACATATGTTTTCCTTCTTATAGTACAAGAGCCCTACTGCAGATATCCACTTCTTCCCTGACATTAAATGACAACACAATAGACTCAATAATCCACCTTTTCTCATAAACAAACTTTTTTTTTCTATTTCTATGTCTCTTTATCAAGCTGCCATGATTAGGTCAAAAGTGCTGAAATTGCAACGCACTCTCATGGCATCTATTGTCATTCCTCTAACTGCTGCTATTAACACTTACAGTAAAAAGTTACAAATAAAACTAAAATCTGAATCAATCTTATCATTGAAATGTGTTGGATGTGTTGGATGTCACATTGGTGTGGAACAGCTCCCAGTGTTATTCTGAATAGTCTTTGTCTTGCTGAGAAGGCGCTGGTGCGATCCCTGGCATTGGAGCGCCCCCATCTGTTGTGCACGGGTACTGCCACTTGCGCCTGACCTTTTTCCAGACAGAGAAGGTTATGCACAGATAATTGAACATATTTACTTTGCACAAAATAAGCAACATGTTTAAACTAGCTGACTATATATTGTTTAGTATGAACAAAAATATACAGATTCCCCCCTCCTCTCCCTCTCCTCTCTCTCCCTCTCTCTCTTTTTAAACACTCAAGGTTTGGATGTCATGATATCCATCATAATGCAACTTTAATAACGTGGCCGGGGATCACAGTGTGGTTGCTCCAGGCTAAAGAGCTCAAATGAGGAGCTTCTCCTCCCCAGCCTTACCTGGAGCGGGGCACATTGGCTATGCGTGAGAAGTGAGCGTGTGCCAATCGATGGATTTTGATGGATATGCTGGAGTGGGGGGGGGAAAAAAGTCCAGATTGGTTCACGGAGGACCTCAAACCATGTCAGCTAAAACCAAAGAGACAAAAAAAAAAAAAGTGACAGCTGCGGCGAGAGGCTCGGCGGGCAGTCAATGGCTGCCGTGATTTATAGGTCCATCTGCCTCTCCACAGTAAGGACAAGTTTCCCCCCCCATTTGGTTAAAATGAAAAGGACCTCTGAGAGTTGCGCAGCTCACACACTCTGAAAATGTTCAACTTTTTTATTTCCTCTTGTCTTTCATCCTTCAAAACAATAGGTGATTGTACATTGAACATTTCAGACTGACAAATTAACTAACAAATGAATGAAGTTAGGAGTAAATGACATTTAAATGTGTTGTGTATGTTTATGTTACTGAAATACGTTATTTTCATATACTTTTGTAAAAAAAAATCGTGGAGCTTTGAAGACAAATCAACAACTTTTATGACTGATTTCCCCTGGACATCCACTAGTGGGAATACTTATTTTCCTTGGTTTTTTATCTCTGGCTCTCCCGCCCCACTCCTGGCCTTGACCTCTGACCCCGGGCCTTCCTGTGGCTGGGTCCGGCCCGTCTCCCCTGGCCCGGTGGCTCCTGGCTCAGGATGTGGACCATGATACCTTCAGAGTGTTTCCCCAATTTGGGAAAATAATTTTCTCCCATTACATAGCTAAACCATTATACTGTTATGCTTACATTATTATATAATACTACTAATGCAGTTACTATAAGTAACACTGCTACTAGTAATATTATTATTATTATTATTAATAATAATAATAATAATAACAGTAATAATAATAATAACAATAACAAGAAGAAGAAGAAGAAGAAGAAGAAGAAGAAGAAAAAGAAGATAATAATAATAATAACAATGATAGTAGTAATACAATATATGTATTTATTTTTAACTGGCCTCACATTGTAGTTATAGTGTGCTACATTTTTCATGGTGATCCGAAAAAAAATATCCATATTTCTCGGATTTTTCATAAATCTTGGATATATAAAAGAAAAAGTAGGCACTACATTTCCACCACATAAATTGACTACCCCTCACTGTTCTTCCCCTCTGCATATTTCAAATGTGCTCCGATAAAGAAATACTCTCTGGCCTGCCCTCTCCCTCCGCAGCCTCCACCCTTCAAAAAAGACCCACTTCCCTCATGACATCAATCAAAATTTATGCAAGTGGAAATCCATATGTATGTGGTCCCAGCCCACCTCGTCTAATGATAATAGTAAACCACATGTTGTGGACATGTCCAAAGCATTTTCCCTGTGCTTGACTGTATTAACCCTAGGGCCACGATATTCCTCTACAGCTTGCTTAACAGAGTCACAAAACACATTGATTAACTCTTGGCACCGGCTCCCATTCACAATGATAAACTAATGAGAACTGATAAGCATGCGCTCGACAGAGCTGGAATATTGAAGTTGGCAGCCTGGATAGTACTAAGCCCCGGTCCAGGGTGGGATGGTGGGCTGTGTGTGTGTGTGTGTGTGTGTGTGTGTGTGTGTATCAGTGTGTGTAGAGCGAGCGAGCGAGCGTGGGGCCATGGCTTACAGCAGTGTACCGCCCTCACACAGAACACCAAGACTGAGAGAGGATCCAGCTGGAAGCTGCTATCTGCTACGAGGTCAACGCAATAAGTAGACAGCAGTTTGAATTAAAGAGGCTGATATGAGCCAACCGCTAGAGATATGTGCACCATGTGGATGCGTCGGGCTATTTCTAACGTTACTGTTAAACTGTAAACGGAATTACAATTGTTTTTGTGTTTTGTTCAACTGTCATATTTGTTGGGGGGACGGTAGAACTCATGTCGACATTTAAAAAATTGTGTTCTCTCTCTTATAATGTTTGGCACAAAACACTAGTCCTGGATAGCTAATAAAGACAGCTAATAATAGACTAGTTAGGCAACATTTTGAGGTCAGCAATTACCGTACAACTATTAATGAGAAAGTGAACCTAATTGCTTTGTGATTATCTGTAAACAGTTCTCAGCCCACAAGGCAAAGGTATTACACAGTGCTCTGTGTTACTGTTGCAGTCTTTCAGTAAGAGGCAGGAGAACTGTTGACGAATTAATGGACTAGGAAAATAAGCAGTAGGTGTGTTAAACATACACCACGACCCATACATGTCGAATTTGTCTTGGAATCTTTCCAAATGACCCGCAGTTTTAATGCAAGCAATTTCCTAATATTTACAGAAGGAGGATATCCTCAAACTGTCAAGCTGTAACTCACTTCCTCTCAGTGTTTAGCTGCCTACTGAAATCACAATAAAAAAGACACCCTAAAACAGTATAGGATGCAAACATGTCCCTAATGTATTTCTGAGAATTCCAAATAATATGATTTTTTCAAGTATATAAGTCAAGTAACAATTCAAGTATTGTATATATATATGTGTTGTGTTTTAATCTTCAGCACATGTTTGGTTTTCAAATATCAGTGTCTTCCAAGTACAGGATATTGTTGTGTTTTTTAATGCAGTGAATATTGCATGTAACCAACTCTTAACCTTGACTCCTGACTGCAACATCTCTTACATAGTCTCTCCTACACAGGCTATTTTGAACGCTAGGCCTATCACACTCAATGATACTGTGCAACATATTCTCCATTTAAAACAACTTTCATCCATTTGCCACGATAAATGCTCATAAATGTTAACACATGCTAAGAAACACTTATAGTGTCTAGGAATTTGAATTGATTAAATGCAATGTTTATACATAAATAAAACTCATTTATCAATCTAACAATTTAGCGTGTTGGCATGCTTATCAATGAAATATACTGTTATTGTGTTAGTGAAAAATAAACTAACAAACGCTTTCAAATGTAATGTTTATTATCAATAAAACAAAAAATACCATTAATCATCCAAAGCACACACATAATGTGTGAATATTTTATGAACTGCTTGTACAGTGATTGATAACCTCAAGCAGAAAAATATGTTCATTGAAAAACTGGGAAAGGAAAAAAGCGGTCGGTGGCTACAGTAGAGAGAGCAGCGGAACAATGACATTACCACAGAGCAGCTCCATTATGGGAACTCTGCAGAGAGCTGTGTCTGCTCCTCAGATGAGCACCACAACACAGGAGCTGTTGGCTCCACGCCCCAGATGGAATCAACCAAGATTTAGAGATGGTCAATTTAACAACCACAACCCCCCCCCCCCCCCCCCCCCCACACCCCCTGACTCCCCCCTACCCACCCCCCGCAAAAGTGCCTCCCACACCCCTCATCTATTCATCTCTTTCATATGCTTGATGGGAGACATGCATATTATTGGGAGTGATAAGCTGTAAAGTGAAAGCGTGACTATGGGCGGTTCGTATATGTAAATATATCCAGTTGTGTGACAAGCCTCTTTTACCTTTCATTTTGTTCAGATCAAAGTGTCATCAAACGCATAAAATGTATATTTTTTTGTATTTTTTTTTAATGTTTGCTACATACAAGTGCTTAACTTTTTTTCTGAACTCTTTACTTTTTTGTTTTTGAAAAATAACAACATGTCCACAATATATATATATATATATATATATATATATATATATATATATATATATATATACAGTATATATATGTATATATATATATATAAAATGTATAATATATTCCCCAGATGGGCATGTGTATATACTATATAAAAATAGTAGCCCTGTCATTTCACATTCATTAAGTTTGAAACTCAGGAATTAATAATGTAAAAATATGCTTTTTAATTAGTCTTGCATTTGGCCTTTTGTACTTAAATGGGATCAGTGACTCCCTGATGACTTTTTCTTAATAAAGTAGTAGTCTGTCTCTGAAAGGTATGACAAACTGGAGAGTACTAGCCATATGAATGTTACCAAAATAGTTCTCTCCCACTTAAATGTAATTATCATAAGAGAACGATATTATGCGGAGCGAAGCCTCAATACTTTGTTCAGTGTTCCCACAATTCCCCTTTATTGCTCTGCGCCTGGACTACTTTCTGATTTGCATAACCAAATGATGAATGAGAGATGATTGTAAGTCCACCAGAAACTCACCAGAGAGATAAGACTAGAGGGAAGAGTCTAGTTATTTACATTGGGCATGCAGTGTCTACTTTATGTAGACGATATCTTATCCTCTACACCTTATAACCCCTGATTATCTTCAATTCATTATTTGACTTACATTTTCATTACCGTATAGCGGTAGATCATACTGGTCTCTGTAATTTACTTGTAGAACTGAAATGTCATGGAGCAGAAGTAATGACAATTCTGTTTAATATACAAAGGGAATATATGACTCTTATGAAAGAATATGAAAAGCAATGAGCAACAGTTTATTTGTGACTTGCTCGATCATTTCCAGCTTTCGAACCATACCACACTTAGTGGTATTAGTGTCATTATTAATAGTGTCCCACTAATGAGAGTTAGAAAGACCTGATTTGAAGAAATACACTTCTGAAGTTCACTCTTATGGCAGCAACATTTCATTCGTGGCACTGCGGCCACTCGTGAGCAGCTGAAAACGGACCAAAAAGAACTTTTAAAGGTATGATTTTTTTTGTCAGATATTTTTCTAATTACATAACTAGCTAGATGGTTGTGTTCACAGTTCAGCTAATGAGTGTCTTAGCCTGCTAAACTGTAAGCCAGTTAGCTAGCCAGTTACAGTTGGTGCACTTTCTATGAGGAGAACAATTTTCATGGTAATTAGGAATTTTGACATGCAACAAAAAATTATAAAACATCAGATTTAGAAAAACAAATTGCAATGTACTACAATGAACAAAGATTTAAAAATGTTTTGACCCAACCTCATGTCAATATTCCCTCTAGTTCCCTCAGTATTGTGGAGGCAATGCTAGGGAATACCTAGGGAAACATTTCCAACTAAGCTATGCGTGCTGGATGCTGTGCGGTGAAAGCAATCCAGTGGACAGGAGGGGGATAGGTATCAGAGAGGAGATGGAAGACAGCACGAGAAGAGAGCTGTAGTGGGAGATACTTGAAGAGTTCAGGGGTTCCCTACAGGACGGCCGTGACTTGACAACATGCATTTGCCTGCACAGACACAGACAAAGACTTCAGAACCGGGAAAAAAGAGAATACAAAGGGAGAAAGAGGGTAACCCCCCGTGGGACGATGATTTAACTCCACGTTACGTTTCATGTAAATGCTGTACTGTATGAAAGCTGGACATAAGCAGTGAAAATGTATGATTACACAGATGTGAGTGAGATTGGTATTCATCTGCATTCTCTCCACTGTGTTTTTTTGTTTAGTTTCGTTCGCCGTGAACCGACAGTCGTGTGTATGAGGGAGCAACCTGTCAGCGAGGAGAGTGCACATTCCACCATGAAAAAAAGTGGGAAAGATCACATCACACGCCACATCCTAATTCCAAATAATTAAATCCTCTTTTGTGTCCTCTGGATCCCCTTGAAATATTAATGGCGCAGGTTAGAGTTGCCGGGGTGAATGAGGGGGTAGCGTTATTACCGCCAATTTTCCCCGCACTTCCGACAACACCGCACAGATGCGGACCCGGTTAAAAGCAAATTAAAACTGACACTAATTATAAATAAGGCTTGTGTTATATAACATCGCTGCTCAGGTGAATCCCTGCCCATTCTGAGGCAGTGACAGATCCTGTCACTTTTGTTTAGAGGCAGAATTACAGCAAGAAAGAGCTCTCTCTCTCGTCTGTGTGGCAAAGGGCTCGCTGCCAAATTGGCTTCAGATACTGACGCCGGCTACATCCCCTTTTTTTATTTAATTGAAGTGCTAATGAATTCGGTGGGGGCTGTGATTGCCACAGTCGCGCAAACAGCACAAGTGCTTTGAGCGTGATGGAGGCAGGAGGCCCTGAGAGATGCGAAGGTTAACCACATAACCTTTTTCTCTTTAACCAGACTCTCCGGCCTCCGCCTCACACCTACATGCTCTGCTATGGATCTGCATCTCGCAAGACCCACTGGGACCGTTCCGGACAAACTCCACTAATGTCCAAATCTGGAGTTCAACCTGCTCCACATTAGGGCCTGAAAGTACACTGAATTAACCTGGTCAACCCCGCTCCTTAGAAGAGACGCACCCTTGAGAGAACAGGGTAGGAAGAAGAGGAGGGGGGTTGGGGCGGAGGTGGGAGGGGGGGGGCGGACACATGGAGGATATACAGACAGAGGATTACAACAGTTCTCTAGAACAGGACATTACTACTCCCTGATAGAAAACAAAACAGGGGTTATGAGACATATTGAAGTAGGATATTTGTCAATGAATAAAACACTGTGTAGTGAACATATTTTGCATTGAATTGGCAGGCAAAGTATCAACCTGAAATGAACCCCTTCCTTTCACAACAGATAGCAGTTCCCTTGCATGAGGCTCTCCGGTCTGAACCAAGTCCAATTGTGTGTCCTTCTCTACGGATACTACGGATACGCAGTGTGTCCTGCAATGCAACAGCCCCCCCAGTATCCAAACACAGGACACATTTTGGCACATGACCAGTAGATTTCCAGGTCCACTACCATTATTCAACAGTGCTGTTCGCCATGACAGAGGAGTGTTAACTCCTTTTTAACCTGTGTAAGAGAAACATCTGTGAAACAATGTAGCGCTCAAAGATGCGGATGGCATGTTTAGCAAAGTTAATGAGTAGGTAATTAATTTCACATTTATAAAAGGAGGGAAAAAACGAATGCGCGGAGATTGATGGTGCAATTTAGGGTCTATTAGTTGTGGAGCCATGGAGGAGAGCCAGAGACATTAGCAGTGTTGGAGGACCTCTTACCAACAACTTTGGCCAGTGGCTAATTTAATTGAATCTAATATTTTGTGTTGGTCTAGACAGATTCGGTCGAGATTGAAGCCTGCAGTGGTAGCCGACTAGCCGCAGATCCACGCTATCATATCATAACATATTCTGTCAGTCTGGGAGTACTGTGGTTCCATGAGTCAAACCGAAATAATATTTTATTTACCGCTGTCTGTCTGTCTCTCTCGCTGAACTGAAAGGCTTTCCGCTAGCCAATGATGCACTTTTGTTGGTCCGTATATGGGCAAAGTGGCCACTCGACAACTTGCTAGACAATGTCAAGAACGTGATGCCCTGCCCTCTGCACTTCCAGGACCTGCTGTGAAATAGGTACCCACATTAAACATGACATTTTAATGTAAATGGCCTCAGGCCGTCGAGTACGAGTGCGCTATGGTATGGCTTCCATCAAGACCGGGGGTGTCACAGCTTTGCTTCTATGTCTCTCAGACAAGAACATATGGCTTCAGTTGCCTTTTCTGTACTCCTTGACATAGAGACCTTGTTCAACTCAACCCATGGAATGTTCACCTTTAGTTACCCTGACAACAAAAAATGAGCAAGTTCGTCTAATATAACTTGAGGGCTGATGCTGTGATTCTATACTGTATATGAAAATGCTGTGGAAATGTGAGACCTGAATTTAGACCCTATTACAATGACTTACAGTGAGAGAGAGAGAGAGAGGCAGTGATGAGGAGAAAGCCTTACCTATTCTGACGGCCGTTCAGACCTTTTTCAGTCACTGATAGTGGCAAGTGAAAGATAGTCCACCACACAAGATACTTTACTTATTCATCGTCAAACCCACCCCTGACGTGCAGCTATGCAGGACATCCACAGCACATTATTATATTATTTTCCCACTGAATTTTTCCTCAGGAAATCCTCCCTTGGTTGACAAGGGACAATTCTCCGCTCTTTTCTCTCCATTCCTACCATGTAAAAACATACATTTCTGGGTATATTTGCTAACAGATTTGCTACACCATGACTGTGAAATCCTTGCAAGCGTGACACGGAGCTAATAGACTCCTATGGTAGTCAGCGTTCCCGGCTAACACCAGCGCAGGTAGTTGTGTTGTGTTGAGGGGCTGTGCTAGCAGGGGTAAACACCATACATAGATAGAAACATTCATAACTGACAGTACATGCATACACTAGCGTTACCTGTTTGAGAGAAAACGAGCTGACGAACTGAAAAACAGTCCTTGTTTATATTCAGAGGTAAAGAGCAAACCTCAACTCAAAGATTGTCAGGAGTTGATACGTTTGAAGTTCTTGGCAGAAACAGCCTGGGAGGGCTATTAATTCTTAAATGACTGCACTTCACGGATGACGGTCACCTCACGGATTGCGCACTTACGTTGCATCTTGGTGTAGCAGCTAGCAGCTACATTAGACACACCGTACCAGCCTATCACCAGCTAGCCCCACCTGCCATCATTACACTTCAAGCTTGTGGGCTGTACATTAACACCCCCCCCCGCCCTGCCCCTTTCCCCTCAGACACAAACACACACACACAAACACACACCCCACCCACCACTCAATACAGTTTATGTGGGCCACACAATGCAAGGGGTGAAAGGTGAAGTCGGCAACCACTATTTTTGGGCTTAAGTCTCCGAGCACCTCTCAGTGTGAAAGGAGCCGACCATTCTCCACGTTTGTGATGTGCACTCTCCTAAGCACCGGGGAATAGGCCGAGACCGCCTGCGTTTGTCCCACACGAGACATGCACAGCTGTCAGATAAAAATCAATTGAATTTTAAAGGGCCTTAAAGTAAATATTTAATTCTTGCCTTGGGAACCAATTAAGTGAAGTATGTGAACTTGGAGGCACTGGTTGAACTGGAGTTGTACTGGCAGCAGCTGGCGCGCTATGGGGATCAAATGGGGGGCTTACAAAATAGATGCAAATCTTTGGTGAGAACCCTCCGTTTCAATTACCTATTGATGTTTTAAAGATGCTCCAAAGTCAGCCTGGCAGCAGCAAAAGTTGGAGGAGATCCAACAAGGTGTGTTGTTCACCGCCGTTGCCTGCTAGGGTGTTTACACTACCTGTTTGTTGCTATTTGCTTTGTTGCTGATGCAAATCTCCGGGGGTCAGCGCTGGCTGGCATGTCGGAGCACCGCTCGCTGTGGGGAGGGCTTTAAACATGTGTCTCTCTGTCTGTTTCCTCCCCAAATGAGGAAGGGAAGAAAGAACACCCTGCAAGAAGACCCTGCAAGAAACACATCCTCAACTTTTGCACCCCAAAAAAAGATAAATATAATACATATTATATGCAATCAATCAATCAATCAATCAATCATATTTATTTGTATAGCACATTTAAACATGACACTTGTCAACCAAAGTGCTTTACCGTAAAAGTACCTTTCCTAAAGTGTAAATAAACAGAAAATAAACAACCGACAGACAAACAGAGGAACAGAACAACACGTCAAAACAAACCAAACAAGGCAGGAGTCAGAGTGAGTCAGGGAACGCTAAGGAATACAAGTGAGTTTTGAGCTTGGATTTAAAGGACTCGATGGAGTCCATAGTCCTAGACTGTGGATATACTGTATAATACTTAATAGATTAATGTATTAAGATCGTTGACATTGACTGCTGCTGCTATTTTACAGTGCCAGACAGCACACTAACTGTGTAACTGGGAGTGTAAAGTTCCTGGTGGATGGATTCCAGATTGAGCAGAAAAATGTCTGAGTAAGAGGCAGGAAACGGTCGTAGAAAATTACCTCGAATTAAACCTATAAAACAAGAATCACTTTTATCATGGATTTTCCATTAATTGCATCGCACCCCGACCAGGAAGTATGACTGGAGGTTCATGGAGCCTCTGGGAGATGGAGTCTGACGTAACGCAGGAAATCCATTTTAAATGTTGGCCCCTAATCACATGAAAATGAGGAAAAAAGGGATTCTCACACTGATACCATTGTACGATTGGCAACCTACCAGTGCGCTACCTCAAAGATCTTTTATTGGCATAAGTCATTGCTTTGCTGGCATTAACGATTCCTTGTAGAAGGAGGGTCCGCCGAGTATACTGCTAAACATTCTCCTTCAGTCTCTTTCTTTCTCTTTCTCTCTCTCTCTTCTACTTAAGAGTGTGTTTCAGTCGAATAAAAAAAACACACAAATAGATGAAGCTCTGGAGGCGACCTCCTCTATTTGCTGTCTATGAATAGCTCTGAGCATCTGTTTATGTTATAGCCCACGGATGACCCACCCCTGCACACACACACACATAAACACACACACGCTGCTGACACACATGTACGACTTGACTTGCATCTATGCAAGGCATACACACACACACGCGCGCGCACACAAAATTGCAAACCATGCACCCCACACACGTGTGCATGCTGTGCCTGTGTGTGTGTGGCCGTGTGTGGCTGGTGCGTGCGTGCCTGTGTGTGTGTGTGTGTGTGCGTGCGTGCCTGTGTGTGTGTGTGTGGCTGGTGCGTGCGTGCCCCCCCGTGCGTGCGTGTGTGTTGATGTAGAGTGTCACGCTGGCAGTGAGAGTGTGATTAATAGCGGCGTACACAGAGGCCCCCCTGGCTATGCTCTAGGTGTCAGGCTGGAGCGATGGGGCTCAGGGTGGATCCAGCCAGCCTCATCTGCGACAGAGCCAGCCCTCCCCTACCCCCCCACCTCCACCCCCCCTCCACCCCCTCCTCCACCCCCTCCACCCCCACCCCTCAGCACCTCCTTCCCCTCCTGCCTCTCCTGGGGCCCTATCAGCCCCCCAAGGTCAGGGGGACTGGGGCGTAGTGGGTTGGCCGCTAACACCCAAGACAAAAGCCTCTCTCTCTCTCCACACAAGGCCGTACACCTTGCCTCCTTTTGACCAAACACAAAACTTTACGATTCAATTTCTCCTTTCCATGTTGAATTATTGAAATTAGAAAGGCATAGAGCTGGAGCTTGAAGTTGAAGTTCACGAATCTGCCAGATCGATTATATATATACTTTTGAAAATTGTTTACAGTAATTGTTTATTAATTATTATAATTTTAAAGTGGATAGACTTAAAAAAGAAAATGTTTATAAACCTTGAGAACGTTTGCGGTATTTATTCGCTATTGTAAAAATAGCAGCCTCTCATCTCACTTCCTTGTCAAAGTTACACTTCAATTGAGACGGGGATGAAGGCAGGCAGTACCAAAGCATCAATGTATGACATAAATGCTGATAACCATACTAGGGGAAGATTTGCTTTACATATGCCTCCATTCCTTTAAAAAATCTCCTAAGCATCATAAAAACCCTCCATTACAAGTTATACCTGTCACTTAAGAATACCATCAGCATGCCAAGGTAATATTTTCATTTGAGCAAAAAAACATGTTATTCTTGAAGACACTTGAAAGCTCCTACACTTCTCTGGCTAGTTGTTCCTCTGAGATAGACGTCTTTTAAAGCCTATCTGGGAAAAGAAATGCTTCCGTTTACGCCTGTATTGTTCTCCCGCTTTGCTTTCCGCTTTCCCCCACATCAGCATGTCAGACCGAGCTTTTCATCAGTTGATTTGCCGATGCTTAAAAGTACCTAAAGAAGAGGGGTGCTCACTCAATAAAAGTGAGCAAACGGAGATGTACGGACGAAAGCAACACTTTCATAAATGAAAGTTAAAGAAAAAGTCTAACAGACTAAATGTACATTGACTTGCCGAAAACAAGGAAGGAGGGAGAGGAGGGGAGAGGAGAGGAGAGGAGAGGAGAGGAGAGGAGGGGAGAGGAGAGGAGAGGAGAGGAGGGGAGAGTAGAAGAGAGGAGAGGAGAGGAGGGGAGAGGAGGGGAGAGGAGGGGAGAGGAGGGGAGAGGAGAGGAGAGGAGGGGAGAGGAGAGGAGGGTCTCTCAACGCCAACAGACTACCTGCAGCGGTGGCTGGGAGGAAGAGACTCCCTCTTCCTCGACTGAGGGTGAATAGATAAGCAGACAGCTCCGCAGTGACGAATTACCCATAAATTATGGAGAAGGGAAGGGATTGGTTTGCGGAACGTGAGTGGATCCATCAGCCACAGAAACAACATTAATGCGTTTGAGTGTCATTCAGTTTGAAGTTGATCAAGATGAACTCTTCTCACTCACACTTCTACCACCCCCCCCCCCCACCCCCCTCAAAAAAGAAAGAAATTGTGAGGAGGGAGGAAGAGGCAAAGAAGAGGAGAGAATAAAGTCGACCTAACCAAAGAGCTGGTCGTAGAAGAGGAGGAGAGCTCTCTCTCAAGTTCAGGCCTAGGTCACCTCTCTTTGAGAACAAGAAAATGAGAGGTTCTCTCTCTTTACTTTTGGATTACGTGTTCAGGATCTGTGTTGACATCGTCATCTCGGTGGTGAGACATGAGACATGTACAACCCAGCTAAAATAAACACAGAGAGGTTGTGCTCTTTCAGGGTGAACAATCACTGAACAATCACAGCCTCGATTGGAGAACCTTTGGTATTGTGATTGGATCTCAACTGTAAATATAACTGTCTTGAATGGTGCTCAATTAGATGGATAGTAGACCACTCCCAAATAAAAGTGAGTTGTTTTCAGACCTTATGAATGAATGAATGATATTTATCGTTATTGTTATTGTTATTGTAAGGTACAACGAACTTTAAATACAAACCCTAGGTGCTACCAAACAACACTGTCCTAAGATAATAAAACACAAGAATGAGACATAAATAGACATAAATAGACAGAAAGAGGGGGATATAAATAGGAGGAAGTAATCGGTAGGAATCTGAGAATGTATCTATTATATAAACTTATATACTTATATACACTATATGGCCTATTCACAGGGGGGCATATAGACAGGGGGGTGTTAGCATGTAACTATGTACTTATAATGGGTTGAATGTTGAGATGAGTCAATGTACCAAACAATGCCATTGGTTTTGTTGATCCAGCTATATGCTTAAATCAGAAATTAGTAGACAAGATGTACACTGAATGAAATTAGATGAGATACATACTGTACATACATGTACTTCCCATTAATTTTGGATTCAGACAGATCGCTAAATCAAAACAGACTTGAGAGCATGCTATAAAGTGTGTTCACAATCGAGTTAGAAATTACAAACGTGATAAGGAAATGATATTTCCGCCATGACAGGCCCTTTGGTAATTGTAAGACAGAGATGTACAGCGATGTACAGTACTGTTGCATTGTGGGTTTATAATAAATTCATTCTATCCATCCCCCCTGCACCGGATAAGAAGCCAAGCCGATTCGATGAATATTCAAACGCAGTGTATCGCTGGCAATAGCAATTATCAACACAGAATTTCACACGGAATTAATTATCACGTTTCTTGAGAAGCTTTTTAATCCCAAACATTTATTGACATAATCTCCATAAACTGTGAAACACAACACAACAGATTTAGCATTTCCCACATTCTGTCAGGCGTTTGCTTGGACGTGGAATTTCACTTTCCCCCCACTAATAACAGGGAAGGAACGTCGGGGGCTTGTGGCTAGCCTAGCACTGAGCTACGGCCTAACTCGTTAATAGGGAGATCACAGTGGTCTAGTTCGGAGCTACTGTAAAGCCCAACTCGTCGCCGGGGAGACTGGGGCTACTGAACTGGGAACTATGGGAACTGAACTCATCATTGGGGAGGGATGAGGGGGCTACTGTACCGTTGGACTGGGAACTAACTCATCATTGGCGCTGAGGCCTAAACTCATCATTGGGGAGGGTAGAGGGTAGAGAGGGGGGCTGCTCTAGTGTAGAACTGAGGCCTAACTCATCATTGGGGAGGGGAGAGAGGGGGCTACTGTTGTAGTGTTGAACTGAGGCCTAACTCATCATTAGAGAGGGGAGAGAGGGGGCTACTGTAGTGTTGAACCGAGGCCTAGCTCATCATCGAGGAGGGGGAGAGAGGGGGGTACTCTAGTGTTGAACTGAGGCCTTCAACTCATCATTAGAGAGGGGAGAGAGGGGAGAGAGGGGCTACTGTAGTGTTGAACTGAGGCCTCATCATCATCGGGGAGGGGGAGCGCGTGCTAGCGGACTAGTGCTGAGTTGAGGCCCTAACAGCAGCAGATGTTCACACCCATCAGTGTGTTAATGTGCCGCTTTGCCGCAGACAGAACGTCTGGCCCCGGCTCCATCCTCCTTCGATCTCTCTTCTTCTCCTCTTTCTCTTCTTCTATCTCTCTCTCTCTCTCCGTTCTTGGCATCCCTTTGGCTGGTGCAGAGAGAGCTCGCAGAGCGGGCGAGCGAGCGAGCAGCGGCCCAGTTGGACAGGAGGATATTCCACCACTACCCCCCCCCCCCCCCGCCCCCCCACCCCCATTTTTATGATTATGGCACGACCAAGACAACCAAAAGGGCCCTTAGTGTTCTGGAAAAGCACGGCTCTACCCAGCAAAATATAAAGCTTCGCGCCGAGGCTTTCCCTGAGAGGAGGCTGAACCCAGGACTGTTCTGCAGTTTGCTTGAGCTATGGTTGTTCCATAGCAACGTCCTCCCAGATGTACCAAAGGCCCTGGTCTGAAAACATCTCTACTGCAGCAGGCTGGGGGGAATAGATAGCAACTGAGGCTACTTTTACCTGATATACAGTGTTGATATCGGTGTCTGACAAAACTAACCTAGAACTAAGGAATGCTCCATACCCACTTTTCTGTTCTGAGCAACATGAAATCGTCTAAAACGTGGGGGGGGTATTGCCTGAATGTTTTAGCTTATGTTTTATACATTTATACATTCCCCTTGTATTTTCTAAGATAGGATATCTCAGGATATCTCCCGAAAAACGGTTTGCCTAGGGAAACCGCCAGGCAAATTATGCTTGTAAGCATAATGCCGTTTACCCCAAGGCTTTGAAAGACCTTGGAATACTTGGATCATTGCGGCATTCTGTTCTTCTCTTTTTTTCTTCCCCCCCCCCCCCTCTCTTTTCTTTTTTTTGCACCTTGCAGTACAGACTTGTAAGCTGTGGCATTGTTGGTTTGGCGTCGGGGAGGGTCGGTGGTTGTGCCAGGCTGCTACCTGCATAGGGGGTCTTAGCTGCAACCACATTAGGCCATATGGCCTGAGTTAGGTTCCATTGAAGCTGTGGCCTAATTATGAGGCAGAGAGAGAGGGAGCGTTACGGGATGACGACTGGGCCATTGCGTTTGTGTCTCATCCAACCCCTACGGTGAGACACACCTGTTCGCCTTTTAAAAACCCCTCTTTCAGTTTAGCTCTTGGCTACGGACACGTAATGACCTATCCAGGGGGCTGTAATGCCTTTTCCTCGGGTTTAGCGTGTCGTAAAGCTCCGCCGTCAGCGAACCACCACCGCTGCACCCACGGCCGGGGGAGAGGAGGATGGTCGCCACGGTGGCCAGCTTTACGACACGCTGTCGTAGCCACAGAAACAGCAGCAGAAGTGTTGGGCAATAAAGGATGAGATTAAAACAGTACACAGGGTTGGGTTTGGTGTTTGGTGTTTGGTGTATGCACAATGTAGTTTATATCATGTAGTTTATATCATGTACTGTAAGTAAGTAAGTAAGTAAGTAAGTCAAGCTTTATTTATATAGCACCTTTCATACAAGAAATGCAGCTCAAAGTGCTTTACAACAGGAATAAGAACATAAAGTGAATATAAAAACATATATAAAAACATATACAAGCATAGAATGAATATGAAAGCAGGGGAAAACAGTAAAAAGAACAGGGAAAGGTCAAATACAATATTACGTAACAACATTGTTTTAGCGCCCCTTGTGAGTGGAGGCATGCTAACGTGTAGTTTATATCATAAGTAAGTAAGTAAGTAAGTAAGTAAGTAAAGCTTTATTTTTATAGCACCTTTCATACAAGAAATGCAGCTCAAAGTGCTAGTATAGTGTAAATGCAGTGCTAGTATAGTATAGTATAGTATAAAATGCAAAGTATAAATGTAGTTTATATCATGTTGTTTATCATACATGTTGTTGGTTTTTCAATTGCTAACACACAGGGCATTCATAATTTTCTCCAAAAATACATTCTCAACACACAATTCACAAAACCACACAAAACCAAACTGCCAAACACCTCATATATCCTAGCAATATGAAGCCCTGCATTCAAAACCACATCCACAACCTCAAACTTCAAATGCCACACACTTCATTCATATGACCAGATTTTTGTCCAACCAACTACCCTGTTGTGCTGAATCAAATCAGTGAAAAGCACGTTCATCTGTGGTGGGCTTTGTCATAACAAAATAGTTCTGTATGCAGAGAACTCTGCAGTGAGAGGTTGTTCAAGTCTACAGAAATATGTGCAGGAACACAAACATACTGTTGAAACAAAACCTTTTTATTTCTCTCCACAACAAATCAGTGTAACATCTGCACAGTACAAACAGTATACATTACAGTTGTGTGAGCAGAAAATATGTTCTCCATCGAATAACAATAAAGTCCACTGCCATGGCAAAAGTAACTCTTCAATTAGATTGAGAAATGGAGAGTTGGAAGGGTGGAAGGTATTGAACAAGAAATAATTGTGGGTGGTCAACAAACCAGTTAACACAGTTAGTACGTGTGATGGCGGCACACATTGTGATGTTGCCTCCACGTTGGCCAGGAATGTCTCTGTGACCAATGATGTTCCTTCTCCTTCTCCTGGTCTGTGTGAGGTTGAAGCCAGCCTCATCGATGAAAATAAAACTCATGTGAGAACATATTATTATCCATTTCCAGTACTCTCTGAAAACAAAACAAAACTATCAGTCAATATGGTGTAGTTCAGTACAGTGGGGAAAATGCTGTACTGTGTGTAGTGTACTGTAGTCAATCTACCCATACCTCTCCCTCTCACCCTTCCTCTACCTCTCACCCTCCCTCTCACCCTCCCTCTTACCCTCCCTCTCCCTCTCACCCTCCCTCTCCCTCTCACCCTCCCTCTCCCTCTCACCCTCCCTCTCCCTCTCCCTCTACCTCTCCCTCTCCCTCTACCTCTCACCCTCCCTCTCCCTCTCCCTCTCCCTCTCCCTCTCACCCTCCCTCTCTCTCTCCCTCTCCCTCTCCCTCTCCCTCTACCTCTCACCCTCCCTCTCCCTCTCCCTCTCCCTCTCACCCTCCCTCTACCTCTACCTCTCCCTCTCACCCTCCCTCTACCTCTCTCCCTCCCTCTACCCCTACCTCTACCCCTACCTCTCCCTCTACCTCTCTCCCTCTCACCCCCCTCTACCTCTCCCTCTCACCCTCCCTCTCCCTCTCACCCTCCCTCTACCCCTACCTCTACCCCTACCTCTCCCTCTACCTCTCTCCCTCTCACCCTCCCTCTACCTCTCCCTCTCCCTCTCCCTCTCTCTCTCCCTCTCCCTCTCACCCTCCCTCTCCCTCTCACCCTCCCTCTATCTCTCCCTCTCCCTATCCCTCTCACCCTCTCTCTACCTCTCCCTCTACCTCTCCCTCTCACCCTCCCTCTACCTCTCCCTCTCTCTCTCCCTCTCCCTCTCACCCTCCCTCTATCTCTCCCTCTCACCCTCCCTCTCCCTCTCCCTCTCACCCTCCCTCTACCTCTCCCTCTCCCTCTCTCCCTCCCTCTACCTCTCGCTGCTACATTGGCTTCCATCGTTGTTGTTAAAAGGTATTCATTCACCTGTGGTCTAGTGCTTCCATCCTGATCGATGAGTCGACAAGCAACGAGGTGTTAGGCCAGATGGTAAGTGTATTGACCAATCGGTCCATGGGTGTGCTATTTTTATTGGCTGAGTGTTTTGAACTGGCCAACAAGTCAGATTCCTGAGGTCTTATATAGAGAAGCGTGTGTGTAGAGAAAAGTGTCATGTTGAATTGCAAATTGGGTGTGAGTTTCAGAGACTTCAGTTGAGGTTTCACTCTCTGAGTGTCAGTTTCACTAATTGTGCTTTATAAATGTGTCTTTTTAGTATGTTAGCAATTGAATAAAACACTGTAACTATTTGGGCTTCTTCCCTATGAGACTGTACTGTGAGTTGAGAACCGCTCGAAAAGAAAGATGCCGTTAGTACGAATGCTTCTTTTAGTTCTCCAATGTTTCTCTAACTGTGACACTACGCTGCACTAAGAAGTCTACACCCATTCACTTATGCGGCATAATTCATAATGTGTATGCTTCCAGGCGTAGCTTGACTCAACATGGGTTTTTCTTTCTCGTTTGCACCTTGTTGTCACAGGGGTTGGTGGGTTAGAAGGAAGAGGGGGAGAAACAGGAATTCCTGGGAACGTTTCCATCAAAGGTGCAGTGCGCTCGTCAGCACTTCAGAGTGGAGGGAGGCGGTATGGAAATGTGTTGTGCTGCCTGGCCTGTAAATCTGTCAGACAACACATCTCCTGGATGGGAACCTGGGTAATCCAACCAGGCTCCTGTCTTCTGTGTACTCTGGTCCTCTCATTATGCATGGGGTAAAGGAGGGGGGGGGGGGGGGGGTGGCAGGGGGGGGGTGGAGGAATGGCGCCTCTTTCTGTTTTATCTGTCAGTTCCTCTCTCCGAACCTCTGTTTCTCTATACACCTTGTGTATTCGTCGCCCGTTAACATCAAAGGCGAAACTGTCTCCCCTCCTCAATGTCGTGGCACCAAAAAAAAATAAAGGGAAAAAAGGATGTCGAGACGAACAAGACGACTTGAGAAAGGTGACAATTGAATCTGTTTGCTAGCGACGGGGAGGTGCGCGGTGAGCACAGAGACTTCATTTGACTGGCCTGCTCCAGGGTAAACACGTGTTTGTAAGGAGGCCATCATCTGACAAACACGGAGGCTCTCCGGGAGGTAAAAACAACAACATCCCCATTCAGAATAACTTCAGATCAGTTGAATTCCTAAAATAAAATAACAGATAAAAGCAGGTTGCACCGTCAAGACAAGATTGTTATTCAAAGTAACGTCTTCGCGGGGGCACATCTTGTCATGACATTTGTATTTTTAAGGGGAGCTATAAGCAGGGAAATAGAAGACTTTCCGTTCGGGTTGTTTAAAAGCAGGAGCGTTTGCTCCCACTTCAAAGATTTTTCTGTACAGAAGGTTGACGATATAAAAGGGTAGTTGTGATGTCTTATCAAACGTTGTTGTCTCGTTCAAACGTTCGTGTCAGTGTAACAGTCAAGGCGTACCGTTGTAGATATATGAACTGTAAGGCAACGTTCTTTGTTTTACTCCTTCATTCAAATGAAGAGGAATCGAAGACGTTCGCTCTCGCTGATTGTTTGTTGAACGTGCGCCAGCTTTGAGCCATTGTGATATAAATGAGAGTTAACACCTTTGAGGGTGTAGAAAAATACATCTGCAGAATTCCATTTAGACACAAATACTATTCTAATTTATGCAACACACAAATCACATGAATATTCCGCGAAGCACAACAACGTCGTTAAAATGTTTTGTTGTGTTTCTTTGTGTGAGAGCCTGGGTTTCTTTGTGTGTGTGTGTCTGTGTGTGTTTGTGTGTGTGTGTGTGTGTGTGTGTGTGTTCGAGTGTGTTTTTTATTCAATAACCTATACAGTATATATCACACTCCGTACTCCAGACTCCAACTGCTCTATATTGTAAAAACAACTACAAAACCAAACAGAAAACCCCCCCAACTGTCAACATGAATGTGTCTTCTGTTGTTTATTAGCTTAGCTTCAAACCCGCCGCTGTGAGCCAGCCGAGGGGAAGCTCTTCTTTGATATAAGACAATGCTGTTAGTCAAAGGTTCTTTATTTTTCTCTTTATCTAATTGTATGTATACTTCCTGTTCCTTTTTAGTTCTTAGAGATGTACCGACAGGCCAATTTCGCAGCCTGCTGTGATCACAACACACCGTATTGATTGCGCTGCTACTCGGAGGACATTTCCAACCGACATTTCCAACCGCCTCCTGTTGCCTGTTCTGAGTTAAATACCACAGAGAATAATGTGACCTTTTTGTAGTATCTTAAACGCCTCTCGGTAAGTACATTTTGTGTGTTTGATTACCGAGAGTAAATGCCAACGCCGTGCTATTGGTGTTGACTGTAAGGGGTCAGACTCTCAATGACAAAGCCGTTGAATAATAGCATCGTCTTGTGTTTCCTGTATAATAATAAGGTGATAAAGTGGAAAGATGGAGTTATGAACCGAGCGAGCACTCTGTTTGTAGTGTGTTTATTTACCTTTTCCTGGTGGTAGGCGACAATCTTACACAAAAAGATTGCGAGCGAACCACTTATATTCCACTCTACTTTTAGAGTTTAGAAATCAGTTCATCCGATAAAAAATCTCCCCTCTGTTCTGAAGTGGAGGGGTTATACTGCCTACAGTGAAAGCATGCATGAATTCCACCATTGCGAGAAAAACCCATCACCTCCATGTGAAGCAAAGCTAAATGTGGCAAGGTTAAACGCTCCCCGCCCCCCCCACCGCCACCCCCCCCGCCCCCTCCCCCTCAGTACGTTGGCTCTCTCTTTGCATGCACCTCTCTCAGAGCATAAGGGCTTTTTGTCCTACAGGCCCTCCTCTCTCCCGTACCCCCCCCCCCCACCCACCCCGCTCCCCCCTCTTTGCCCACGTAGGCAGGCAGTCGGCTGGGACCCATCTGTATGGGGCTGTACCCCCCCCACCCCCCCCCCCCCCTTCCCCGCTACAGCTGCGGCGGAGGAGGAAGGCTTCAGCAAGGTGAGGGAACGGGGAGCTCTTCGGGGAAGAGAGGAGAGCAAATTAAAGCTCACCGCGGGAACCCGCCGAGCCCCTGGCACTTCTTCTTACGCAACAGCTGTGGATACAACAACCATCATCTGACATCCTGACATATACGTCGAGCGAGGCGGGAGCCGGGCGAGCCAATGCCAGCGTCGCGGGCTCAGAGGGCTACCCAGTCTCTCTGCCTTAAGCTAAACAGGTGTATGACATCCTGTTGCTAGTCTTCTGGGGGGAAACCAGGGGGACGAGGAGAAAGAGAGGGAGAACCGCCAGAGACTGAGCAGTCGCCGAAAATAACAAAGGGAGGTTAGGGCATCGGGCTGACAAGCTCATTGATAATATTTGAGATGAAGTGGACCAGCAAGTTCGACTGCAAATTGCCTCTAATGTTCTCTTCTCACGGACCTGCCGGGCCACAGTCAGTCAGCACAGCTCCGAATGGGCTCATTAGTTATTCTGGTTCGGCGGGGTTGCCGTGGTTGCCGTGTTTAGACCCGGAGTGTTCCGCGGGCGTGCTGTGTCACCGCCCTGCCTGTTAGGCCCGCTGCTGTCGTTGTTGTTCATCGCTGGGGTTCGACGAAGAAATATCAATAATACTGTGCGCTCGTTTATTGTAGGAGTGTCGTATCGTTTGTGTCATACCACCGAGTGTCACACAACACACAGCAGTGCATTGTGGGGCGCTGCGGAAGTGTGGTGTTGGATGACACAGACAAAGGGGCTAAAAAGTGTTTGTTAATTTCAACGTCGGCCATTGATGGTGAAAAAAAAACGTCTGTCTGCACTATAGAAGCAGTGTGATGGCTTCTGTAAAGATGTTGAATATCTGTGCTTATAGTACAGACAGTAATCCGGAAAACATATTAGCAAAATAAAAACGGTTATAGTGTTATAGTGTGTATGTGTGTATGTGTGTGTGTGTATGTGTGTGTTGGTCTGTGTGTGTGTGTGTGTGTGTGTGTGTGTGTGTGTTGGTTTGCGTGCGTGTGTGTGTGTGTGTGTGCGTGTGTCGGGCGGAGGGGGGGAGTCAATTAAATCCCCATAAATAAAAGTAGGCGTGAGGCAAGCAAGAGGGGGGGAGAAGAATGCTTGAACATACCGTGTTGTTTTGGTGGAGAGAAAAGAGGAGGGAGGGGAGGGAGGGAGGGAGGGAGGGGAGGGAGGGGAGAGAGGGAGGGAGGGAGGGATGGAAGGGAGGGAGGTGTGATGATAATTTGGGCGGCAGCCGCCAGTGTTTCATCATTAGGCGGCGGGCTCCTGCTGCTCAGGTTAGGACATGTCCAGAGCACACGCTGTCTGTGTCAAATGAGCCAGCTCAGCCCCACCTGATGCACACCCCCCTCCCCCCCACACCCCCCCCCCCCCCCCCCGGGTCCCAGAGGCGGCGGCGTGTCGCCACGACAACCCAGGGTCACGTGACTCACACTGCACCTGTACCACCGATTGCCATCATCATCAGAACTTGCCGTGCTGCTAAGAACTTCAATAGTTTTAATCCCCACGGTGGTTTGGTTTCCATGGAGTTTTTGTGCTGTCCTCAAAAATTACAGGGATTTTGGCACACAGAGAGGTGTGTGAAACTGAATTCAACGGGATTCCTTTTCTAGTAGACCCTAAGGTGTATTTGGGATTTCGTTACGTAGTTACTGGGTAAACATAATAATAACCTGATATAATTATAATTCTCAATTGCTAAAAAGTGTAGCAGTGAAATGGAAATCTGATGCCCCAATACCCTGGCTTTTTAAAAATGTGCTAAAACATACCTTTTCTCCCTGGCCTTTGACCTGAGGTGAGCCTGCCTCCCGACACTGCACTTTTTTGTACTTTTATTTCTGCACTGGTATTCTGTATTGCACCTTGTTTTTAACGTATTTTTATCTGTTGTTTCTCGCCACTTTGGGCAGCTATTTTTGGCGTTGTAAAATGTGCTATAAAAAAAATACCTGGAATGAGGCTCTCTGAAATAAACAGTTGCATACCTCTGAAGAACATAACACATAACGTTTATGATATAGAAATAAGATTGATACTTTTTTACACAATATGGCAGCCTTTTATTGATAACATCAGGTTGACTGTAGCTTCTATGTGATGTCTGTGTCATTGGGCATGCTGTTTTTATTTATTTATTATTTTGTAATTAGGCTTCAGCACTGCTTATGTCAATTAAATTGCGGTGTATCCAATGTAAATAACCGTGATAACAGCGCATGTCTCTCTGTTATATTGTTTGTCTGTTTGGTTTTAGGCTTTTTTTCCTTTCTGTTTTCTTGTTGTACATTTTCTCCTTTTGGTATGTTTATTATTTGGATTTCATGTGAATTATATAACTTAACTTTATTTTAAAAATGTGTATAGCGCTTTTCCTTCAAACATTGCAGCTCAAAGTGCTCTGATTATAGTATTTCTAGTATATATAGTATAGTAAGCAAAATGAAATAGTCAAAGAACTTCAATATGACTTATGTTGTTGTGTTAAGAATAATAAATAAATGATCTACTCTAATATAAGATCTTCAAGGGAAATTGTAAAAAAAAAGTTGGAGAACCCCCCCCCCCAAAAAACAAAAATCAGAGACCGTAATGTCAAACAGAACTTTTAGGAAAAAATCATCAGAATACGTGTTACATTACATAGTCGCACACAAAGGCTTTCCGCTGCTTAGGTCAGCATCCAGAGAAATGCTTGTGGCTACCAGGCAGGAGAGTAGCTAGCCAATGCTACCAGGCAGGAGAGTAGCTAGCCAATGAGCCACACACTGGCAAGTCACTGGTTACACACCCACAGACGCCTAGAAACCTCCCGGACGTTGTGAAAAAGCTACTTCAGGCAGAAGGGCAGAGGGGTCTTAGCATGTGTGTGCATTCTCACCACAGTAACTTGAGACTTGAAGGTCAAGACATGAGACTTGCTTGTGACTTGCACATGTATGACTTACTCCCACCTCTGGTGTGCACTGTCCCAAACTGCCAATGCATCAGAACGTAATGATTCAGCATGGTTATTATATATTTAGTGACATTTTTATTCTTACAAAATGTTGACTGCAGAAGTGTGTACAGATATGATCACCTCACCACAAGTTATTGTTTTGTTTATTGCATATGGGTGGAGCATCTCCTGAGCAATGTCAGTACTGGGCATCAATAGGTAAAAGTCAGCCGTGAATGAGATACCACCATAGACAGAGGCCACAATGAGCCCCCTGGTGCAGCTCTGTAGGACTGGCAGAGGCCACCATGAGCCCCCTGGTGCAGCTCTGTAGGACTGGCAGAGGCCACCATGAGCCCCCTGGTGCAGCTCTGTAGGACTGGCAGACAGAGGCCACCATGAGCCCCCTGATGGAGCTCCGTAGGACACCATGAGCCCCCTGGTGCAGCTCTGTAGGACTGGCACAGGCCACCATGAGCCCCCTGGTGCAGCTCCGTAGGACTGACAGAGGCGACCTCCACTAGCTCCCATGATGCAGTGCAGCACTTGGCATGCTATTTGACCAAACAGTGGAGAGAGCAGCACTGCACATCATTGGGCCTGAGTGCAATGCACTTGAAATAATTACTTTAATCAGCAGAAGTTAATTACTTTAAATCATAAATTAATGGCAGAGGAGCAATTGGCAGCCCCCGCTGTGTGTGTAGTGATGCTGTCAGGCACAAATCATCTGTGAACCTGTGTCCAACACCCAGACGACCCCCCGCGCCCCAGGTCTAACCCTGAATTACTCCCACAACTCACACACAGAGAGAGACGCACACACAGAGAGACACACACACACATACACTCACACACACACACACACACACACACAGAGACGCACACACACACACACACACACACAAGTGCATACACACCCACACACACACACGCACACCCACACACACACACACGCACACTCACACACACACACACACACACAGAGACGCACACACACACACACACACACACACACACACAAGTGCATACACACCCACACACACACACGCACACCCACACACACATGCACATACACACACACACCCCCACCCACCCCCCCCACCCACACACACACACATTCACTCACTCCCTCACACTCCCCACCCACACCACACACCAAACACCAAAACAACAGTCGCACACATGCACCAACACCTCCACCCTCCTCTCCTCAGCCCCGTACCCGACGCTGCACCCTGCTCACACACAGAGAGGAACGGCGTGGGGACATTGACTAACAACAAAGGGTAGGATGGAATACATTATCACCTCCACGTTATAAGACCGTAAACAAGCTAACTGCCACGGAACAGGTGTTGTCGAGGAGAGCAGACCCTTGACAATAATAGCATTTTAAGAACGCATCTGTCTGGGTTTTATTGCTCGATGGCGCCATCTGAATATACAAGATTAAAGAAATGAAAATAAAAAACCATAAAAGGAGATATTTTACACTGCTGTAACCGCCTGCCCACATAGTCAGCGTTAACGTTAAGACACAGGAGTGGAATAATGGTGCAATAAAAGAAAGAATACGGCGTCGTTAAAAACGCCAGAGATGATCGAGCCTAAATGCAGATGAAGAGATAATGATCGGGAAGAAAGAAAGAAGAGAAAATCGTATTAGCCAATAAGGCTCAGCGGCTAAATTAGCTTCGCGGTCATTAGTGCTGTTAGGTAGATTTTGGAGACCCTTAGTTTGGTTCAGTTCCCCGAAAAATAAATCAAATACTGTTACATTTTTGTCTGATAGAAGTGTTAGTTCGCTGGGACCTTACATGACTGTAAAACAGTGGGGTTGTTTAAACAGACAAGTTATCACTTGTCTTTAAATGTAATTAAATTACGTTAACACAACGACATGCTTGCTTCATGGAGTTCAGCGAATGTTACTTTAAAGTGAAATATCCTTTTTTCCCCCAACTCTTCAACTCACACGTCAATTTAGCCAATTCTGACTGATATATAGCTGCCCGAATGGACGTCCATATGAGTGACAGTTTCAAATGGCTCACTAAAAAGTGAGAAAGAAAAAAAGAAGACTTGATTCTTCTATCTGGATGGATTCAGTGCGTCCAGATGTCATGTCGTATATATCGTGTTGGGTATACACATTATACACGAAGCGATAATGTGTTGAAAGGAAAAAAACAGCTCTGTCAACACGACAACATGCTTGTTCGTGGAGTTCGGCGAACGTAACTTTAAAGTGTTCATCTGTGTTATTTAGGTGACATCCGAGGGCATACGTCGGATGCTTTGGCCTCTGCCTGCTGATCCCAGCTGTCCAGGGTCTGTCTGTCTGTCTGTCTGTCCAAGGTCTCTCCTAGGACGCTCAGGTGCAACACGCACATACAGTCCTCCCACGGTCCTCCGCTCCCCTCCCGCCTGTCCACCCATTACCCACAGTCCTTCAGGGCCCTGTGAAGTCCCCCCCCGGCCCCCGCCGTGCCTGTTCACTGTTCACTCAGGTCACCTGGGCCGGGGGAAATACCCAGGTGCTTGCGTGACGCGTCTCTCTGGCCAGGGCTGGCGTTGGCGGTGTGACCATGTGGGCTGAGTCGCGGTACGTCTGTGGGAGAGTGCCCAGGTGCATCGTGGGTCTCCTGCCCTCGTCCATATGGTCACCCAGGGTGTCTGCATCCCAGGTGCACTCTGTTGCTCACTGACTCGACTCTCCGTGGCCTACTGTGTGTGTGTGTGTGTGTGTGTGTGTGTGTGTGTGTGTGTGCGTGTGTGTGAGTGTGTGTGTGTGTGTGTGTGTGAGTGTGTGTGTGTGTGTGTGTGTGTGTGTGTGGTGTGTGTGTGTGTGTGTGTGTGTGTGAGAGTGTGTGTGTGTGTGTGTGTGTGTGTGTGAGTGTGTGTGTGTGTGTGTGTGTGTGTGTGTGTGTGTGTGTGGTGTGTGTGCGTGCGTGCGTGCGTGTGTGTGTATGTGTGCATCTACTGTGGGCTTTTGAGGTAAAGTCACACTATGGAGACAAGTCATTCTGTGTGTGTGTGTGTGTGTGTGTGTGTGTGTGTGTGTGCGTGTGTGTGTGTGTGTGTGTGTGCGTGTGTGTGTGTATGTGTGCCATCTACTGTGGGCTTTTGAGGTAAAGTCACTATGGAGACAAGTCATTCTGTGTGTGTGTGTGTGTGTGCGCGTGTGTGTGTGTGTGTGTGTGTATGTGTGCCATCTACTGTGGGCTTTTGAGGTAAAGTCACTATGGAGACAAGTCATTCGTGACAGCATTGCAGCAGTCTGAGATCTGATGATCGTGGCGACTGACTGCGGTAGAAATCCTTCTTCTTCTCCTCTATCAGTTTTTGATCTCGTGGAGATGTTGTCGCCGTCGAGGTACCGACAGAGATGAGGTCACCAGCTCATAATATCGTCTTTAATGTGTGGACAAACTAAACAAAACGCGGTGAATAAAAGCTTTCCATATAAATAGGAAAATTAGCCACCCGTGTGGTGAACCGAGATTGTGTTTTCCTTTCTCATATTTACTCTGGGGTGGAACTTTGCCCTTTTGAAGAATACCTGAAAACAAGAAACCCAATTCCCCCAGAAGAAACCGGAAAAAGTGAACGTCGACGACCCTCTCTGTGGACTTGTCCCGCTGTCAACGTCAGACACACACACACACACACACACACACACACACACACACTTCCTTGTTCCACGATCTTGACGCTGGGTGGTTGGTTTGTTGTCTTCCTCTGAGCCAGACAAAGAAACTTGATACAAGGTTCCGGGGGGGTCCAAAGCCACAGCTCTGGGCTTCCCTTAGGCAGCGAGCAGCGTTTTTTTTTTTTTAGGGATGGTGTTTTTCTTGGGGTCAGAGAGGGGGGGGGGGGTGGGGGGGAGCAGATCAACCCATTGGCTTCCCCCCCACCCCTCTCTCCCCAGGTCGGACCTGAGGTGCTAGGCTACCACACCGGTTGGCCGATAGCCGGAACAGAGCCCCGGGGAGCGCCTCGTAGAGGTCAAAGGTCGACACTATTGTTTCCCCGTTCCTGTTACTGCTGGGGAGAACCCTGGCAGGTTTGATGTGTGGATTCTGACAGGGGTGCCGGAGCAGAGGGGCAAGACGGTGAAGTGGGGCTAACAGCCCCCCCCCCCCCCGCCCCCCTTACTAGCATAATGGCTATCAAGTGTCCTTCTGAGATAGCGCCTCTGTTTAACCAACACGATGATTGACACCCCCTCTACTAGGTCACTGGTTCAGTATGACATTGCTAATTGAAACTGTTTCTGAGATGAATTGAGATAATTGAGAACACATGCATTATGAATACATAGACTATAGCTACATAAAATGCTAGATGTATCGGGTTTTTTATTTATTATATGCTACTGTCCTTTTTTTCTCTGTTAAAGTATGTCTTTTCTCTGTGAAAGGTAGTTGAAATTTGTTGTCATAAAATGTTGAATATGATTAGTGCGATTGTACGCTGTACGGTATGAGAAAAAAAGAGAGTGACTGTGTGTGTGTGTGTGTGAGAGAGAGAGAGAGAGAGAGAGAGGGAGAGGGAGAGGGAGAGAGAGAGAGGAGAGAGAGAGAAGAGAGAGAGGGAGAGAGGGAGAGAGAGAGAGGAGAGAGAGAGAGAGGGAGAGAGAGAGAGAGAGAGAGAGAGGAGAGAGAGAGAGAGAGAAAGAGAGAGAGAAACTGAAAGAGAGTGTGTGTGTGAGAAAGAGAGTGTGTGAGAGAGAGAGAGACACAGAGAGAGAGAAAAAGGCAGTCTAGTGTGTGTTGTGGGGAACATGGTGATGATATTGATGCTGTTTCTTTAGACTTAGAGAGAAGCTCCCCAGAGTCACCCCGAGGGGGTGAAATATATTTCCCCCCCCCAACTCTTCAACTCCACACGTCAATTTAGCCAATTCTGACTGATATATAGCTGGCGAATGGATGTCCACATCAGTGACAGTTTCAACTGGCTCACTAAAAAGAAGTGAGAAAGAAAAAATAAAATATATATATATATCTCAGAAGACTTGATTTTTATATCTGGTTGGATTCAGCGCGTTCAGACGTCGAGTCGTATATATTGTGTTGGGTATAATACGCGTGATACACAAGGAGAAACGATCAATGTGTTGAAAGGGGAAGAAAAAAAAAACAGCTCTGTCAAAAGTTTAAAAATGTGTTGTTCCAGTTTGCACAAAATTTCACTGGTAATGAACAGGAAATATCTGTGAATGTCAACGGCGCTTGAACCTTGAGCAGGAAGAATGGTGTTGAGCTGGAAAAGGGCCTTACTGTATATAGGCTTGTCAGAACTGTTCAACCTCACCGCACTGATCACTTCATGATGTGAGGAAAAACATACTTTGGCCCTTATTCTCGCTAGCAGCAGCAGCACCCACTCACCCACGACCTGCCTGGAGTGAATTAGAGAGACTTCCTATAGAAAGCAGAAGTGGTCCAGTAACAAGAACAAGGTGTCCATGCCTAAAACGCGCTCCAAACTAAAGGGTTTGATATTAAAAATAGCACGAGGAAGGGAACCTTGGTGTAAGCCAGCTCTCCCTCAAGCTAAGGGCAAATCCGGGAGGCGGGTTTCACTTGCAATCAGCGATCGGGATTTATTGAAAACAGACTGTAATCCCGGGAAAGGAACCCTTGGACCTCGTCTTTTTAATACTAATTTTCATCCACTTGCTGGAGCCCTACAACAGTCTGAACGGAGGGCTGGTACCGCCGACGGGGAATGCCAGACCGAGTTAATCACCAGACACTTTCACCCACCGAGCCACGTCGGTTAAACATCTTGTCTCAAGTCATTTGTGTTTCTGGGCTGAAAGATAACTTCTTATCCCTCGGTTGAGGAGGGTTCAGTTTGTGTTTGGTTCACGAAACACATCGCACCTCAAACTCTAAGCTTTAATGTTGTTTCTTTTCTCACTCTGTTGAGCAGAGGATGACTTTAGCGTTAGCCCCTTAGCTTTGGCAGTTTGTGCGTAGGTGGTTCCGAGATGGGCGTTTATGATCGCTCAGTGCTAGCCGTCGACTTTGCCTTGACAAGACACCCCAGCCTTTAGCTTCCTCTCTCTGCTGGTCTATTGGCAGCCAATCATCACTCTGGACATCAGAGAGAAGCTCTCTCATGTGCTTGCGAAGGGCCCTGCTGTCCTGAGGGCTGGGTAGTTTGTGTTGGATCTGATGGCGGGCCCCCTCTCTCTCTCTTCTCTCCAGCACATTACTCCAGCGCAAGTTATGGGGGGGCTCGCGTTCAAGGACTCATATCAGAGGAAATCATAAAGTGGAATAGGGCCTCTGTTCTATGTCAGTGGCTGGATAACAGGCATGTTGATGTGTGTGTGTGTGTGTGTGTGTGTGTGTGTGTGTGTGTGTGTGTGTGTGAGAGAGAGAGAGAGAGAGAGAGAGAGAGAGAGAGAGAGAGAGAGAGAGAGAGAGAGAGAGAGAGAGACACCCCAGGCAACCTTCTTAATGTCAAATTGAAGGGACTGACAGTGGCACCGTGGCCCTGTGATTCAGGGGAGAAATGGGAGCAGTGGTCAGCCCACACTGCAATCAGCCGCTGAGAGGGGAGCACTCCCACCGCAGGGGTGCTTTGTGTTGGCCACAAGCGAGAAAGAAAGTCTTTGGAAGGAACTGGATTATATTTTTAAAATAATGTTTTTTAACGGAATATGACAGGGGGGTGCACGTTAACAGCCAATATCCGCTGGACGTGTGCGAATATCGTAGGTTTATGCACACCCCCGGAGTGTGTTAATGCATTAAACAGAAACTATTTTTCTTTTTCGGTTTCCCTAGAAATCTTGGCTGTTTTAAAAGTTGACTCCTCAAATCTGCAGATGAGTGCAGAGAATAAGATAGAAGCCTCAGGCCTTCAATACTAACAACAAGTATCCACAATGAGGTCTGGAGAAGTTCATGTTGATGACAGTTTGATTATTGAGTTAGATCCATACCAAGCAGGAAATAAGTTATGTTTAGTCAGGATTTAGGAATCGTTAGAATACCACATTTTGTATTTTATATGTAGATCTTACATTTGGAATATATTATACTGACAAACATACCATTAGATTGATTGAAAATACTTGAAGAAGATATGCTTATTTGAATGTTGGTACACCTCAAACCAAATACAGGAGAAATCAAGGAACATCGCTAGGAACATCTAACTGCAAGTTTAGCACATGACAACATGCTGAAAGAACATCAACATGCTAAAAACACATAACTACACATAACTAGATGATCACAGAGTCCTTGCTTCTTTTTGTTGTTGCTATGTTGGTTAATATGGGTAAGCCATTCAGAACTGTGAGGTCAGTTTCGATTCACCATGACGAGGGTACAGCTACAGTGAGGAGCTCGGGCAGGTGTTAATTACGCCTCAGGAAATGACTTTGACATGTTGGCGATCAAAAACAGGTGTGCTCGTCAAAATTCAACTCACTGATGAAAACGACTACATACGTATGTGTGATTTTGACGTGTAACTAACAACGCTAGTACAGTATGTTAAAAACAGACATTTAGGGAAGGCCCAGGGAAGGAGGGGGACATGGGTTTCACAACGGCAGGTTGACTTTATTCTTAAGTATCACATCACACCCATGGACCTCCGTTTGGGCCGACTAGTGTTAACGCACACCTTCCAGTGTTCTACAGTGTTCTACAGTGTTCTACAGTGTTCTGCAGTGTTCTACAGTGTTCTACAGTGTTCTACAGTGTTCTACAGCAGTGTTCTACAGTGTTCTACAGTGTTCTACAGTGTTCTGCAGTGTTCTACAGTGTTCTACAGTGTTCTACAGTGTTCTACAGTGTTCTGCAGTGTTCTACAGTGTTCTACAGTGTTCTGCAGTGTTCTACAGTGTTCTACAGTGTTCTACAGTGTTCTACAGTGTTCTACAGTGTTCTACAGTGTTCTGCAGTGTTCTACAGTGTTCTACAGCAGTGTTCTACAGTGTTCTACAGTGTTCTACAGTGTTCTACAGTGTTCTACAGCAGTGTTCTGCAGTGTTCTACAGTGTTCTACAGTGTTCTACAGTGTTCTACAGCAGTGTTCTACAGTGTTCTACAGTGTTCTACAGTGTTCTACAGTGTTCTACAGTGTTCTGCAGTGTTCTGCAGTGTTCTACAGTGTTCTACAGCAGTGTTCTGCAGTGTTCTACAGTGTTCTACAGTGTTCTACAGCAGTGTTCTGCAGTGTTCTACAGTGTTCTACAGTGTTCTACAGCAGTGTTCTGCAGTGTTCTACAGTGTTCTACAGTGTTCTACAGTGTTCTACAGTGTTCTACAGTGTTCTACAGTGTTCTACAGTGTTCTACAGCAGTGTTCTACGGTGTTCTACAGTGTTCTACACACCCTGGAAGTCACAGGACACTTTGAAAATCTGCAATGTTCATACGGCATGTAAATATACTGTAGAACCGTGACAATTCTCCTGTAAAACATATTTGTCCAGTTCACAAATTCGCTGCTTGAATCTATGGCAAGCAGATGATTCCAATTACAAGTAGAACATTTCTAGCATTAAAATCAAGAAGTTGAATATGCCAACATAGTGGTACTGTTTTTAATTAGAGCAGCTAGGGAACAATTTACAAACAACGTGTGTGACTGTGCAGCGAAAAATTGCTTGTTAGCCAGTATGATATCCATCTGGGTGGGTAAACTCCACTTCTGGACCCTGTTATACTTCTGGGATTTTAAAGCTCTAAGGTGAGTCCCTATGCTAACCCTTTACCACCCAGCACCCCGCTCTCAGCTGTTTGGTTGTCAGACTAATGTATGCTTCGAAACACAGTCTTAACCAATCAGATCACATAACCTCCGAACCATTTTATAAACCAAATTACCAAACTAGCTACCATTGTTTCAGAGCTGAGGAGAATGTCTATGTCTCTTTATCTTTATCGCTCGTTGACCAATAATTTAGTTGTGACCAAATTAGAACAATAGTGGATGTCCTAGAGATGTTCTCAAAACATGTTTTTCTTCTTCTTGGTTATATGTTTTGTGATGGTTTCTTGTATATGTTTTGTGTGGACCCCGGGAAGAGTAGCTGATAGTTTAGCATTAGCTAACGGGGATGCTAATAAATCATATCAGAACATGGCCTCTTCACTGGAAATGGGAGTTTAGGGTTAGGTGTCCAGCTCTTCAAGTCTGAGGTGAAGAAATTCACAAATTTCTAATGATGTTAACTGCCTGGTTTTAAATGTTAAGAAAACTGAGGAGATGGTGTTCGACCCCAGAGGTGTTGGGGACCACAGGCCTGTGGTCATCCACAAACAATCCATCTCTCAGGTCGCCTCTTACAAATATCTTGGGGTTTTCATTGACAACTCACTCACCTGGAGCACTCATGTAGACAGCCTTTGTAGCAGATTACAACAACGACTACACTTCCTACGCCGCCTTAGAGTTCATGGTGTTGACCCAAAATGTATGCTACTTTTCTACCAGTCTGTCTTAGAGAGTCTCATCAGATACGGCATTACATCTTGGTTTGGTAACCTATCTGTAAAACTAAGGTCCAAACTGGTCCGACTGATACAGACTGCATGGAAGATCATAGGGGTGAAAGACCACTCATCCATGCAGTCTATTTTTGAACAGGCTACTCTCAGACAGGCTAGTAGAATTCTCATGAATCCCTCCCATGTCCTACATGCAGAGTATGAACTGCTGCCCTCTGGGAGGAGGTTCAGAGTCCCCCGCGCTAGATTAAATAGATTTAAAAATTATTTTATTCCCGTTTCTGTTAAACTTTTAAACTGCACCAGATGAATGTAACTTATCTTGCTTATCATTTTATTTCCACTCTTGTTTTAATCAGGTCCGCCTTCTGTTTGTGTGCTAATATCCTGTATTGTCTGTTGCTCTTTGTTGGCTGCTGTGGGGTGTAAGCCCAATACAAATTTCCCAGTGATGGGACAATAAAGTGACTCTTGACTCTTGACTTGACTAAAAACATTTTTAAAAAATGTATAAAGCTTACTTTAGTCTTGTGAACAGTTATACAAATCGTTCGCTGAAACATCTGAACCACTGCCTTTAAATCATTGAATAAAATGAATTAAAAAGCCTAAAAATAATCATTTTTAAATTCTATTTGAATAAGCATATTAAAGTGGCAAAAATTTAGAGAAGAGCGCAGAGAAAAGAACACTTCTTTATTTGAAATGGTGAGCTTTCCATCCTTCCATGGAACTGAAGCACACTGCTTACAGACCCGGCCGGCGTTGAAGGAAATGATAAGGAAATAGGAACTGATCTTTCCGTTTCAAAAGAACCCTCCACACTCCCCACACCACATTGTTGGCAGGAAGAAGACTTGGCCGGGGCCAAACCCGCAGAACATGCCAAATAGTGTTAACACCAAAGGAGCTAAGCACTACCGTTAAGAATAATCCTCAAAAATATTCCCAGCTTATTCATGTTAAATCTCAAGAAGAATACAACAATGGTAGGCGAAGCGAAATGCTTCATTCTCCCCCTAACCCTAAAATCCTCGTCATATCTAGCCCTGGCAGTTTTTTTTAGTTTTTTTTCTTCTCTCTTCTCTCTGTGACCGGACATTTTATGGTGCACACAGATATTCTGGATGGACAGCTTGTCCTTCTAAAGCCTATGCTTTGCTGCTTTTTTTTTTCTCATTCTTTTGGTTTTATGACTCTTCTGAGCCAGCTGGCTTGGGCAGAAAGAAGAGGAGAAAATAAGCTCCTTATTGCAAAGTCCTGGTATTTGCTTTCCACCAGGGCTGAGTGTTCTCATTATGTGATGTTCAGGAGGCTTCCAGTGCTAATTGGTCTTCCAGTGAACACAGAAAAGACTCTTGAAAAATATGACTGCAGGCGATATAACCTAATTAGGAAGTTTGCCACTCTTAAGGAGCTCAAATTTGGCGGTGGTGCAATTTTTCTCTCTGAGATAAACAGGAATATACCCACAATGGGTGTTTCCGTGGGAGAAATGTGTTTGAAATGTATCATGCAAAAAGAAAAAGGGAAAAAGAATGTATATATACATAGTTACACATGTTATAATTTGTTGTTAAATGCTTGAGTGGTGTTTGTTAACAAACTGGATTAGTGGCTTTAGCTGAGCTGATGCGGTAAGTTTCCTGTTGCCAATATTGAGCCATTAAATTCTCCAAAGGTCAAGCAGAAAAGCCTTTAATGTCTTTCTTTCCAATTTATTTAATTGGTTCATTTCATTTGAACTTCTAAAATGTCTTCTTGTAACCTGCAGCAGTATTTTTTGCTAATATTATTTTTAGGACTTGGCTTTATTTGTTATGGCTCAATAAAGAATGGTTCAATATACATCATTGGCGTAAATATGCATAAATGTTCTACTCATTTATTAAGGAATTATGCATAATTAATATTAATTAAAGATTCATATTAATCTTTGGTGTTTTAATTATTTGAAATAAGTACCAAAATTATTTATTATCACATAACGGTACTGGTATACTAAGAAAATATTATAGGAAAATATTATGATACCATTGGCTATACTAGTAAGTAAGTAAGTAAGTAAAGCTTTATTTATATAGCGCCTTTCGTACATGAAACGCAACTCAAAGCTCTTTAAAATACTAGGTATATTACTTGGTAAGACCAAAAGCGCTAACAAAACCAGACTAAACTCGACGAGTTTCAAGTGTATAAATCTTAGGCTTTCATGTCATTTGGCTGTTTACCTTTGGTGGCTTTTGTTTGATAAATAAAGAAAGAAAAACAGGACAATGCCTTAGATTTGGCCTCTAAAAAACCTGTCACAACACTGGACACAATGGCCTGAAATCAAATGCACCTCATTCATAATGCAAGGTGAGGCTAGCCGTGCTCCCGGAGCATTGGAGGATATCATGGTGAGAGTGACACCGGACAGCAGAGGCCCTTCCTGACACGCTCCGCTGGACTCTTCCCCCCAGAAACCCTCATCCTTTTGTCCCCTTCACAGTGGCACTACGGCAGGGCCACACACGGGAGGGGGGGTGGAGGGAGGAGAGGGGATGGAAGGCGAGAGAAGGGGGGCTAGTGTACGAGTACAGGCAGAGAAAGGGTGGAAGAAGGGAGGAGGAGGGAGGGAGGGTGGGTTGATCCAAAGTCAGGGGTGTCTGCCTGGGACCGTGGCCCGCATTCTGACAGAACAAGTGTTGCATGAGATGTGAAGGATGGCGCTGGTCCGTCTCGAAAACCCTGGAGCAGGTGTTCGTCATCCTCGGCTGCAGCGGAGCGCGGCCCCCTCAGCGCAGCCAGGCGCGGCCGCAAGCCCCCGGTCTGGGGAGCCGCCCGGTGTGGACCGGCCTGCTGAGACACACTAATGATAATGGATGCAGGCCGATTAACCATCAAACGCCTAATGGAACCCAACACTGATTGTTTGGGGAGTGAGTCAGCGGCTTTCCCAAAAAAACGGATGCACTTTAGAAAACAACGGCGGGCTTGGCGGCTTGGTAGGCTTGGTCGGCTTGGCGGCTTGGCGGCATTGCGTCTCCACCCGGCCCTGCATTGTAACACAGGGTGATGCGATCGGTTTTCCGTCAATACAGGGGTTTGCTTTACATTTCCAAGTGGGTTATGGGATGCGATAACCTCGTTAGGCTTTTGTCCCGTTAGGATACTGACGCCATCACATCACTTTGCTTTTTGTAACCGTAATCCACCGATTATACAATTAATGCCCAACTGAAATGCCCTCCATCACTGTTTTAGGATAGACGCCAAGGTTTCTGCCAAGACTAGAGAAATCAGGGATGAATGTATATGGGGTGAAATCTGAAAAAACATGAATTATTAACACAATTATTGACCGTCATTTCTATAAATTGACTCTTACAGGGATCTAACCGTTCAAACGACACAGAGTCTCCCTTTCACCCACCCGACCATTGTTTTTGGTACGCCTCATTAGGTTTTATTGAATTCATCTGTGAAATCCATCAGTAGTTGGGTCAACTAACTCGTCTGAGGAAAAATGGCCAGGTAGCTACCTCCGTCCTCCGTCCTGCGTCCCACTCTCCCCTGAATGTTCCCCGGCCTAACCTTCCGGACCATTCTGGCTCATTTCGAGATGACCGAGAAGAATAATTGCATGGCTTGGTGACAGCTCATCTATCCGAGGAGTCTCCAGACATTTCCTGCAGGAGTGAGTGCAGCAGCGGTAATAGGAACATGCCCTGGAACACAAGCTGGAAAATGTGTGTCTCAGGCCATCATAAATGTTTTTAAGGCCACCCTCTAGGCCTTGCTGCCATCCATATAAAGTGAAGGAGCAGGGGGTCTTGGAGTGGGCCCGCGTTTTCTGATAGATCCTGGCTTCTTCTCAAGACTCTTGTTTGCTTTTCATTCCCATTGCTGTGACTTCACGTATACGCAACCTGCAGACCTTCAAGTGTTCAAGTGGCTGTATTACCTGAACAACATCGTTTTGCAATCGGTCACAACAGTTGTTGAGGAGCAAAAATGAATTATCCCATCCTTATAAGAGCAGCCAGTCAATTTCCTTTTTGCCGCAATCATCTAGTCTTTACATCATCGCATGCATATGTATCACACACATCACGCTACAATCTCATAGGTCGTTTTTTACTTAAGATCGTCTTATTAGATGAGGTTATTGTGTAGTGAATGTAGTCATTTCCGTCGGTGAAGTGTCGAATCCGAGACTGTGTTGAATGTAAGAGGAAACACAGTGACAGTAGCGTCTGAAATTACCACCTCTGTACCTGAGGACGTGCTCTATGGATAATATTTCAGATGGAGAGAGGAGCAGAGAGGGGGAAAGGGGGGAGAGGGAGGAGAAGAGGGAATGAATAGAGGAGAAGGAGAGGAGGGAATGGGTGAGGAGAAGATGGGATGGGGAAGAGAGAGGCCGCAGAGGGAAAAGAAAGAGAAGAGAAGAGAGAAAAGGTGGGGATGGAAAGAGGGAATGGGGAGAGGAAAGGAAAAGTAATAATAATAATAACTCCGCCGCAGGTGGAGAGGCCCGCCAAGCCCTCGGGGGAATCGCCACGGTGACAACCAATGTTCCCAGGAAGCACCGGCTTACTGGAACTTTTCTCTCTAATAGACACAAATGGACTCACTATCCTGCTCTTTTATGAGACATTTTGTCTTGGCTTTTGGAGGAGGCAGGTCCTCGGTGACAGCCTCTATTGGAATCTCAGGGACCTCTCAGGTCAGCAGACGGGAGAAATACCATCTCCATACCAGGGAACAAACCCTCCCTACAGAGACCTCGCGTGGAGTACTCCCACAATAACAGTTCTTTCCGAAATAGATACAGTATATGCTGCTTTCTGATGGAGGAATGACAAACTGGGAAGGCGGAAGGGAGGTTGGTGATTTTTTCGTGAGTAGGGAGTGAGGGGGGGGGGCAGGTTTGAATAAAAACCGGTTCTTTATGCTTAGGAGATAGGGGGAAGGAAGGTAGACCTCCTGGGATACCTGGGACTTCTGGTGGCAGCCATTACGGTAGCGAAAGCACTGCAGGAGGAGAGGAAGATTTCTATTCTCGCGGCCCGCAAATGCAACCTCTGGGACATCTCGTCTCCCTCTCACCCACCCGACCGTTGTTTTTGGTACGCCTCATTACGTTTTATTGAATTCATCTGTGAAATCCATCAGTAGTTACATTTACATTTTTGGCATTTAGCAGACGCCTTATTCCAAAGCGACTTACAATCGATACATTTGAATGCTAAGCATGTGAATCATCAGTCCACCATTCGTGGCAGGAAGAGTAATCTAGCTCAGAGTTGGGTCAACTATAACTCGTCTGAGGAAAAATGGCCAGGTAGGTAGCTCCGTCCTCCGTCCCACACACTCCCCTGAATGTTCGCGCTGGGCTGGGCTGGGCTGGGCTGGGCTGGGCTGGCAGACTGACTGACTGGGTGGAAGAAGAAGAAGAGTTAAAACCTTTCTCTTGTTTGCTCCTCCTGACAAGAAGAGGCATCTGACAACCCCTCGTCTCCTATCATGACATTTTGCGGAACTCCCCGGGGGATGTCCTATGATGTCATACCTGGTTTGGAGTGTTAGCTTGAACTCAGTGGTGCAGTCGCTAATTATTCCGGGGAGTTTTTTCTTTTCTTTTTTTCTTCCTTCCACCCACGGCCCATCTGTTTTGCTTGCCGGTGTGCAGACATTAGAGAAGGGGGACTGTGGCGGGGCGGCGGGGCCTAGGCGGGAGCCAGGGTCGCTAGAGCGGGAGAGTGTGAAAGCGTCGGGGTGCCCTGGGCTGTTGCTGCTTCCTCTGGCTGCCTGGCTGTCTCCGCCGCCGTCGTCTACTGCCGCCGTCTACTGCCACCCCTCGCCAAGCACCCGCTCAACAAACCAAATTATCAGTCAGCGGATCGTCTCGCCGAGCCCCTGGGTTCTATGACCTCCACACACACACACACACACACACTCCTCTCCTCTCTGATATATATCTCTTTACTGGGGGAGAGAGACAGCGAGAGGGGAAGAGAGAGAGAGAGAGGGGGGGTGGGGAGAGAGGGGGGGGGGAGAAGGAGAGAGAGAGAGAGAGAGAGGGAGGGAGAGGGGGAGAGAGAGAGAAGGGGGGGGAGAGAGGGAGAGAGAGAGAGAGGGGGGGAGAGAGGGAGAGAAAGAAGAGAGAGAGGGAAGGAGAGAGAGGGAGGGAGAGAGAGAGGGAGAGAAGGAGAGAGAAAGAGAGAGAGACAGCTCGAACAAGAAAGAGAGAGAGAGGGAGAGAGAAGAGAGAGAGAGGGAGAGAGAGAGAGAGAGAAGAGACTAGAAGAAGCAGCAGTGGGCATCTGCTAACGGGCCAGGCCAGATGTCAGGCTGACTCACCGTTGTAAATCAGAGGCTACAACACGGAAGACAACGCCGCAATTATGTCTGACCTGCATATTCAACCTACTGTTATATTCACAAAGACTGCCTCTACAGCAGGTTCAGAGAAATATGATCCGGTTGTCTAAAACTGCCAACCCCCGATGGCCTGCTCTCACAAAAACAAAAAAACAACACCTCTGGCTACCGCAAAACACAAAACAACGTCAAGTCGAAACGAGAAAATCTAAGATGCCCAAACTGCTATGACCCCAAAGGATGTCCTGCTAGCTAACAAGCAATGTTTTGACTGTACTGAACATTTTCTACTTCAGTTGACAGCTAGGATCTGATAAACACTAGCGAACGGATGCACTTGTTTGCAAGCTACTCTACAAGGCATGACCTTGTCGACTTTTCCAAGCCCGTCAAAGATTACTTCTTTACAAGATAATGCAGCTGGTTAATTTGTTAGCTAAATGCATACTGAATGCAGTAACAGTATCCCTATGTTGGCATATAAACTGAACTGTGAATTGTAAATAGTTTATGCTTCAACTGGGAGGATCTGCACACCAGGTTTGCCGTAGGGATTCTAGCAGCATGGTTGTGAACTCCTGGGGAAATACAGTAGGCTATGTATACTATGTGTGACGCTGTCCCTTAAACTTGATGCTGTGACCGTAAGTGGAGGAGGTGTGGAGATGTCTGTATGTTTCTATTCTTTTAACTTTGCTGGAAATGCTTGGATGTGTGCCACTGTCTGTCGTGTGTGTTCTTTGTTTTTAACATGGAACCTGATTTATTTTCCCTCCCCCCCCCCCCCCCAACCCCCCAAGAGGCTTTTGTCTTTTGCCAGGTCTGGTTGGTTAAATAAAGATTAAATAAAAAATTTAATAAATAAATATATGGACTACCTTGCTGCTAGAGTTTCAATAGCCAAGTGACAACAGACTCTGGAACTATGGGTGCGTTAGTAAATTCGCTCTGAGAGCGCCGGAGCGTACACTGGGTTCAACTTCATAGAGGGACCGAGTAATTTGATTGGACATGAGACATTCCATGAGTGCTGATCAGATTTCCAGAGCGTATTTTCGAATGCATTCCTATGTCTGTCACATAGTTAGGTGTTACAGTCTATGTACCGGGGCATTTTGAGGGAACTAACTATTGTAGTGGATTTAATCTGGTTTCTTCTCTATTGATATTGAATATTGAACACAATGAGACTGATCAAATTAGCTTGAAGCCTTTTATTAATAAAGTAAATAAATGAGATCAGTCTAGAGTTTGCAAAGTCCAGAGCCCCCTCCTTCTCTGAACACCCCCCTTATATACAAAGTCGACTCCCTTATGAGGTCACTAATCTTGGCAAACAAATGTGGTGATAGGAGGCGCTACAGTTTAGTCAGTACGACACAGAGTTATTGCGCAACCAGTCATTGGTCCTAGGTCCCCAGGCAGACTGAACTGTTAGCTACGATTTCCCAGAATGTAGAGAGACAGACTTCAATTCTCTGTCTGTTTGATATAAAACTACAACACTATAATTACGTGACGCATTAACAGTGCAGGCTTCCAAGGTATGGTAGTGTGTGTAGAACACTGGATGTACCCTACGCATTAACCCTTAAAACCCTGCCAAGTCAGCGCCGGCAGCAATCTACAAGCGTTGTTCTTATTACCGTAATTCTCCTAAACTACTTTAACTATAAAAATTCTGGTAATTACTATGGTAATTAAAAATTCGAAGCTCATAGGGTCACATGGCGCTGTGGAGATGAGCAAGCATAGGGGTGTTTTACGAGGGGTGTTTTTTTAAGTTTTTTTTTCTGAGTGGGGCAGTCACACTTATATATATTTTTTCATTGATAGAGACAGTAGAGATTTTGACAGGAAGGATGGGTGAGAGAGAGAGAGAGAGAGAAGGGATGACATGCAGGATATGTCCGCGGCCGGAATCGAGCCGGGAACCCTGCGGTTACATGGTCGACACTTAACCCATTACGACACCTAAGCGCCCGTGTTTTTATACTGTTGTGAGTTTGTGTACATATTTGTGTGTGAAGGGTTACCATCTAGAGTTACCAAACCACCCAGACATTTGTGGAGGATGACACAGAGAGCCAGCATGGAGCGACGACACTGCACTTTCTGCAAAAAGAGCCGAAATCCATGGCAGTGGGGGTGTAATGTGGGCCTGTGTCGGCTTCAGAGAGATTCACAAAGGCGCCAAAATGCCTGGACATTCTTAGAGAAAACAGGGGGGGGAAAAATCCCTAGGTTCACAAACTTTCTTGGACAGATGTAATATAGTTGATATTTCAAATTGAACATGATAAATATGTTGTTTATGCAATCACAATCACAATCACACTTTCCACTTTACAAAAAAACCGAGTAAAATCCAATTCCATTGTTGTGTTTTTCTTCCCTTTAAACTGTTATTACACACTCATAACATACAGTAATGTTAAATAACTGCCATATATTGAACACTGAAGTAATCCTGGAAAAAGGGCTAAAAGCACTTACTCCTAGGATATTTTGTGGTTGTAAATAACTAATTTGACTGTTTCAGTAGTAGAAAATACAACAGGACCGATATGCATTTAGCCTATTGACAACGAGGACATGTGGGCCACTTAATGACTCCTTAATTACTCCTTAATTACTCCTCCTTCTAATGTAATATGTATTCTTTCTGTATTCATTTCCTCTCCGGCTATCTTGCCGTGCTGGAGGTCTTGAGACATTTGGTGACCGAGGTGAAGTTTCTCTCCCTGCCTCTCTCACGGCTCCGTCAGTTTGACTGGCAAAGCCTTGACAAAGAACCTCACCAGCAGAGAGGAGGGAAGGCGTGTGGGCGGTGTCTGGACCTGAAGTCAATCAGTCAGCCAGTCACTCATGCACTTCCACAATCAGTTCCCATTTACCCTGCCAGTCCAAGGCCTGCTAGCCTTCTGTCCATCACCATCATGTCCACCTCTGTGACATGCCACTGCTCTACCATTTATCCTCCTCGTCCACACACACACATGCACGCACGCACACACACACACACACACACACACATGCACGCACACACACACGCACAACCACGCACACATGCAAGCATCCATGCACACACACATGCACGCACACACACACACACATACATGCATGCACACACACACACACACACACACACACACACACACACAAAGGCTCTCCAGCCAACCGCAAGGAAATACAGTAGCAGACCGATACATCACTGGGTCCAGCATTACCACACTGACCCTGCCCTTAGATCACTCCAGACACAAGCAATATTGACCCGTATCCCAATCCAATGTTGTAGGAAATAAATTCATCTGTATGTAATGATCGGAAAAGTATCATCCTATTTAAGTCAAGTACTTAATGAGTCTCTAATTTTTAACCCAGTCCCCCCCCCCCCCCCCCCCAATCTGTCATCGCACAAAAACAGCAGTTTGAAAGGTTTATTTTATTTACAACCACACACAGACACCACACCTGCTGAAACTGTGGAAGGGTCTCACACAAACCCCCCCAAGACCCCATGGCGGCTTGGCGTGGAGCTGTATCTGCGCCCGTATCTGTGCCTCTATCTGTGCCTGTATCTGTGCCTGCTCTCCCGGTGATCAAGTTGACACAAACTGGTGAGACGAAGAAGTAACTTCAAAGGGCCTCGCGACTCGTGAAGGGGGACAAAACCCCTAGTAACGAGACACCTGCCATTTAGTTCCCAGACAATGAATTATGAGAATTATTCGTCAGTTTGAGTTTCAGAAGAAGAAGAAGAAGGAAGAAAAAAAAGAAGGCGGGTCCATGAAATATTAATTCTAAGGGCATAAGAAATAATAAATTATATATAACCCCATTGACGTATTTAAAAACGGGCTGTGATATGATTTGCATGGAGACTTTAGTGTCTAATGATGAGGAGCGGCGGTTGGGCTGCGAGCCTCTTTCATGAGGAGAGGCGAGGAGGCTTGTGTGTGTGTTGCTTTTTTATTTTTGTTCCCCTGCAGCATGCGCGCTCTTCACGGCGTGGCTCATTAAAGTTTCAAAGGCAGCTGTTTTAATTGTCAGTCTTTTGACAGGTTGACGGAGACGGCGACGTGAAAATTAAGTTTCCTCGGTGTCTATGCATAATGCAGGTTTTTGGGGGGGTGGACCCCATTGTTATTTCGGAGGAGCACAGTGGAGGTGGAGGTGGAGGTATCAAATGACATCTAATCACCATCAAGACTCTCTCCTCCTTTTCTCTCCTAAACTCAGCCTGATGAAGGGAGAGTGGTAGTGTGTGAGGTGGCTGTAGTAGAGAATGTAGCAGACCACACCCCTGCCACCTACCAAAAAAACTCCAACTGGATACCTCCAGTTTAGCTAGTTTAGCCACCCACCTGAAAAAGACCTGAAGTAAACATTAAAATCAGCATCCACTTCCAGTTTTGGTTGATACTTGATTTAGTTGTCAGCAAGCATATATTCCATTTGAAATGATCCAAGCCATTGACATGTGACATTGAGAAACATCGGGAGGGGACCTAGGTATGTTCAGTGTATACCTAGGTATGATGTTCTCTGGTAACATCAAGCTAAACCTTGTCAATAAAGTTCATCAAAGAAAGAGGTGTAGAGTGGCTTTTCAAATCAGGTGTATTGAACTGGTAAAAACTGCAAGACAAACAGCACAAAACATGTTTCAACAGGATGTAAACAAACAGTGGTTAGCTAGAAAGTCCGCTTTTTTGTGGTAACAATCTAGCTACAAAATAATAACTAAAAACATAATATTCCCAACAAATGATGACTAATATATAAAGCTACCAATCCAACACTTGATATTTCGTACTTACAACATTGCTTTGTGTAAATCTGCATTGGATGTTGGATGATGAATGGAGAACACACATAACGTCTCGGTCTCTCTCTGGCAAAGGATGAACTCCCAAACCGGAAGTAGATTTGCGGTAAACCGGAAGCGGTGTCACTACATCAAATATTAACTAAAATATGTATATACATTGTTATCAAATATGAACTCTTTAACTTTTTCTAAAGAAAATAAAGAAAGTGTTGCTGGACAACACACTAGGTAAGTCTTCAACCCACTACAGTTACAGGCCTCCTCATCCAACCCAGCGCCAAACTCCTCCGGACCTTTGGGTACAGAGCCTTCAGCGTGGCAGCCCCCCCCACCCTCTGGAACTCTCTACCCAAGGATATCCAACCCTGGACATATTCAAAGCTGCCCCTTAAAACCCACCTATTCACCATTGCGTTCAACCTGTAGTAGCTGTTTCACTGTTTCTTGTTTTGTGTGTTTGTCTCTCTGGCTCTGTTCTGTTTGTCCCATTCCCTTGTAAAGCGACCTTGGGTTTGTGAAAAGCGCTATATACATTTAAGTTTATATTATTATTATAATTATTACTGTTAGGGTTCATTAGGATATCATCGAATCAATCAAAAACAATAAGGTGACACTCCCTCATCCCTCACCCCTCATCCCTCATCCCTCATCCTATAAACAGGTCGTCTGGTATTAAACCCCAGCTAACAGTCTGACACCTCTCTGGGACAGTCGACAGTCGTCCTCCCCTCACCCTCTTACCCTCTTACCCTCCGCCTGCCCCCCCCCAGCCACACCGAGGCCTAGCAGACTAAGGCTGGAGCCCCCAAGTACGGGTCGCCCTTCGTTGTGTTTCACTTTCTGTATCAAAGCGATACCCCACATGCACGCCCGCGGCACACTCAGTCTCCCCCTCCCCCCCTCCCTCCCTCCTCCTCCCCCTCCCTCCCCCTCCCTCCTCCCCTCCCCCCTCTGATGTCTTCTGACTTCTTTGGCGCTCCTCTCCTCTTGTTTATGAATCATTAATAGACGACAGATCTGTTTTAGAGGCACAACGTGGGCCGGGGGTTTGTCTGTGTCACTTTTGACATGGATGCCACAGGGAGGTGGCGAGCCCCCAGCTCCCACTCTGCCAGCTCTTCTTTGGGGTGATGAGGACGGGCGGGTGACTCGTTAAATCCAGTGTTGCTCCGTGGTCCGCTAGGTTATTTATGCAGCGCCGCACTCTTCCCTTTTTTTTCGTAGCCGAGCCGAGGTGCGAGGTCAAGCTCATCTGTAAAGAGCAGCATAATCGGTTGCTTGTACCTCACGTCCACGACCGACAACGTTTCCCTTCTTTCTTTCTGTGAATTCGGCTTTGTTTTTTATATTTTTTTGGGTTTTTAACGTTTGTTTCCAAAGACTTTCCTTGAAGTAAAGCACAACTGGACAATCTTCAATATAGCAACTCAACTAAAGTTGTATGATATTATTATCAGGCATTTATCAACTCTTTCATGGCCCTATGTTAGACAGTTAGTAACTAAGTAAGTAAGTAAGTAAAGCTTTATTTATATAGCGCCTTTTGTACATTAAATGCAACTCAAAGCGCAGTTATCATAAGTTGTGTGAGTGTGTGTATGGTGTAATGATACAATGTGACATTCAAAAGATAACCTCACAGTAATTAGACTCCTTCTAAGCTATGGGAGGTACACATCTGATTGAAGGCCCTACGTAAGCACGGATTCATACCGCTGCACTTTAACTGATGTGTTTACACTCCATACAGCCACTACAGCTGAACAGGAAGACAGTCGCCTCGACAGCTCAGCGGATCGGATGGCCTACTTCTCCTCAGCTCAGCTTGCGTCGTTGTCGGATTGTCTGCGTCTGCGAAGAAGAAGACAGTGAGACAGTGAGAGCCTCCTCTCCTCTCTCCTCTCTCCTCTCTCCCTAAGTTGCAGCACAGCAAAGTGCACCCCAACCCCCCCCACCCCACCCCCACCCCCCACCCCTCCCAATCTCCTTGATGTTTTTAATCACTTTGTTGTGAGATCAAATGAACTTGACAGGGTAGGCTATCGGAACACTGCCTCTCTAAGGCGCAGTTTGCCTGGCGTGTCTCCGGGGGCTCTACCAGGGCACTGACAGCTAATTGTTAATTGTTCAGAGGGGCAACCTGGCAAAACGCTAGACGCCTTCCACGTAAGCCCCCCATCACAGCTGCCTCCTCCTCCTCTCCTCCTCCTCTCCTCCTCTCCTTCTCCTTGTGTCCCCTTCTGTCCGTCTCCTCCTGTATATTTCTCTCTCTCTCTCTCTCTCTCGCAAGCAAGCAAGCAGACAAACATAATAAAAATATGATAAGGCCACATTTGTGAGATCCATTTGTGTCATTTGTCCCCCGCAAATGTTATTAAAACATGAGATATCCACTCCCGATGTATTTTTAACCATGTTAATGCATTTCTCGCATGTCAGCGGTTTGACAGCTCCGCCACACTCGCTAGTCAGCCACCAGGGAAATTTACATGCATTTGAATTGGCCCTGCCAAGCACTGCCATCTCCCTCTGACAGGCCATTTAACTAGGTGATAAGTTAATCTGCGCTACAGTGGAGAGGTTAGTGCACTTGAGCTCCCAGAGAGTTCTTTTGTGTGAATCGTTTCTTTTTGCTGCGGCTTCTGAAGAGCACCTACTCTATAGAGCGATCATCGACGTGTGAGTCCCACCTTTCCTTCTTAAAACACAGCCACCTCACCGCACCCTTATAGTCCCACCTTTCCTTCTTAAAACACAGCCACCTCACCGCACCCTTATAGTCCCACCTTTCCTTCTTAAAACACAGCCACCTCACGGTTATAGTTCCACCTGCATTGTCACAGCAGGCAGCAGATTGAACTCTAGTAAGTAAGTAAGTAAGTAAGTAAGTAAAGTTTATTTCTATAGCACCTATCCCAGACCAGGGGTCACAAAGTGCTTTACATATATAAAAACATCATAAAAGAGCAAATGTTATAACAGGTAAAAAAAGAAATTGGTAAACAAGTGAAAATAAGAACAAGAAACAAGAAAAATAACAAGTGTACAACAAATAATAACAGGACACAAAACTCTACGTATCGAATGCGTCTTTTCCACCTTACTCTCCGTGTTTGAGTCCCTAAATATATATGCTCCAAAAAAGTATAAAACAATCTAAAATATGTTTGCAGTAGGCTTTGACTAGTGTTAAAAGGACGATGAAGAATTATTTTTATACAACAACAACGTTTTGATAGTGAGCGATGGCGATGAGAATAGACGGACAGCACAGAGCTGTGTTGGTTGTGTTCTAGTACACCACTCTCTCCCAACCGTTATTTTTCTTTTTTTTACCCATAAGCCATCATTGATCACCACAATTGACACATCTGATAGGCGAGATTGTCATCATGATTAAATACCCTGGTCCCTGGAGGTCAGCGTGGTGAACCCCCCCGGTGACCCCCCGTAGGCCAGCGCTCTACATGCCATCTTCAACACATGAAAAAATCTCTGAACTATGAAACCTCAATTACCCTTTTGGGGTCGAGGGTCGGCCTGAATGAGACCTCCCAGAGACAGGGTTGTGCCACCATCTGCACAATTCATTCACCCAACGGTTGACAAATTGAACCTAATGTCTGGTACAGGAGGAGGCTGGGGGAGGTAAGAACCGGAGGATAGGATAGGCTCGTTGTAATGCACACGATGGGATGAGGAATGGTGTCATACTTTACACACACGATTGATACCAATGAGCCTATCCTCTGATTTCTACCTCCATCATCCTGTCTATAAATGGTAAATGGTAAATGGACTGCACTCATATAACGCCTTCATCCAAAGCGCTTTACAACGGCCTCTCATTCACCCGTTCACACACACATTCACACACCAATGGCAGCAAGCTACCATGCAAGGCGCCGGCCCGCTCACTGGGAGCAATTTGGGATTCAGCGTCTTGCCCAAGGACACTTCGACATGTGGCCAGCCGGGGCTCAAACCGCCGATCTGCCAACCTTGCGATCATTAGACGGCGGCTCTACCTCCTGAGACACAGCCACCCCCCTATAAGCCCCATCCTGTCTATAAGCCCATACTGTCTATAGGACACTGAAGCACATTGGTTAGCCACAGACGGTTATTTATCTGTAGGAGACAACATGTCATTTATGTAAACCAGCTCCTTTCCCTTCTTGTTTTTTTTATTATTATTTTTCTTTCCTAGCACCAGGGGAGTCCCCCCTCCCAAATTTCGTTGTTTGGTACCTGTACTGTATCAATGACAATAAAGACCATTCATTCATTCATTCATTCATTCATTCATTCATTCATTCATTCATTCATTCATTCATTCATTCATTCATTCATTCATGTCAGACTTCAGAGACTGGCTAAAAGTCTTGGCAATACATCTTGGCAATATTATACTTACTCATTCATTTGTACAATGTTATCTGTTAATGCAAACGCACACACAGAACACATACACACAGACACACAGACACACAGACAACACACACACAGTACCCCCTGTCAAAGGCACGAGAGAGTTTATGATTAAATAACTGTTTGTTTTTTAATTCTTCTCAAATTAATGCACAAAGCTCGGCGCGCGGCAGCCTCCAAAAAGCAAAACGATTCCGCTCAGATGAACTCACACCGCCGTGGGCTCTGGGTATCTTCTCCCTCCCTGTACGGGACACCACCACCACCGGTGTAATCTTTCTGTCACATTAACTGTTTATGCCTTTTAAATCCCACAGCTGGCCAGTCTGGAGGGCCGCTGGCTGGTTCCCGAGGCTGCTCTCCTGCGCTGCTCATCGCTGTGGCCGCTCACATCCATGGGAAAAACAAAGTGTGGTTGGCAGATCGGCGTTTCGAGCCCCGGCTGGTCACATGTCGAAGTGTCCTTGGGCAAGACACTGAACCCCAGTGAGCGGGCCGGCGCCTTGCATGGTAGCTTGCCTACCTCGCCATTGGTGTGTGAATGTGTGTGTGAACGGGTGAATGAGAGGCCGTTGTAAATCGCTTTGGATAAAGGCACTATATAAGTGCAGTCCATTTACAAAGTGAGTTCAGTGAGTAAGAAAAGAAAGACACATAATATGTATTCATATATAATAATATACTGTATATAATATATAGTATAGATCCATATACCAAATTATATATATTATTATTATGACTACTTGCACATCACCTGATTAATTGAACACTACTAGACTACTTGTATAATACTATGGTATCATATTGCATTTCATCTTATTGTTCTGCATCAGCATTTTGCACTATTGATTCCACTGTAGTACAACTAGTTTCGCTGTACTACGACTACCATCACTTTATTACTTTATTATTACGTACTTTACTTGTTTTACTTTAATCTATTATTGTGATTGTGCATCTTGCTGCGATGCTTTTTACTATTGTGTACTATGTAATCAAATAAATTCTGATTCTGATTCTGATATACAGTACAGATTATATAGTATATAGATAGACACCCAAAAGCCAAAACATGGATGAAAAATTGGCTGAATAATATACATTAATAAAAGTAATGTAGCACTTTGCCAAAATGTTTGTAGAATACGTCCTATAGCTGTGGATGGCTGCTGTGGCCCTGAGCTAAACCAACATCTTCTAGGTGTCAATCACAGATTGGTACGTAAGCATATCTGGGGGTCAAAGGTTAACTGGGAGCGACACATGGCTTTCAACACATTCTCATTTCCCATGAAGCAGTATCAGGCAGGGTCTCTGTTTCCTGGTCGGCACCACAAAACCTTTAGGAGTCACTGGATGTCGAGGGTAGAGTGGGGTGAGATGGGGGGGGGGGGGGGGGGGGGTGAGATGGAGGGTGTGTGTGTGTGTGTGTGTGTGTGTGTGTGTGTGTGTGTGTGTGTGTGTGTGTGTGGGCTGTTAGGTGTCTGGGCCATGTCTGATACTGTCTCCATCATAGTGCTGGAGCTGGGAGGTTGGGGGGCTCCACTGGGACAAGGTGACCCCACAAATAGTGTTGGGTCAAGGGTGGCAACCAGGGGGGAACCCAGCCCCCCTGAAAACATTAGCATAGTAGCCTGCTCACTTCCTTAACAGATCAAAAACAGCCTTGACCGAAAAAGGAGTAAGTAACTAAGTACGTAATGTTTATTTATATAGCACATTTTACAACGACAAGACAGCCGCCCAAAGTGCTTAACAGAAAACACTAGTAAAAGAGAAAACAACAGATAAAAATACACTAAAAACAAGGTGCAATTATACAAAATACAAGTGTAGAAATAAAAGTACAAAATGTGCAGTGTCGGGAGGTCAAAGGCCAGGGAGAAAAGGTGTGTTTTTGGGGAGGACACGTTTAACACTACAAAATAAGGACACAATTGTAGTCCATAGTCCAAGAGCTAGAAAGCCTTGCTGTCACAGTACGAGTACTTTCACTGCTGCCGAACGAGAGGAGAGAAGAAATATACATCTCTTTCTGGACGTAGGATGAAATATAGGGGGACAGAGAGGGATACACGTTCGGCGCGCTAGACTAAACACAGATTCACCGGTTGTGTTTTTCGAGCCCTTAGTTGTCAGTGTACTAAAACTAGTAGCCAGGCAGGCAGTGTTGTTTTCCTCCCCTTCTCTCCAGTTCGTATTCGATAAATGTCTCTGAGAAGCCGGATGGACACATAGCCTCATGAGAGGCAACATTTCATCTTTTTCAGGAGTTAAGAGTACAATTCGGTTCAGCAGACGTTGTTGGCCGTTTAACACTCCAGCGCCCCGCTGAGAGAGACAACCGCATGAGAAGAAATCAATTAGAAGTAACAAGCAAACCTCAACATAAGAGAGGAGAGGAGGGAAGAAAATCCTCCACTATAGTGGGAAGAGAGAAAAGAAAGAGAAAAAGAAAAGAAGGATTTTGTTCCAGCTGCATTGCTTCCTTCCTTCCTTCCTTCCATAGATGCCACAACAACAACATCAAAGCAACTTCATATTCTGTCGGTTTTATAGCTCAACTGTGGTACTACTACGACTGTATAGATTCAAACCTTAACAAGACCAGGGGATTGGTGTGTGTGGGGGGGGTGTGTGAATGTGTGAGAAAAGCAACAAAAAAAGCCCTGGTTTAGATACTGTATCCTCTCCTAGTCCCCTTGCAAAGGGCGGGCAGAGAGAGAGAGAGGGAGAGAGGTATGGTGCCTGACTGCAATGTAATTGATGTTGTTTTTCATGGGTCGGTGCGTAGCTAAAATGTAACTGATGTATAATTACATATTAATTAACCCCGCCGCTCCGAGGCTGCGTCTCATAGGGCGATCCGGGACGCGGGATGACCGTCCTCATGGGCGAGGCGGACACGTCCCCAGATACGGCGTTGAGGAGGTCCATAGGTTCTGATCCAAGCTGTCCTGATCAACCAATCCCTCAGGATGCATCAGTCCTGCTGTTTTTAAAGGACAGTGTCTCCTTTGGTTGGAGGTTGGGTTGGAAGCAGGCAGGCAGGCACAGATGCGAGCACACACAGACACAAGGTAAACAGAGGACTGTGGAGGACTGTGTGGTGTGTCCAGGATGAGGGATGAGCTGCCCAGAGGTGAGATGATGATGGTGGAGAAACTGCACAGTCAGGAAAGCCAAGCGAGCTCCGATAAAAAAACAAGCGGGTGGGTGGAGTCACAGAGTCATTGTGATGTCACGAGGCGAGAGACCAATGACGACTCGTGTCAGAAAAATGCAAAACCTGTATAGTATGTCGTCTTAGTCGTATCATCTTTTTCAGGGCTTTCGATAACCTCGAAAGGAATTGAATATGATATTTAAAGCTGTTTGTGATTATTTATTTTTGTATGTATATGATGTGGATATTATTCAATATTTCTGATATATAATTGTTAAATAATTGTTTAATTGTCAGGTAACACATTCTAGGAGTTCCAAACATATAACACATTATGACTCATTATAGGAATGTATGATGCTTTATAAAACCTCAAATCACAAAATGTTACGTCTGTCAATCAGACATCTGTTTTACATCTGACAGAAAATAGCTGATAATATCATACGATACAAGACATTGTAATGCAGTCAAACATATGCTTATAAAAAGAATTCGAATGTGCTATTAACATTCTAACTGTAGACTCTAGGTAACCAGCTAACAATAATTATTGTGGCAAACGATGATTATATGGAACAACCAAAATTAGAACCGTGAAATCGACCTTAACTAGTCTGATGCAGCGACAGCCTCTACCACTGAGCGTCTAAAGTATCATATCATATTAGTATCATAATCAAGGCATCATATCAGAGACTCAGAGTCAAAGTCTTTTTATTTTTTATTTTTTTTATTTCTCAGAGAGGGTTAGGCAAGCAGAGCCAGCAGAGCCAGCTCCCTGGGTTTGGTACGCTGGCGTCTCAAGTGAAGCGCTGCCCTGAGGGCCTGAGCCAGACCAACCACCAGCCAAACCCCCCTGGGCTGGTAATCTTCTTCCTCGTGTGCCGTCACCAGCAGACAGAACAGCGCTGGCTCCAGCAGCTCCACTGGTCCTCATTAGACCTGATCAATACCGCCCGCTATAGGAGAGGCTCCTCCACCTCCTCCTCCTCCTCCACCTCCTCTGCCTCCACCTCCTCCTCCTCCTCCTCCACCTCCTCCTCCTCCTCCTCCACCACCTCCTCCTCCTCCTCCTCCACCTCCTCCTCCTCCACCTCCTCCTCCTCCACCTCCTCCACCTCCTCTGCCTCCTCCTCCTCCTCCTCCTCTGCCTCCTCCTCCTCCACCTCCTCCGCCTCCTCCACCTCCTCCACCTCCTCTACCTCTTCCTCCACCTCCTCCTCCTCCTCCACCTCCTCCTCCTCCTCCTCCACCTCCTCCTCCACCTCCTCCTCCTCCTCCACCTCCTCCACCTCCTCCACCTCCTCCTCCACCTCCTCCACCTCCTCCTCCTCTTCCACCTCCTCCTCCTCCTCCACCACCTCCTCTACCTCCTCCTCCTCCACCTCCTCCTCTACCTCCTCTACCTCCTCCTCCACCACCTCCTCCTCCACCTCCTCCTCCTCCACCACCTCCTCCTCCTCCTCCTCCTCCACCTCCTCCACCTCCTCCACTAGCCTTGTGGAAAGGGTCCCTTCAAAACCAATGTTTCCCCTGGATTTCATTGTTGAGAGAAAAACCCAGAAAACCGTCATAAATAATAGATAAATAAATAATAAAAACAAATGAATGTGAGAGAGAGAGAGGATGTGAGGGAAGGGGGGAATGTGAGAGAGAGAGAGAGAGAGAGAGAGAGAGAGAGAGAGAGAGAGAGAGAGAGAGAGAGAGAGAGTATCAGATATATAACATATTATTATGTCCTTTTTAAAATTGCACATGAATGTACCCGTGATTCATAATGGTTAAATCTGATTTAATAAATGGATGATAAGAATATAATGCTGATCATGCAAACACTGATCATGGAGTAAAATCACATAATCACATAATATTGTAAATGATAACTGCTGTATACTATGAATGATTCCTAGACCCTCTACAGGCTGTAAACACATGTGTGAGTACTGTACTGACTGCATTCAGGGTTTTGTTTCTCTCTTATGTGTCAATTTTATATTTATTTATTTATTTCCTCCTGTCATGCTGAATTTTATATTAAAAACAGACATTATGATACAAGCAAAAGAAATGGTGGTGGTGATGGAGGGAGATGTATTTAATAATAACAGTTCTTCACAGTCACTGTGAAATATCGTTTATAATCATGGAGCCATGCCTTTTCAGTTTTCTCCTTATTTCTTTCTTTTTTTCCCTTCTCTCTCTCTATCTGAGGCTGACAGGATCCATCTCCATTCAGGAA
>NC_137681.1:3119948-3164845 GCF_963989245.1 Nansenia antarctica | reverse complement strand
TCCTCCTCCACCTCTCCTCCACCTCCACCTCCCCTCCTCCATCCCTCCACCTCCTCCAACCTCCACCACCTCCTCCTCTACCTCCTCCACCCTCCTCCTCCTCCTCACTTCCTCCACCTCCTCCACCTCCTCCTCCTCCTCCACCTCCTCCTCCCTTCACCTCCTCCTCCTCCACCTCCACCTCCTCCTCCTCCACCTCCTCCACCTCCTCCACCTCCTCTACCTCCTCCTCCACCTCCTCCTCCACCTCCTCCTCCCCCTCCTCCTCCACCTCCTCTACCACCTCCTCCACCTCCTCCACCTCCTCCTCCTCCACCTCCTCCTCCTCCACCTCCTCCTCCTCCTCCACCTCCTCCCCCTCCTCCACCTCCTCCTCCTCCTTCTCCTCCACCTCCTCCCCCCTCCACCTCCTCCTCCTCCTCCACCTCCACTAGCCTTGTGGAAAGGGTCCCTTCAAAACCAACGTTTCCCTGGATTTCATTGTTGAGAGAAAAACCCAGAAAACCTTCATAAATAATAGATAAATAAATACTAAAAACAAATGAATGTGAGAGAGGATGTGAGGGAAGGGGGGGATGTGAGAGAGAGAGAGAGAGAGAGAGAGAGAGAGAGAGAGAGAAAGTATCAGATATATAACATATTATGTCCTTTTTAACATTGCACATCAATGTAACCGTGATTCGTAATGGCTCTGATTTAAGAAATGGATGATAAGAATTTAATGCTGATCATGCAACACTGATCGTGGAGTAAAATCACATAATCACATAATATTGTAAATGATAACTGCTGTATATGAATGATTCCTAGACCCTCTACAGGCCTGTAAACACATGTGTGAGTACTGTACTGACTGCATTCAGGGTTTTTTACTCTCTTATGTGTCAATTTTATATTTATTTTTTTATTTTCCTCCTGTCATGCTGAATTTTATATTAAAACAGACATTATGATACAAGCAAAATAAATGGTGGTGGTGATGGAGGGAAATTTATTTAATAATAACAGTTCTTCACAGTCACTGTGAAATATCGTTTATAATCATGGAGCCATGCCTTTTTCAGTTTCTCCTTCTTTCTTTCTTTTTTTCCCTTCTCTCTCTCTCTATCTGAGGCTGACAGGATCCATCTCCATTCAGGAAGTGAAATCGTTAAGACGCCCGCTTGTTAAAAACCCCACAGCCACAGTGGCCAAAGATATCAGCTGTGTGCATCAAGGACGTGAGCATTCCCTCTCTTTTAACAGGGGAGTCTTTTAATCTCGTCTGAACAAAATGAAGAGCACAAACGGTTTCCCAATTTATTTGCTTTTAAATTGGGAGCTTTGGAGAAATCAAGGAGGAACAAAAACAAAGGGATAGGGAGGGAGGGGGGGAAGAGAGAGAGAGAGAGAGAGAGAGAGAGAGAGAGAGAGAGAGAGAGAAAGAGAGAGAGAGAGAGAGAGAGAGAGAGAGAGAGAGAAAGAGAGAGAGAGAGAGAGAGAGAGAGAGAGAGAGAGAGAGAGAGAGAGAGAGAGAGAGAGAAAGAGAGAGAGAGAGAGAGAGAGAGAGAGAGAGAGAGAGAGAGAGAGAGAGAGAGAGAGAGAGAGACTGACCCGGTGTTGCATGAGTCTGTAGCTGGAAGGGTACTGTACCCTGCTTATATTGAAGCAAAGTTCAGAAAATAAGCAAAGAACAGATTTATTGATTTTCGGTGGAGTCTGGGTGTAGAAGAGAGAAAGAATAAAGAAATGCTCTTTGCCCGATATGTCCAAATGACATCCCCAGGGACCTGCTTAATGGTGGGGGAGGGGCGGGGGGAGGGGGGGGGGCAGGTGCCTAGGCTGTCTCATGGATAGAACTGCCCTAAGGCTAGGGCTAATGGTATTGGCTGAGCCCGCTATAAGAAGCTCTTTTCTAATAGCCAACTTTGTGTGTGCCAGAAGACAGACAGATATTGATTGGTCCAAATGCCCTTGAGTTGGCAACATCTGAGATGAAAATCCACCAGGCTAGCACAAACTTTTTCTTGCGAGTTATGTTTCTGGAATGCGATGAGAAAAGGGAGAAGGGGGTTCACGTCGTGGGGGCTAAGGTAGAGGGAGGGGGGAGGGAGGGAGGGAGGGGGTACAAAAGAGAAGAGACATGGCCTCTTTTCTCTCACCCAATTCCTCTCTGTCTCTCACAAGTGGATGATGGGAGACAATTATTATATTTGGCTCTGGCGATTACACTCACACAGAGGCTGTCCACAAACACTAATTATCTTGTTGACATTGAATTTAGAGTCGCTCAATATTTACGTTTCTTCTTTTTCTCTCTCTCTTTCTCTCTCTCTCTCTTTCGCTTATTTCGTGCCATTGAAAGATCTGCAGAGGCAGAAGAAGGCTGTTTAAAGACTGTTATCAGATGACCAGGCAGCTACAATGGAGCTACGGTACACCTCTCTCTGCATGCCTCCTCAGTCTCACACGCCCTCCCACCCCAGTACACTCTGGGATTTAAAATAAATAAATGAATGAAGCAAAGCAAAGCTCGATAACCTCCCACAATGTTGGTGATCTTCAACTGAATCAGTGAGTCAATTTTGGTTTGGTTTTCTAGCCTAGCCCCCTCAGCTAGAAATATACCTGTACACTTCTTCTTGCATTCCGTTCTTGATGAAAAGCTTCCAGAGGGTTCCAGAGGGTATAATGCCACATCACTTCTAAACCTGCTAACTGCGACACTTTAATGAATGTGCAACAAATACTATGTGCAATATGACAACCCTCGGGTACATAAGGTTCAGATATAGGAAATGTTAGAATAGGTATAGCATAGCATAGAGTACAGCACAGTGTTTTATTGTATAGTATAGTGGTATAGTATAGTGGATAGTGTACATAGCCTTTATTTATGTCAACCAGCTCTTTTCCCTTTTTTATTTTACCCTTGGCCCTCTTGTTTTTAGTATTTTTTCCAAGCACCAGGGGAGCCCCCCCTCCTAAATTTCGTTGTATGGTACCTGTACTGTATTAATGACAATAAAGACCATTCATTCATCCATTCATTCATCACTGACTCCCTACCCTCCTACCCTGACAGGGACAGTCAGGAAACAATAAAGGTCACAGTCATGGTCACCTGACGTGATGTGAGAGCTACTAACATCACTCTGTAGGCTGAGGAAACATGACATGCAAAGTGCATCATATCAGCAGTTTAAAAGGATGAAACACATTTCTCCATTTAAGTCAATTTAGCTTTGAATAATACCACAGGGCAAACATTGCAATCCAAATTAATCAGCAATTGGGTTTGCTGAGAATCGCAAGATTAAGTGGAACAGACTCCGAGTCCCACACCAATCACACCGCGTCTGGGGAGAACCTCCAGTTTCAGAAAAAAATTGAAAACATTAAAATGAAAAGGAAGGAAGGAAGGAAGGCGTTAAAAAAAGCAACATGGCAAACAAATGTCTGGTTCTCTAAAGCTCTACAAAGGAGCCGCCCCCTGAGTGAGTTCAATGCCAAGCCGAACTCCAAATTGGAACCATCGTTAAATAACATGAGAGGAAAATAAATAAATGGCGGTTTGTTTTTGAATCGTGATTCACAACGTCAGAATCATGACTTTGAACGAGGATACAGGATGCAGATACTTGGTATATGCAGATACTTTGGTTTAACATTTAACGCCTTTGTTTTCGATAAGCGACTTGTGGTACCATACCATACCGTACCATACTGTACCAACATATTTCTCCCTATATCCTCTGGAAGATTCATGTTGTCATCTTCTGTCTCTCATCCTACTTTAAAGGGGCAATCTGGGATTCAAACAACAACAAATTGGTCTCACTGTCACTTGTTTAGGGTAAACAGCAAGGAAGCAACCAGCTGAAAAATGTAACTCTCAGATTCATAGACAGAGCTATCGTTGCTGATGATCCATGAGATCAAAATGAGCATTTTAGTCATGTTTTTAAACTTTTACGGTGTCTGTAAAACAAGCTTATAGTATTTTGGGTTCTGGTGAGGTAAGACAGTTGCACTAAGCTCATGAGGCATTTATAAGTTATATCCTTCAAGAATCAATGGCGATGTATAATTAATTTAAAAGTCCAACAGAACAGATGTACAAATCCCAGATATCCCCTTTAAAAAATGGGTCTAAACACAGGACGATAACCCCCCCCCCCCAAGCAACACCCTCAGTCTCACTGTAAAAGGCCCCATCACAATGGGTCTCTCTCTCCGTCATTATAAGTCAAAGCACCATGTCAGGAGATCCTCATCATTATTAAAAAAGAGTCTGACTCACTAGGGAGCATTATCATAAATAGGCATCAATGTTGGTCAAGGCTGAGGGAACCAGAAGGTTGTGACCAGAACATTAAAATTGGATTCTCAGGAAACACGTCACAGACCCAAGGTCAATCAGTACATAAATAGATCGTTATGAATAGATAATCAGTTTGACCTGTGATCTTCACACGATGTCGAGATTGCGCAAAAAAAAATAAAAGGAGGAAAAGGCCCATCCCTGCTCTCCTGCTCTGATACTGATGAGTAGACGGATGCATGTTGGGAAAATATGTATATGTAGGCTACCCCATGTGTTTGTCATCAGCTTAAATTAAGGCAACTTATTAAGTGTGCTTCCTATTGCAAGGCACACTTATTGTTATTGTACATACAGTATATATTTATTATTATTAATAATAATAATAACTTTAATTTCTATAGCGCCTTTCAAAAAACCCAAGGACACTTTACAACTCTAAGGGAAATGATCAGACAGACAAAACAGAAAACAAACAAAGCAAAACTGAAACATTGACTAGGGGCCAAAGGCCTTGGTGCTTGCTACTGCAAGGCACACTTATTGTTATTGTACATATATATGTATTATTAAGTGTGCTTGCTACTGCAAGGTACACTTAATGTTATTGTACATATATATTTATTATTTATTATTATAGCAAAATCTGCCCCGGCTACTCATCCCACAGTTTTGGCACTAGGTAGACATGAGAGGTGTCAAAACGTGCAGCTCGTTCCAACTCGCGCTTGGCCGTGCTTCCAACATCCAACTGATTTAGGGTTAGGGTTAGGGTTAGGCTAACCCTAAGGACCAAAACTGTACTGAACATTCTTTGTCACGCGATCCCACTCCTTTATAGCTATCATCATCAGATTCATCATGGCCTTCTAGCTCTATCTTAAAGCAAAAAACCCTCATAGGACCTTTAACAGTTGTCTTATTTCTTTAAACCACCAAACCGCTGCTGTAATCTGGGAGGTTGATTGGGCACTGCATGGGTTTCATTAAGGTTTTAATTGTTGTATTTTGATCTATAGATTTCTTTGCATAGTGCAGTAGAATCTCCTGAGAGCGTCATAATGAAATATTGAGTTCAAAGAAATGTTCGGACCACACAGAGGATTCTAGAATGCTGAAGGCTATTGTACACAGAGAGAGAGCCTCTTACACATCAAAGACACAAATCTTCACATAGAACATGTGATTACCCGTAGTCAGATTAGCCCAGCACCCAGAACATCCATTTGTTATCTCGGGACGGTACTGTGATGTTACACAATCAAATCAGCAACATAACACCAACAAAATAGGTTATACATAAACGTTGAGAGAGTTGAAGAGTATCATTGTCCCAAAAAACAATTAAATCATACAATCAATTAAAAAAAGAACATTACATTCGTTTCAAACACCTAAAATGAGGAGACTTATAACTCGTATTGAGTGCAATTAGACTAAATTTGACTGGGCCATTGGTGCATAAGATTTAATCAATATGCTATGTGTTTTCTTACAATATATTCCCACACAGCCCTCTACTCTGATGATATAATTATCCCCAAACATATTTCCATGTGAATTCCAAGTGCCTTTATGATGCATAGATTTTGTTTGCAAAATAATGATGTAACAATTGATGCACCCTCACTCATTCCATTCAACTTTTAAACACTTTAAATCTGAAGTAGTTATGTGCAGTTGTGAACTGTTTTGAAGAATGTGTGATGAAAATGTACACTCTTCTATAAAAAAAAAAGCCAAGGTTATTTGTTTTCAGTTTTATGTTGTGGGAAAACAGTGAAACAGCTAAACCCTAACTCTAACCCATAACCCTAATGGTAAGAAGTGGTCAGAATTACCATTTCATACATCTTCAGAATATGAACGGATTTGGAGTTGGAAGAAAAAGTCTCCCACCCCTCCCTCTTATACCAGTCTGAGTGCTCTGTCAGGCCCAGAGACAGAGAACGAGAGAAGGATGGAGGGAAGTCAGGGAAAAAGGAAAATCGAGTATCCTCTAGATGATTCTGAGTAAAAATCCTTAAATGGCGAAAAAGGCAGCAAATACATGGCTTAAATGTAGCTACGCCTGGACATTCACAGTGCCCTGATTTGGTTTGCACTAAGATGTTACACCGCGCTTGCAAAGGCCTCTGGGAGAGGGAATTTTCCGCTCAGCCTCATTTTACAATGCTTAGCGTTTGAGCACATCACTGGCACAGGCGGCCAGCCTTCCTGATCAAATATCGGACATCTTTCTTCTCCAGGAAGCCGAAAGTAGAGAAATATGCTCTCACCCAGCGATACGTGTATATTTTTATGAGGCTAACAGGCGGCGCAAAAGGGGGGGGGGGCCCTCTGTGGGTTCTCTTAAAAGTAGTCAACTCTACCGGCCCTCTAATCAGTAGGGGGGGGGTATGAACAGGGGTACCTTGGGATTGGCGAGAGAGTCAGGAACAGCATTTAGCACTTTGCTGACCTTGAGTCCCATGCACTAGGGCTTTTTATTTCTCTAAAATGTCCTGGTGGAGCTTGGAGATTTTTTTTTCCAGTCATTTTCAAGTCGTTTCCCTCCTCCACCTCAGGAGAACAAAGAAGTTGATTGACCGGCACTCCCGGGCCATATTCTTCAAATGTTTTTGAGATTACTTTTGAAAAAGGGAAAATACTAGTTTATGAAGTATACAGAAATGCAATGGGTTAGGATATTTGAGGTTGGGGAAACTCAGGAAATCAGAGTTCCGGCACGAAGAAGTTTGGAATTGTTGATTGTTGTGTGATGTGCATCACGTTAGTTCATGTATACTTCTAACTTTCTAAATGTATTGAATGACCATGATGCATGCAACATGACGTGAGTATATCATTCAAACCAAACCTATCGATGTAAGTAAGTGTGTGTGTGAATGTGTGTGTGGACTAAAAGTAAACTCCTTAATAGCTTCTAATGGTCTGCCACGTTTATCCACAAACATGAGAGGAGGAGACACTGTACATCATAACGTCTGATCCTGTTAGCGGTTAGACTTAGGGGATTGTGCTCTATTAAAAAACTGGAAAAAAAGTGTGAAATAAACATTTAGATATACTGAGAGAGTTGGTGCTCTGAAGAAATTACAGGGGGAACGTGACAAAGGAAAGGCAGGGCCAGTCTCTCTGATGTGAGAACTGTTTCCGACGATAGGGCTTTAAACAATATTGTGCTTGAGTCCGATTAGGATTAAATGTTCTTTTTTGACTTGTGTAGACGTTGCTGCCTTTTTTTTCTCACTGGCGAAGCCTCTGGGCTCCCTACCACAGCAATAGGAGTAAATTAGTGTGCACCTGTTCCAGCGCTCAGATAAAACCTCCCTGGGGGTTGGCATGGGTAGAGAAATAGGAAAGTACAAAGAATAAACAGAATATTACAGCATAGCTCCGGCAAGACAAAGTTGTTCGCTCTCTAGGGGGGCATCTCTGTTTTGCACAACAACCCGCACAATATCCGCTCTCTCTAAACTTCTCCTCCTCTCATGGCAGATGAGTGAATTCAGCCCAGGATTCTTAGACAGTTCTACAAAACCGTACGATTTCGGTCAGCATGCACACGTGGTATTTCTGGTATTTGTTTGTGTGTAGTAGTATATTTTGTAATATTCTGGTATTTTTTCAAATGTATTCATCACACCTAAACAACATCACTAGGTGAGCTTAGAATGAGAAGGTTCTATCTCCGTTTAGAATGATAAGGTTCTATCTCCGTTTAGAATGAGAAGGTTCTATCTCCGTTTAGGGCAGTTCAGAGATATTGAGCGTCAAAGTTTTTACATTCCATTATGTTTTGTGAGATGGAACCTTTGTATTTTATGAATTACTAACTCAAAAATGTCAACATATAAAAAAAACACCACACAGGCATTAATAAACACCTAATGGATCAGATTATGTAAAAAAACTCAATTTTTACCAACAATGGAGATAGAACCTTATAATTCTAACATCACGACTATCTCTGAACGCCCTGTGCAATGGAGAAATGAGGACAGTAATGTACATGTACACAGTAAACAGTAATGTAAGTGTACACGGTAAACAGTAATGTAAAGGTACATGCTATACATGGGATTCCAATTACCAGGGCTAAGTGTGCGACGTACATAAATGGCCCTTAAGACTCTCCCTGGCTCCTAAGCCCCCCTGTTCTTTGTGTGAGTGTGATACTGGGTCCTGCTACATATACATTAGAGTGAATAAGCTTCCCTGGACCCCCTGGGAACGAGGTTTTAAAACGTGCTTGCACTTATCAGGGAACTCCATCAGCGGCGCACACACACACACACACACACACACACAGCGAGAGACCCTGGACTACTGGAGGGGTTTATCCAAGAGAATCAGCCATTAGACCGATCCGCTTTCATGTATTAGGTGCCTCACGCCCCCCCCCCCCCATAAGACGTCGGTTCAGATGACCCCCTGATGGTCCGAGGTCAAGTAGCTGCGATGTTCGGTGCCTCAGATCAAGATTAGTTCACTGACCGGGGGGGAGTCTACTACCTGAGTGGTTCAGATCAAGATTAGTTCACTGACCGGGGGGGGGAAGTCTACTACCTGAGTGGTTCAGATCAGGATGGTTCAATGACCGGGGGCCCAGTCTACTACCTGAGTGGTTCAGATCAGGACGAGCTCACTGACACGGGGGGGGGGCAGTCTACTACCTGAGGAGTGGTTCATCATCTTCGGAGTGCTGCTAAACTAATCCTCCCACTCGCTACACCGACACGCCTACACACACTTTAAAAAAGCAGAACTGACAGGATTAGGGCAGATAATTGTTTTTAATCTCTTCCCAGTTATGGAACGGGATTAAAGCCACATTATGAGACAATATTTAAGAGCATTTCACACCTTTCAGATCATATTGCGGTAATCCACAGATTTAAAAAACGCACCCCCTCTTTAGAAGGCTCTCGTCGCTGGCTGCCATCGGTTGGACCCCTCTCCGTGTCAGACAGTAGTACATTGATTATCAATATTTCATTAAGCCATGCGGATGGTTCATGCCTCCTCTTTGGCAGAGTCAATAGCTCGACAGAAGAGGCAATAATGAAGCTGTTGATCCCTGTGTGTGTGTAGAGGCTCCAGCACTGCAAGCTATCGCTAGCTTGACACTACTACAACAAAAGCACAACGCAAAAGACAAGACAGTTGGATCTATAGTAGCTATTTCAGTTAACTTTGAAAGGCCTCACTTATAGCTGTGTGTGGGTTAGTGTGTGGGTAAATGCTTACTTGAAAATACATTTGAAATGAATTAAATACAAGGTGAAATGTCGTGTTTGTCAATATTTCAACTGGGTTTTTTTAAATGGAGGAAATTAACACATACAGCTAAAACCTGGAGGTTCTGTGGCCTGGGGTGGTCCAGTGGTCCGGCACCGCGGTCTACAGCACACACATTATGCCCATGTCGGCATGAGTTCGAAATAAATGGGTTTCTTGCAAGGAGAGTGAAAATGCGATAGGTATAATGATTTGGACCATCTTCAAATTATCTGGAAAAAACAACTTTTAAAAAAACTTCTCTCAGTCTATGCATTACATGTGCATATAAAGTGAACATTTGAACAAAATACAGTAAATTAATCACCCTTAAACAAGTTTATCATAATAAGCTTTCCTTTCTTTGAACTCTCTGGCAAACGGACCAAAAAAAAAACACAGATCGGAAAAAAGAAATGAAACACTCCGTAAAATGTGCACAAATCCTTAATTGGTTTTGACAGAAACGGTAATTAAAATGGAATCCGTCTTTATTTTATGTTGCTCTGCTTTGTGTGCTTCCATTGAAATGGAAAAAACCTCATCATTCTCAGAACCACCAAAAGATTCAACATTTCATTAGCGGAACGCCATCAATTTGGGAAATAGTTCAGCTAAACTTGCCCTCTTTCTTCTCCGTTACCCAAAACTGCGGGAATTACTTCCATCCCGTTTCATTTGGGGGCTGCTTCTGCCCGCCGGTGTGAAATCTTTAGATCACGATCAGGACCAGACCGCCCCGGTCCAAACTCCTCCCAGCTGGTCAGGAGATGAAACGCGCTCGTAATTAGTCCCAAATATCTATCATGTCATCATCAGTTACTGTGTTTTGACTAATCCCATTTATTTGGGGGGGGGGGGGGGGGGGGGATCATATGCCCAGTGTATTTGTCGACCCCCTCCCCGCCACCACCCTAGCAGTGACATTAGTACACACGTGTACCCCCCCCCTGCCCTCACAGTGTCCCCCCCCCCCCTTCTCGACAGAGAATCTCGGGCTTCTTAAGCAAAGCATTATTCCATTCCTGCCTCTAATTAAACCGCTAAGTCGGTAGTTGCGTCAAGGCGTCCTGCCTTGAAGTCGTGCTGACGATCAGGGGGGAAGGTTTGGAACACGTGCATAAATAAGCCACCGCCTGCTGACGATAACTAACACTCAGGACCCGCCGCTATGAGGAAGCAGCCGGTAGTCCGACCCTGATCAAAAGCGGGGCCTTACGCAGGCCCGGTGAACGGGGCAGGGGAGGAGGTAGGGCGGGTGGGGGGGCGAGGAAACGGGAGAGGCGTAGGCCCCCGTTTGCAGACGGGACGCGGGGTAGCGGGGGTCCCCTACTGCTACCCTGGCTCTGATGACTTCACACGGCCGTCCCGGGCAGTCGGGGCAGCCATTGTTTCCGGGGGTGTTTATTTAAAAAAAAAAATAAAGGCCCTCCCTCAAAGCCTCAAGGTGGCCCCGCTAAGTCAAGCTCCTGCTAGGAGAACTAGCTCCGCCCCTCTCTGTCTTTCAACACATCAAGCCCCCTGCCGGCCCCGTCTTTCTAATTAACTTGATGAAAGGAGAAGGACAGTGTCCCCCCCCGCCGTCTTTAGCGGGGCTGAGAGAATCATCACCCATCACGCCCGGCCTGGCCCTCTGCTACGGGGGGCAGACGGGCTGCGGAGGAAGAGGAGACACAAGGTAGGCGTCAATGTCTTGGGACGGGATGAAGCGGACATGGGGTCCCCGAAGCGGTGGAAAGGTGTGTGTGTGTGTGTGTGTGTGTGTGTGTGTGCGTGTGTGTCAGTGTCTGTATGTGAGAGAGAGAGAGAGAGAGAGAGAGAGAGAGAGAGAGAGAGAGAGAGAGAGAGAGAGAGAGAGAGAGAGAGAGAGAGAGAGAGTTTTGATTGATTGAAAACTTTATTAGAAGATTTGCAGAAGTAGGTACATGAAAGTACATATTACATACAAGGTCAACTAAAAGGATAAAAACCCAAGAAAGCCACTGGCTTATTTCAATTGGGGTCCTTGATTTTCAAGAGAGAGAGAGAGAGAGAGAGAGAGAGAGAGAGAGAGTGAGTGACTGGGCCAGTGACTAGATGGGGATAACGTTTTGTAACAACAACCAGTCAGGCTTTGGCAGGGTGAATGACTCTCAGTCTCCCAACTGTTTATGGCTTAGTCATAATACCACAAGCATAATGCTTATTTTTACGGAAAAAATAATTAGACACTTTCTCAATTGAAGCCGTTTATATATCATTTATATTAGTCCCTTCTTCTCCCTTGTTCAAGGAATCGTTGACCCAGTCCACCTAAAGCATTATGTTTGGTCCAGAGTGGGTCCAGGGTCAGTGTCCCTATGGCTAGTTAGGTCAGTGTGTCGCTAACGGCTAGTTGGGTCAGCGTCGCTATGGCTAGCATTAGCATCCTTGGCAAAAGAGCGAAATTATAAAACAAAAGAGGTTGGGGAAAAGCACATGTTATTGTACAGATCGCATGCCAAACGTTCTCACAGGAACTTCCATCGCATTAAAGGGACAGTACACAAAGTATATTATTAAAGCGATAGTAGGCCTACACATTAAAGGGATGGAACACACAGGTATCTCTCATCTCCAGTGCCCAGATAAACAACCAAAGTGTCGATTCAAGTCCGTTCTTGTCCATCGACTTCTTTCAGGGTACAGAACCAAAACACGTTATTTTATGTGTACACGATCCCTTTAAACCCCTTTCCTCCTCTGTCCTCTCCTTTTCTCTACAACCACCACAAAACAATGTATGCTGTGTACTACAGTAGGGTACACGATGGTGGCTGCATGGTTTGCAGAGGATACACACACACACACAGGGTTGAGAGCCCCCGGTGGACCTGGGATCATCCGCCATTGGTCCCTGGGCGTCCCTATCCAGGAAGGGGGCCACCAGGGTCTGGGAACAACACATCCCTGAACCAGACTCCTGCTTCTTCCTCCTCCTGGCTCCGGGATGGAGGGGAACCGGCGGTGGTGGGGACGGGGGGACGGGGGACGGGGGGGGGGGGGGTTGGGCGGCTGGAGAAACGGTGTCCCTAAGCCGGCCTCCCCGGTCGGCCACCGCGGGGCCAAAGAGACATGTCCCTGAGTCTCCCCCGGCAACCCTGAGTCTCCCCCCGGCAACCGTAATGAGTTTTATCAGGGTTTTAAGCCCCGGCAGCTCTACCACCAGGTGATCAGAGCGCGGGGAGCTAGAGGCCTTTTCGCACCGGACTCATTCCACCTCCTCACAAAAGAAAAGAAGGGGAAGAATAGGAGCAGGGAGGAGGGAGGGAGGGGGGGTGGGGGTGGGGGGGGCCTGAGCCGCCTCTCTCTTCTTCCACCTGAGAGGCTCCCCAGCCCGGCCATGGAGACCTCATCATGTCTGTTTCAACAGCAGCAGGCCGGGGTCGGTGTCTCTGCGGAGCCCTCTCCTTCATTCAGCTTTGAATGAGGACATTTGGGCGAAATTCAGCTGGGGCGAGAGAGGAGACGGAGGAGAGAGAGAGACGCATTCATCTCTGAGAGGAAGAGGGGAGCGCCTCTTAAATACGGTCCCCGCTACATTTATGAATGTATGATTATATAAGGCTACTTTAGCGGGAGGAGGGGGGGAGGTTACATAAGCGAGTATAATTTAGATATGTAAATGCAGTGGCCCAAAATGAGAGGGGCCAGGGAAAGGTGATGCCACAGGGAGTTGCCGGGGCCTCGGCAGCCAATGGGAAGGCCCCGCCTCCCCTCCCTGACTAAATAGGGCTTCATAGCCCTTAACTGTCTGTGACTGAAATACTTACCCAGAAAGCTCATCAAAATCAGGGGCAGACTCATCTATTTTTCATGTTTACTTGTTCTTCCCGAGCACTTTGTGGCTGCTCTTTGATCTCGGAATACAAAGTGTTCATCCGTCCCCCAAAGATCTGTCTGCAAGTTCAATATAAGTAAAAGTGGTAAACCACATACAAGGAGGAGGGAAAAAATTAAATCTGCCTCCCAAATTTGAATTAGTGTGCTGTGTCTGAATGCGTTGTGATTTCTAAAAGTTTGCGTTGTGTGTTCACAGGGATATTGCACTCGAACAATGTCGAATTCCATGTTCAATACGAGAGGGTCGGTGGAGATTTTGCCAAAGCGTTGGTTTTTGCTGTTTCATAGCAAACTAGCTTTCCTAGCTGGGTCTGAAAGGCAGACAGACAAACAGACAATCCCATATCTCTTTACAGAACAGAACCAAAAAAAAGGGATCAAAAAAGAAAATCATTGATAAACAATTTGTGGTATCAGGTTTGCAGTTAGCGTTTCCTTTTGACGGAGAGTTGCACGAGACTTCTGAAAATGACCTTTTCGGGGAGTGTGGAGACAGACACCCACTCACACTCTATCTGTTCCCTTAAAACAGTCAGTCTACCCAGTAGGATTAAAGTCAGACTGCATAGGATAGAAATAATCTACCCAGGTTAAAGATAGCCTCTACCCGGGGTAGATACAGCAGACAAAATGGTAAAAACACAGAGGATAGAACACAGAGGATAGAACACAGAGGATAGAACACAGAGGATAGAACACAGGAGATAGAACACAGCAGCATATCCAAGATAGAGAAACAGTAAAACAGCATATCATGGGTGGACAGTGGACCCTGGCTTCTCTCAGGCCTGTCTGTCTGTGCATGGCTTGTCTGCATGGCTTGTCTGTGCACGGCTTGTCTGTGCATGGCTTGTCTGTGCCTGTCTGTCTGTGCATGGCTTGTCTGCATGGCTTGTCTGTGCAGGCTTGTCTGTGCACGGCTTGTCTGTGCACGGCTTGTCTGTGCCTGTCTGTCTGTGCATGGGCTTGTCTGTGCACGGCTTGTCTGTGCATGGCTTGTCTGTGCACGGCTTGTCTGTGCATGGCCTGTCTGTGCATGGCTTGTCTGTGCACGGCTTGTCTGTGCATGGCTTGTCTGTGCACGGCTTGTCTGTGCACGGCTTGTCTGTCTCATGGCTTGTCTGTGCCTGTCTGTCTGTGCCTGTCTGTCTGTGCCTGTCTGTCTGTGCACGGCTTGTCTGTGCACGGCCTGTCTGTGCATGGCTTGTCTGTGCAGGGCTTGTGTTCCTGTGGAGTCTCAGGCAGCCCAGAACATCCTTGACCTGGTCGTCAACAAGATCAAGATCACTGTATTCCCTCACATTACTCTTACAGTGCATGTTCTGAAATATATACTCAGTTATATTCACTCTAAGTGTACTCTTTCAAACTAAGTGAGAGGTCAGTTGCTGCTCTCTGAAGTAAAACAAATTAATTAAAAATGATGAAGAAATATCGGGATATGTTTGTTTTTTGTGTATTTCCCAATGCATTTAACAAGAATTTAGGCGAAACTCAATTAAGCATTGACTAAATGTCACATTTCAATAATAGCATATCATGTATCGGTTGAAATCTCAGCATGAACTAAAATGACTAAATCAACAACGTTCATTGATTTCATTCACATTCCCATCTCGTTTTACTGTATCATTAGTCTGTACATCAAATCCAGTGTGTTGTTGGAAAAACAGAACCGTTTTTTTAGACATCTTTTTTACAAAGCTTAATACTACCACCCTGTGGCCGTTAAGTGTCATTGCATTCAAGAAATACGTATGTTTGTAAAGTATGGTACAGCAAGGTATACAATTGAGGCTCATTCTGTAGATAAAAACACATTATGCCTCAGTTAACACAAACAGTTGCCTTTCAAAACTAAATTGTACTTGAAGGATAACATAACATACATAAATCTTATTTTCACAAACTGGTGGAAATCAATTTGGAATCATTTTGTGGTTTTGTGTTTATTTCATCTAATAATAACAAGAGTAATGTTATGTTAATTTAAAAAATAAATTGGGTATTTGTGTAAACTATCAAAAAAGCTTATTTAAAAAAATAAAAATAAACATGTTTTGTGGAAAGCAAAATTGATACATCAATAGATTAGAGTGGGGCATTTTGTGGTGCTCTAACTATAATGACCTTATATAGATATCATATTCATATTTCTTGCAGGTAATGTATCATTGAGGTGGTAATTAAATATGTAGCTGTAGTGAGAAAGCGTACATACAGTATAACATGAGATCATACTGTACTGTAGTGTGTTCTACCTCAGGAGATCACACAACCAGCCCTTCCCCCTGCAGTCATGCTACTAATCAACAACACAAAAGGAGGGATGCTGTGCCTATAAACATGCAAGCAGTCACACCGCCAGAGAGCTATAGAGGAAAGGCACCTCAGGTCAAATCTAAAATGTCTGTATTTACAAGAGGAAAGAGGATAGTTTAAAGATCACCTGCCTGCCTTTGTCAAGTTTAAAAGTCCAGAACGAAAGCCACTCGAGACGTTGTTTAAATTAGCCCTCGTCCCCCGGTGGGGCCCCGAATCAAATAAAACAACCAACAGTTGGAGTCCAAACAAGTTAAAAGAACGTCCTTGCGGGCTTTATCCACTAAAGCAATAGTATCTCGAACAACCTTCTCAAAGGCTAAAGTGTCCCAGTGGCCCAACACTCAATAAAGATTTGGCTACTTAAGGAGGTGGGAACAGCCAGCCGTTTAGGCTCTGACACGCGGAGGCCCAGGCTGCGTACTGCTTGAGCCATCAGTCAAACCTGGGAGCTGATTCAATTTTTGTGATAGTTTGTCTAGTGCCAGGGCCTCCCTGATTTGCTTAGGCTAATGCAACAATGCAAATGATCCCCCGAACGATATATCTTCATCACCACCCACTCTCAGCCTGGGTGTCCCTGCTGTCCCCGGAGACGTCTCTTATTCACTTTTACACTACTCCGTCTCACTGAGAGAGAGGGGCTGATTTTTTGGGGGCCTGGCTCAATGTTAGCTGCTTACATTATAGGGCTAGGTCTTTGGAGATCTATTGATTTTTTTTTCTGTGTTTTTTTTTCTGTTTTAAAGCAGAAGTTCTCTAAGAGTGTGTCAGAGTCTGGGATGAAGACTAGAATGAAAAGGTCTTTGAATCGCCGGGTTTCAGTTATACAGTTAATTTGTTTTCTTCATTGGGTTATTATTTCACTGTCTCAATTAATGTTGTTCTATTTTTCAGTCCATCTTCCTTTCTTTCTTTTATTCCTTCATTCTTTCTTTCTCTTTTCTTTCTTTCTTTCTCTTTTCTCCCTTTTCTTTCTGTTTCTTTCTTTCTTTCCCTTTTTCTCTCTCTCTTTTCTTTCTCTCTCCCTCACACAACTACACGGTGTGTACTAGTGTTTCAAATAATAACACATTTTACACAACGTTTTAGTCGAGTTTATATAGATTTAGCTTTGCTAAAAAAAACATTTGTATGATTTTTGCCTTATTCTACAACAGTCCACTGACATGTCAGTCAATAACAAATCAGACTATACTCCCGAATGAGTGAACCACCGTTTGGTAATTAAAAGTTATTTAATGCCATGATGAATCATTATTAGGATACGTATCATATTTAATTCAGTGGGGGACAACTGTGGTATAGGACTTCACTGGCTGCTTACTGTCAGCTTTGAAAATAAATCACACATCTGTCAGATAGAGAGAGGAGTGACTGCATGACTTTAAACATGGAGCCTAATTAAAGAGGAAAGCAGGGCGCTGCTGTGTCTCTGACTGGTAGAGACACGGCCCTCTCTCTCTCTCTCTCTCTCTCTCTCTCTCTCTCTCTCTCTCTCTCTCTCTCCCTTCATTTCTCAATCAATGTTGCTGCCAATGAGGCACATTTCAAATGGAATCAGTTTCACCTTTAATTTCCCAAATCATCTCCCCTGTCTCTCCTCCTCTCATTACTGGGATATCTGACATCGTGATTAGCATGGCAGTAGTTTGTGTTAAGATGCAGAAGAAGAAGAAGAAGTTAGGATATTATGTTGATATTAGAATGATAGATGATTTTGACATAAGAAGAATTCACAATATGTTTATCTGAGACACATTTACTGTTGACTGTTTACTGAATACATGTATGATATATGATTATGTATTATAAGTAAAAAATAAAAGGCATTAAATTGATTACAGTTTAATTTAAAACATGTTAAAGGGATACTTATAGTTGTAAATATTGACTATGTCTTGTAGTTGTCTTGTGGTTATGTGTGTACATTGTCCATTCTGATAGTCATGTGTAATGTGTGTATGTTTGATGTTTTGACACGGCTCGGCTGTATTGAGTTTTTGTCCATCTGTACCGACAACAAATTCCACCGACCTTGGTCGTGTGGTCATTAAACTATTCATTCATTCATTCATTCATTAACATAATAATGATATTTTGGGACCATACTTATGGTGGATTGTTGAGAAACATACTCAAGTAAAGTATCTCTGTAATGCATGGTGTCTCTGCATTCATTAGATGGATTACGTTCCTGCTGTTCATGCATACATTCTGGATCACTTGGAGAAAATGTCATATACTTCATGAAAATACTGTAGTTGATGAAATAATGTTTTCATTTGAGTCCAAGTCCAAGCATCAGATTATGTACAGTTCCATACTTTATATCACACTGATGATTTTCTGAAACTGGAGATAAATGCTTCTTTTAATGGATACTCTGAGCAATGTCATCTATTCACAACTGTAAGATCGATTGGAGTACTTAATAATAACACACAGATTAGATTATTATCTATTCAAACACCTATCAGACATGGCCCCCCCCCCAAAAAAAGAATGAGGGATTACACAATTCTGAAGTGTCATGTATTAAATTGCTCCACTAATGTAACCATCAAGAGAGGCATGTCTAAATTCCAGAACACTGTCGACATTCATCCAATGTTCTCGACACGCACCCTGCCTACATGTGTGTCTTTTTCACCCCAAGATTTTCTTTTAGTTACACAATTTTCTCCCCAAACAAGTCATGAATCCTCCAGAACAAAAGACACAATTAATGTCGTCTTGTAGTGCCAAACTCAATGTTCGCAGTATTCCTTTTGAAGTCGCTCCATTCAACGGGCATAAGGCATTTTTAGCTTGTTTGTTTTTCGCTTTGACTGACAAGCTTTGTGTGGTGTTTGTCGACTTAGCAATTGAGCCTGTAGTGCTGCGATTGCGGGCTTACATCAAAGTTCCCTTTTTTTTTTAGACTGCATCCAGTGGCCCGTTGCCTCCCTGTAGACCTGTCTGCACTGACAGCATGTGCACCCCCCCGTACGTGTGACAGTGTAGAGGGGAGAGCAGTGTGTACCCCCCCCCCCCCCTGCCCGCCCCCCTTTGCATGTGACAGTGTGTACAGGGGGGGAGAGGAGAGGGGGGAAGAGAGAGAGAGAGGGGGGAAGAGAGAGAGGGGGTAAGAGAGAGAGCAAGAGAGAGAGGGGGGAAGAAAGAGAGAGAGAGGGGGGAAGAGAGAGAGAGAGAGAGAGAGGAGAGAGAGAGAGAGAGAGAGAGAGAGAGAGAGAGAGAGAGAGACGGAGGAGAGAGAGAGACGGAGGAGAGAGAGGAAGAGCAGCCAGCTGAGATGTGGATGCTGAGCAGAGAGCAGAGAGCTCTACAGGTTTTACTTCATGGCCCTGAGCAGTAATGTTGTTCTCTTTGTTGCCGGCTGCCATGCAGCGAGAGATAAAACCTGATGAGGGGCTCTGCGAGGCTTCCAGGGCGACACCGCTAATCTGGTCATCCCCAATTCCCTCCTCTAGTTGCTAGCAAGCCCCCTCGAACTCGTGTCGCTAAATCCCCCCCATATCTCGCTCCCAGGCCTCATGCCTCTTGTGTTCCAACAATGCCCTCTTAGCAGCCCCTTGGAATCCAGCCCAAGACAGACTACCTCTCTGTCTGTCTGTCTCTCTCTCTCTCCTCTCTCTCGCCAAGAGCAGCAGAGAAAGCTGGGTAGTACCGTAGGTATTAGTGAGGAATATAGTGGGGGTATACAGACAGACGATATTATCCTAAACAATTTGTGGCCCCTGGTTTTTAATGACACAGCTCAGGGAAAGAAGGAGGTCAGGAAATACCGTTGGAAATATGCCACAAATATGGCACAAAGAATATGCCACAAATATGTCACAAAGAACCAAATGAACGGTATGAAGAAATGTAAAAAACCTGTCTGTGTAGCCTATATCCTGCCAACAAAACGACTCATCTAATTACAAGCGTGTGACTAAAAGACGGTTAAGTAGCACGTCAGTGGAAATTGAATATTCTCTACTTGACTCTTGTTTCATTATTGTCAGGCAGAACACAATTCTTTATTTTGCACGTTAAAAAAACTATAGGCCTACTAGAAGACACGAATAAGAGTGAGACAGTCATGCCTTTCTTCCTAACACAGACCAGGAGCCGGGGGAGTAGGAGAACTCTCTCTAAAGTGTAACCGGCTCTTCGCTCTGTCAAGTCGAGGCCCTCATATCTAATTTGAATGCTAATTATTTTGGTCAGTTTATAAACTATAGATCAACCGCATGTCGTCTTTTTTTCCCTCCCGGTGTCTCTGTGAACCCTGGAGTAGCTTCTCATGGGGACGTGAATCACCTTCCAACCCGTCTGCTGTCTCTCTCTCTCTTCCATTATACAACAGATGACCTATCAGATATTCCTTCTTTTTCTCCCCAGCTCATTTCTTGTTGCCAGCCCATCAGCGGGAGGAGAAAGCATGCAGTCTTTTTTATCTTTGTTTCTTGCCGCTGCCTCCTCTGTCCTCCTGTTTTCTCTTTCTTTCTTTCTTTCTTTCCTTCTTTCCTTCTTTCTTTCTTTCTTTTTTTTTTCTTTTCAAAAGATCGCTTGCCAATTGCTTTCTCTGGTTCATCACCCAGAGGAACACAAAGTGTCTTCAGAACTGACAATTCTTGGGTTTTTCTCTTTTTTTTTTTCTGAAACAAAAACACTGCATCCAGTCATTGCTTTACATTAAATGTGTAGCCTACTGACCTGCACCAAGCCAGAAAATAACAGAAAAAACAACAACATAACGAAGCAATTATTGTCCCAAAATGTAATCATGGATGTTCTTTTTCACAGAAGTGGTCAATGTAGTTTAGAAATCCTAAAGCTATGAAAACACTACGACTTCCATAGGCATTTCATTTTTCTAATTTCCAAAGATAGATTTACATTGCTGTGAACTGTTATAGTATAGGCCTACATTATCCTTTCATTTCCAAATAGAAATCAGAAGAAAAAAAAATAATCTGCAAATTTTTTTCCCGACAAAGGATTTGATCTGTTCAAAGGAGTTGTGTTCTTGTGTTCTTGTGTTCGGACCCTCTCGGTACTACATGACAAAAGCTGCTCCTGCTCGTGCTTATTGGCCCCTCCACAAGACAACAGCAAGTGAAACGGAAAGCCAAGAGCCTCTTCTGAGACGTCCCCGCCCTCCTAATACCATTATCTCTGCCTCCCCGCGTCTCGGCGCGTCAACGCAACGGCGCCAAAGCCATTTGGTGGTGCATTGTTCCTGGTAATTGTGTGTACGACTTGGAAGATAATTATGTTGTGCGAGTCCGACGTATACTTTATTAAGGACACAACAAGCCTCACAACACAACTCCAGGAGTGGTGGTGAGGTGGTGGTGGTGGTGATGTATCTGTTATCCATAGGCAATGGTACTGTAACAATGTTAGTTTTGGTTGTTTGATTGACAGGCATGGATTCTTATAGACACATACATCCAGATGACATCCGCCCCCTGACAAGGCCCTTTGTCTCCATCATGCTAATTCATGCTAATTCAACTGACGCCATTGTTTTTTTCATCCACATTGAGGGGTTTCTGAAGAAGGGGTCTGCATACACACACATCTAAAAGCACCTCTCTACAGTATATTTACGATGGTAGTGTGTGTATGTGTGTGTGTGTGTGTGTGTGTGTGTGTGTGTGTGTGTGTGTGTGTGTGTGAGTGTGTGTGTATATGTGTGTGCGTGTGTGTGTGTGTGTGTGTGTGTGTGTGTGTGTGTGTGTGTGTGTGTGTTAGTGCATGCACACACATCTAAAAGCACCTCTCTACAGTATTTTTTACGAAAGGAAATAAAGGAGCTGGTTGGTTCATCAAAAGTTAATTGTGTATCGCAATTTCCATGCAGATGAGGAGCCTCCTGCACAGGGGTCCCTGATCTGCAATTATTTGAGATAAATAAAAGATCGCTATAGAAATGCAGCAGGGGCTCTGGCCAGTAAACAATCAGGAAGTGTTTCATTTGTAGAAAACAAAGTAAGGGCTCACGAGGGGTCTCCCATAGAGGATCTAGGCTGAATATCTCTGTGAACGCTCGTACAGGACAATTTGTGAATTAGCTGTGTAATTAAGTCAAACCCTTATTAAGGCAACATGTGATAGATTACATGTATGACCTCATGGATAACATTTACATTTTTACATTTTTGGCATTTAGCAGACGCCTTATTCCAAAGCGACTTACAATCAATACATTTGACTAAGTAAGTGAATCATCAATCCACCTGTCGTAGCAGGAAGAGTAATCCAGCTCAGGGCCGGGGCCATTGATAGAAGGAAAAACCGTCTTCTATCACCTTCTTCTAAACCTAGCCTTTTATTATTTATTTATTATAAATATTATTTTTATATACACACTGGAGAAACAGAGAAACAGTACAAGGGGGGCAATAGACATTTTTACATCTCCTAAACACTACAAACTGCAAAGTATCACACATCTACACTGTAAACTTTTGGGGGAAAACATAGATAATGGTGAAGTGGTCTAGAGTCTGTCCTTTGCAGAAACTACAAATTACACAGCCACATCATATCAGGTGCATTATGTATTATGTATGCGTGTCCATTTCTCACCACTGGATGGCGCTATTGGTTCACATGCATATTGGCTTGATGACAGTCAATTGTGACGTTGGCCTGTCAATATTCTTTTCCATTCTTGAAGTCACATAAATCCATGTTCTAAGGCGATGGACATACCTGATATTATCATGTTGAAATAGAAAAACACCTTGGATTGCTCTCTTTGCCCTAAGAAAGCTGATTTAAGGAGTCTCACTGTCTGACTCTGCCTGTTGAAAAATGATCTCACATTCTATTGCTCCCATTGCATCATCAAATCATCAAACGTTGCCAAGTTTCTCCAGGCTTGACGAACCCTTAAAAAATAACCTCCATAACCTAACCCACCTGACTAAGAATTTTTGGACTTGAAATGTCCTTTTAACTTCATAACAAGAGGATGAAAATTAACCTATAGAGACACCCTCCTTCATCTTTGTCAAAGGAAAAGAAAGGATGAAAATGCAGCAAAGTGAGGTTGAGTTTGGGCTGTAGACTAAGTAAGTAAGTAAGTAAGAAAAATATATTTGTATGGCACCTCGTGACGTTAGAATTATAAGGTTCTATCTCAATTTTTGTCAAAATTGAGTTTTTTACATAATCTGATCCATTAGGTGTTTATTAATGCCTGTGTGGTGTTATTTTTAAAATGTTGACATTTTTGAGTTAGTAATTCATAAAATACAAAGGTTCCATCTCACAAAACATAATGGAATGTAAAAACTTTGACGCTCAATATCTCTGAACTGCCCTAAACGGAGATAGAACCTTATCATTCTAAACGGAGATAGAACCTTATCATTCTAAACGGAGATAGAACCTTATCATTCTAAGCTCACGACCTATCTCAGACCAGGGGTCACAAAGTGCTTTACATATACAAGAACATAATAAAGAAGAAACATAATAAAACATAATAAAAGAGCGAAAGTCATAGCAGGTTAAAACAGGAAAACAAGTGAAAAATAAGAACAAGTAACAAACAACAAGTGTACAACAATATCAACAGGACACAGAAAGACAGGCCCCTGGGGCTATCCAAAAGCCTGTCTATACAAGACAGTCTTTAGCTGTTTTTTAAAAGCCTCGACCGAGACCGCTGATCTAAGATCCAAGGGCAGAGCATTCCCTAACCCTGACCCCAACAGACAAAGTCATCATTAGAGATACAGTAGCTAAGCTAAGAGAGACCCCCTAAACTAAGAGAGACCCCCTAAGCTAAGAGAGACCCACCTGCGCCCTCTCCTGGAGACGAGTCTGCATGACAACACAGTGACACTATGCCCTGCAACACAAGTGCACAGTCATGATACCAACCACTTAATACACTCACCGGCCACTACTTTAGGTACACCTTTTCAACTGCCCGTTAACGCAAATATCTAATCAGCCAATCATCATGTGGCAGCACCTCAATGCATTTAGGCATGTAGACATGGTCAAGACGATCTGCTGAAGTTCAAACCAGCATCAGAATGGGAAAGAAAGGTGATGTAAGTGATTTTGAACCTGGCATGGTTGTTGGTGCCAGAAGGGCTGTACTTTTGAGTATTTCAGAAAGTGCTGATCTACTGGGATTTTTTCGCACACAACCATCTCTAGGGGTAACATAGAACGGTCAGAAAAAGAGAAAATATCCAGTGAGCGGCAATTCTCTGGGTGAAAACGGTGGTGGTGGTGTAATGGTGTGGGGGATATTATTTTTTTCTTAGCACAAATCTTCAGCAACTGTGTGATGTCATAATGTCAATATGGACCAAAATCTCAGAGGAATGTTTCCAGCACCTTGCTGAACCTATTCCATGAAGAGTTAAGGCAGTTCTGAAGGCAAAAGAGGGGGTCCAACCCGGTACTAGCAAGGTGTACCAAATAAAGTGTCTGGTCAAGTGTCTTTGAGTGTCTAGAAAAGTCAGATGTATTAAAAAAAAATATATATATATATATTATTATTGTTATTTTATTTTTATTTTTTATTAGTATTATTAGTATTATTAGTATTATTAGTATTATTATTATATACATAGAGCCGCTGCCTCAGCTCTGATGATGTCACTGGTGATTTAGGAATATCCAGTAGATGGATGTTAAAAACCAAAAGGTATAATTGACAACGATTTGCACCATGTTAGCTGAGAACAAAGAGTAGGCTAATTCAGCAAGGATGGCTGTATCAATACAAATGATTAAAAAACAGATACTGTGGCCTGATGTGGTCCAGTGGTCCGGCACCGCGGTCTACAGTGCACACATTACGCCCATGTCGACATAGGTTAGAATCCGGCCCATGCCCTTCTGACATGCCCTCTCTCCTTAATTTCCTGTCTGTCTTCACTAGATCTGTCCAATAAATAAATAAATATGCATGGGACTGCCCCACCCCCAAAAAAAAAAACAGTTGCCAGTATTTCACTCAAGATGTGAATAACACAAAATGGTCAATATCATATATGTTATATATATGTTTTTTTCCTCGCATTGTTCTGGAATAAATGCAACTGGATGACAGAAAGTGAAGCTAAACGTCTCAGTAACCTTTCAATCTGTCCCAGGTCCAAACACCCACCATGTACAGCATGTTTACCCAGGGTGCATCTGTCTCTGCCTCTGAACTCCTGACTCTCTCAACTAAGTAGGATGAAAGCCGTGTGTACTGAATCCATAACTATTCCAAAGGTGACTTTTAAGACACTGCCACAGCCAATCATAGGGCTTAATCTGCCAGCCAGTCAATCAGAGTTAGGCAGTCTGAGAGAGCGGGATAAAACCACTTAATGAGAGTTTGCTGACTAATTATGATAAGCCTTATGAGGCTTTAGTAACATTGATTTCAAGCTGCTAAAAAGCTGATTTTAATCTTCCTCCCATTCTGTTTGTATTGATCTCTCCTTCCGCTCGAAAGCTTCTTGGGACTTCAAACAGGGGGAGTACACACACCGCCGTCGTTGGCGTATAAGGTGACCTACGTTGTTCAGGGGTGGATGGATAGGAAGTGGGATCGTGACAGACAGAGGTGGGTCGGTGAACCTCGCTGACACGATCAGACACCTAAAACATTCATCTTAGTACCAAAAAAAAAAGAATGAAAAGGTTTTTACTGACTGGTCATCAAACTGTTCCACATCCAACTACTGTGGTACACAGTGTGTGAAATCCACAGATATGTAAAAACAAAAAACAAAAAAATTACAGGAAGTGGTTATGGAGGAACACCCCAGGGTCATTGGCTGTGTGGGAGAGGGTCTCTACTGTGATGTCTTGGGCTGTGTTCGGAATGCTATACTAGCATACTCAATGAGTATATACTGCATACTGCATACTAGCATACTCAATGACTATATACTGCATATTGCATACTAAATTCATAATGAGTATGTGAAAACCAGCCGACCGTTTACACAGTACGCATACTGCCTCCCAGAATGCATTTCGCTGGGAGCGCCGAATTTAAACCTCCATTTTAAACCTCCATTAGCTAAAAGCTGTACTTTTGGTTTTACAAGTGTTAACATGTCATTTTATGACGTTTTAATATGTTTTCAGGAAGAAGAAGAAAGATTTCAGACAGTAAACACTATGTGGTGTTATCCGGTGTCTCTTTTAATTCAGTTTTATTTTTATTTAAGCCTTTTTTATATATTAAGTAAAGTAAAACAAAAACAAACAAAGAAAATAAAAAAATAGCGAGTGAACTTGGGGAGCTTTCACCTTACATATGACACAGACTAGAATAGAAAACGATTAAACAAAATCACCCTCTCATGTTCTTTTAACTGTTCCAAGACAACATGTTCATGCTCGAACTGTTCAAACTAGAAAGTCATCATTAGACATGAACAACATACATACTATGGTCAGGGTCAGTGGAACATGAGACCTCCCCAGGAGAGCTCGGACTCAAACCCTCCTGTATGATCAACCCTAATGTCTACTGAGAGGGAGTCCCTCCTTCCCTCCCTCTCTCCCTTCCTCCATCCCCCCCTCCCTCCCTCCCTCCATCCCTCCTCCCCCCCCTCTCTCCCTCCATCCCTCCCTCTCTCCTTCCCTCCCTCTTTCCATCCATCCACCCCCCTCCCTACCTTCCCTCCCTTCTTCCCTCCCTCCCTCCATCCCTCCATCCCTCCTTCCCTCCCTCCTTCCCTCCCTCCCTCCTCCTTCCCTGATCAACCCTAAGTTCTACTGAGAGGGAGCAGGGAGTTGGAGTACTTAATAAAGTCCATTCATTCATTCATCATACCTGACAGGGCAGATGATGAGAGGGGCAGAGTTGAGACCGTCAGTATTGTCCCCTGTATAGAAGCATGGGTAGAGGCTTGTGCTGAAGGTGCAGCCAGTGAAAGAGTAGATGAGAGACCGGGCCTGCACATCGTAAAAGGAGACCTCGCCCTTCTTGCTATCAACGTACACCCCCACCCTCTGAGGGTTCTCCTTCAGGTAAAGCACCACTTCAGGACTTGCAAGAGCGCGGTACTGACCACCATTCCACAGTCCCACCGTCCACAGTCCATCCTTAGGCCTCGGTCTTGTTTTCCGTCTGTTCTTAAGACATTTAAAGCAATAGGCAGTAGTCACTTGGAGATTGTAAGGGCAATTACATGTCCATGTTGTACTTCTCTTACCTTTGTGAGTAACTCCTAAAATCCACCTAGTCTTCTCCTTCACCTGCACCTCAAAGTAGAATCTCTCTGTGAACCCTGTCCTTCCTAGAACAGTGGCAGCACCGTCAAACCACGGTAGGTCTTTAGGGAAAGACTTCTCTCTCAGTCTCACTTCTTTCCTGTCTTCAGACACGGTCAGATCAGGATGTGCTTCCCCGGGGTTCAGAATCACGTCCACCGCACACTGCTCCGCCATCACCAGGTCAATTCCACGTTTCAGCTTCTCCAACTCTTCAAACATGGCCGTCCTGACAGCGCCCACACACAGACCCCTGTCAACCTTGACCGCAGACCAGTCCTTGAATATCGGGAGGGTGAAGAGCGATTGGGAGCTCTGGAGGAGGTGGAAGTGGTCCTCAATGTGTGAGAGCTGCTCTATCTCAGCGCCTCTCCTCTCTAGCTCGGTGATTTCCTTCTCCATCTCCTCGACGAACCCTTCCGCCTGCCTCTCTGCTGCGTTCTGCTTCTCCTCGATACCCCTGACGACCTCCGACTGGTTTATCTCCAGGTCGCTCGCCAGGCCAGTGAAGATCTGCACACTGTACGCCGTCAATCTGTCTGCGTCGCTTTTGTTTTGATCTACGGTGCGTCTGACCTCCGTAATCTTCTGACGCCGGTCCTGAATCATCTTCTGCGCGGTGCTCTCCGTTTCCCCCAGCTTGACCTTCCTCTCTCCAAACCCTTGCTCGATGGGGACAGTCTGGTGACCCTTGTGGCCCGTCTCAGTGCAGAACTGACACACGCATGTCTGGTCAGTCTTGCAGAACAGCTCCAGGGGTCTCTCGTGCTTCTTACACACCCTGTCCTCCAGGTTCTCCACAGGGTCGATCAGCTTGTGTCTCTTGAGGGTGGCCACTCTCTGATGAGGCTCCAGGTGAGTCTCGCAGTAGGAGGCCAGACACACCAGGCAGGACTTCAAGGCTCTGAGCTTCCTCTCGGGGCAGTAGTCACAGGCCACTTCTCCTGGTTTGGCCACGGGTTGGAGTTGCTCTGGGGTGACAGGTGTGACTTCTACCGGAGATAACTTCTTCAGCTGAGCTACCATTTCGGCAATGAAAGTGTTGATTTGAAGCTTAGGTCTCGTGTCAAACTGTTCCTTGCACATTGGACACTGGTACAGGTCAGTGCTGTCCCAGTAGCCACTGATACAGGCCATGCAGAAGTTGTGTCCACAGGGGATGGAGACTGGGTCAGTGAACACGTCCAGACAGATAGAGCACTGGAACTGCTCCTCAGACAGGACGATCTTGGAGGCCATAGCTAGAGGAGGACAGACAGACAGACAGAAACGTTATTTCAGAAATCAGTCGCTTAAAACCCCTTTATCCTTAGCTTTGACATTTTCAGAAAATCTTCAAGTCACAAATAAGTCACTAAATCATGGAAATAATAGCCTAGATAAAACAGGAAAAGCTATCATTACAGTTTTCCCAATTGCTAAAACACAAAAGACAATTCTCTAAACCAAATGACCAGTTCTCTAAACACATTTAATAAAACTAGCTCCCATTTGCCAAAACCATAAACACATTTCACATGAAGACACAATTCACAAAACACAATCCTCCTTTTCTCATAAATCTAAACTTGCTAAAACACAAGTTGCAAAAAACTCTGCTCAAATTCTCAAATTAAAGCTCATGTGATGCAAAATGCTTGCCACAGTCAGCAACATTTGAACACAATGAACACACCTAGCTTCATTAATTAAACATAACGACTCAAAATGTAAGACACCTGTTGCAAATGATTGTGGTGTGTGTGTGTGTGTGTGTGTGTGTGTGTGTGTGTGTGTGTGTGTGTGTGTGTGTGTGTGTGTGTGTGTGTGTGTGTGTGTGTGAGTGGTATCGTTCCATAAATACATTTTAAAAACATCACACCCTGAACATTGTTTTCAGTGAGTATTGTTGTGTGTAATGGATCCTCTGTAGTGTTTGCATTGAGTTGTGATACAGTACAGTAGTGTACATGTTACGGTACATGTGGGAATACGGTACATGTGGGAAAACTAGGGTTAGGGTTAGGTGCTAGGGTGCTAGGGTTAAGGTTAGGGTTAGGTGCTAGGGTGCTAGGATTAGAGGTAGGGTTAGACATGCCAGCATGTACCAAGTCACCCTAGCACCTAACCCTAACCCTAGTTTTCCCACATGTACCGTATTCCCACATGTACCGTAACATACATACTGTATTTTCTGTAGATTTACATACTGTTCATATGAAACACACACATCTATGAATGCCCAATACTCTACAGTGATATATTCTGAGAACAGATACTGTAAGATTTCTAAAAATGTGCTTTGGCAGTTGTGAAAAAAAAGAACATTCTCACACACTGAACATTGTGTTTTCAGTTGTTTTGTTGTAGTCCGTAATGATGCGTATAGTGTTTACATTTTTGCAGGCTTTGAGCAGCTGTTTTGGTGTGAAAGTTTGAGTTTTGAAGAGAGAAGGTGTGGTTTTGCTTAAATGTAGCTTTAGAAAAGTTTGTTGTGTTTAGAGTTTTGGGGAAATGGAGGAAAGTTTTGTGAAATGTGTTTTAGCAATTGAGAAAAACTGTATTGTTCATTGTTGAATCTCTCTCTGTCTCTCACCTGCTCTCTGCTTCAGGACCTGTAGACTTGGTGCAGCTGTGTGTGAGTCTCTTTATAACTCTCCTCCGTTTAGCTGTTCAGTTTCACTTCAGCAAAGTGACGTCATCAGCCCCTCCCTGCCCAGTACACATTTTCTTAAAGGGGTACGTCACTTTTTATTTACCTCATATTATCTCCAGCACTATGTTGCTAGAGGTCCTATTGGCTGGTTAGGAGTGTGGCAACAAGCATGTAATAGATCTCCATCCTTCACTCAAGCACTTCTGCATCAAATTTCCCCAAACTCTCTGAACAAGGTGAGAAGAAAGGCTGGAAGACTGGAAGCATGTTATTTATGGGAAGCATCCCGTCTGACTTGGCAGACTAGGACATGACAGGTTAAACCTTGTAGCCCAATGGTTAGGTAGGTCACCTGACTTTAAATGGTAGGTCACCTGACTTCAATGGTAGGTCACCTGACTACAAATGGTAGGTCACCTGACTTCAAATGGTAGGTCACCTGACTTCAAATGGTAGGTCACCTGACTTTAAATGGTAGGTCACCTGACTTCAATGGTAGGTCACCTGACTTCAATGCTAGGTCACCTGACTTCAATGGTAGGTCACCTGACTTCAAATGGTAGGTCACCTGACTTCAATGGTAGGTCACCTGACTTTAAATGGTAGGTCACCTGACTTTAAATGGTAGGTCACCTGACTTCAATGGTAGGTCACCTGACTTTAAATGGTAGGTCACCTGACTTTAAATGGTAGATCACCTGACTTCAAATGGTAGGTCACCTGACTTCAATGGTAGGTCACCTGACTTCAATGGTAGGTCACCTGACTTCAATGGTAGGTCACCTGACTTCAATGGTAGGTCATCTGACTTCAAATGGTAGGTCACCTGACTTTAAATGGTAGGTCACCTGACTTTAAATGGTAGGTCACCTGACTTCAATGGTAGGTCACCTGACTTCCAATCAGAAGCTTGAGCATTCAGATCATGTCAGGATTAGGGATTCTACCTATATAAATACAGCTTTACTACTTACTTACTTACCTATGAGCAGCTGTAGGAATCCACAAATCCAGTTCAACTCTGGAAACGAACAGAGAACATCTCTCCAAGGCAAAACCATGCCAAAAGTTGCTAGTTTCTGAGCATAAAAAAATTACTTCAACCCTGGACTCTGAAATTAAAGAAACACCACTGAAATGTAATAGCAAATTTACTTTACTTTACTGCTTTACGTATTTTATTAAACCACACATTCCGTAGTTTTAGGAAAGCTTACAAACTTTGGCAAAATAAGCCTATGTTCATGGCCATTTGGAGGTGTGTTCTGTGTTTTATCAATGACATCATCTTCTCCTAATCTTCTCAGTATTGTGGAGACACATTTATTCAGTTTAGGCTATGAATGAATGAATGATCTTTATTGTCATTGTAACAGGTACAACGAAATGTAAATGCAAGCCCTAACAATCAACACAGTCCTAAGATAATAAAAAACAAGAATGAGACATAAATAGACATAAATAGATATAAATAGGGGGATAAGTGATCGGTAGGAATCTGAGTATGTATCTATTATGTAAACTTATAGAATTATATACTTATTATTATACTTATTATATTATGGCCTATTCACAGGGGGTATATAGACAGGGGGGAGTTAGCTTTTGTGTACTTTTATAAACATCTAAACATATGAACTAGTAACTTATATACATACAGTATATGAAAACCTAACACAAAAATGTAAACACATTGCAGGGTTATTGAACATTGCACTATTTCCTTGGTTATTGCACAGAAGTTTCTCGTATTGCACAGGGGGGCGGTTCCAGAGGGGATTGTTGTTGCTTGTTTTGCTTAGATCTTAGCCGAGTTTAGTGCACTTATGGCCCTGGGGAAGAAACTGAACTTTAGTCTGTTGGTCCGGGTGGGCATGGTACTGAAGGGCCTGCCTGAGTGCAGCCGTATGAAGAGTTTGTTGCCAGGGTGGTGTGGCTGTGGACCAGGAGATAATGCTCTCAGGAACTGTAATTCAAAAAGTTAGTCAATGTATGAGTAGGCTACTACTCACAGGATTGGTGTCCATGGTGGATCCGATGATCCTCTAAAGGTTTTCTTAGGTCTGAATAATAAGACAGTGGAATAGTTTTCCGGACCTGGGGTGATAGGGCCTTTTCAGCCGCAGCCCCGTCCCTCTGGAACGCCCTCCTCCCCAACCACATCAGACAGGCCAACACCCTGCCAACATTTAAATAGGCCCTCAAAACCCACCTCTTCAAGCTCGCCTTCACCAGTTAACCCTCTTCCCCTCCCCTTCCCATGTGTCCCCAGCACTTCCATAATTAGGCCCCTATACTTCATTTTATTTATTTTTTGTTTCTTTTTATTATTACTACTCGATCTTTTCAGTTTGTAAAGTGTCTGAGTGTCTTTGAGTGTCTATAAAACGCTATATAAGTCTAATGTATTATTATTATTATTATTATTATTATTATTATTACTAATCTTCTCTATCAAATTGGTTGATAGGTCAGATCCTATAACCTAGGGCTAGGATATAGCCTATTATAGCCAAGCTGTATGAGCTTTCCCCCTCCCTCATATCCTGAGTCTATATTTACATCATGAATATCAGAATTTCACAAATTGACACCGATTCTTCGATGCTAGATGCCCAAACCTGCCCAATTAAAATACCGTAAAAACTATGTTAGTTAGTAGCCATGAGCTGGGCTACGCCCCCCGATGTTTCAAGATCATAACAACGTCCCTGCTAATATACATTAAATGTGGTCATTATTGTAGTGCAATAATACTATGTGCAATATGACAACCCTCGTGTACAGAAGGTTCAGAGATATGAAATGTTATGATATGTATAGCATAGCATAGAGTACAGCACAGTGTTTTATTTGTATAGTATAGTATAGTGGATAGTGTACATAGCCTTTATTTATGTAAACCAGCTCCTTTCCCTTCTTGTTTTTAGTATTTTTTTTCCTAGCACCAGGGAAGCCCCCCCTCCTAAATGTCGTTGTATGGTACCTGTACTGTATTAATGACAATAAATTCATTCATTCATTCATTACACAGTCAGTAAAATAGTCTGACGCTCATGTACCCATATTTTAATTCCAGGGACAAAACGCGACGTGCGTCTGGCTCCAGTATGACTTCGTGGCGCAACGGTAGCGCGTCTGACTCCAGATCAGAAGGTTGCGTGTTCAAATCACGTCGGGGTCAAATGCTTTTGACATGTACACAAAACCATCCTTGAATAAAATACAGAAGATGAATTAATGAATGAATGAATGGTCTTTATTGTCATTAATACAGTACAGGTACCATACAACGAAATTTAGGAGGGGGGGCTCCCCTGGTGCTAGGAAAAAAGACTAAAAACAAGAGGTCCAAGGGTAAAATAAAAAAGGGAAAAGAGCTGGTTTACATAAATAAAGGCTATGTACACTATCTACTATACTATACTACTATACTATACAAATAAAACACTGTGCTGTACTCTATGCTATGCTATAAATATCCTAACATTTCCTATCTCTGAACCTTATGTACACAAGGGTTGTCATATTGCACATAGTATTGTTGCACATAAAGTGAGCAATACAATAATAAATATCAGGATGTATATAGTTGGTATGCAGAGTGTTCTCTCCAAGCATAACCATTAGTAGGAATGCTCTATTCAGGGCCAAAGATTGCAATAATATTAGCAGCAAAAGGAACAATCTGCCAAATAAGGACAGATTCTCATGAGGAGGTGGACCATGATGATAATTAATGTTCCTCGCCATCATCATGTCCTTATTTGGTTACGTTTTTTTATTTTTATTGAAATGGTGATTAATCTGACCACTCGTGGTTTGGTTTGGCTTGGCACCCCCGGAGCAAATTATTATTCCAGAATGTCCCACTTGCAGTTTCCCAAAACGGTCAAGAGGGGTCGCTGTGTTCCCCCACTCCCACTGCGCCTGCGCGGCCACTCTAATAACGCCAGCTGAACATGGCGGACAGCGCAAGCGAGAGCGACACTGATGGAGGAGCGGGTTTAATAAACAGTTCCGCTGGCCCACAATCTTCCTCTTCCAGCAAACCAGGCGTTGTCATCTCCCCGTTTCGTCTGGAGGAACTAACCAACCGGCTCTGCTCACTCCAGCAGGAGAACAAAGTGCTTAAAATCGAGCTGGAGACGTTCAAGTTGAAGTGTAAAGCCTCGCAGGAGGAGAACCAGGAGCTGCGTAAAGCCAGCGTCACCCTGGTGAGTAACAACAGCCAATCAGATCAAACACTGTTGTCCAACAGCCAATCAGATCAAAACACTGTTGTCCAACAGCCAATCAGATCAAACACTGTTGTCCAACAGCCAATCAGATCAAAGCCAGCGTCACCCTGGTGAGTAGTAGCACGTTAGCTGCGTAAAGCCAGCGTCACCCTGGTGAGTAACAGCCAATCAGATCAAACACTGTTGTCCAACAGCCAATCAGATCAAAGACTGTTGTCCAACAGCCAATCAGATCAAAGACTGTTGTCCAACAGCCAATCAGATCAAAGCCAGCGTCACCCTGGTGAGTAGTAGCACGTTAGCTGCGTAAAGCCAGCGTCACCCTGGTGGGTAACAACAGCCAATCAGATGAAACACTGTTGTCCAACAGCCAATCAGATCAAACACTGTTGTCCAACAGCTAATCAGATCAAAGACTGTTGTCCAACAGCCAATCAGATCAAAGCCAGCGTCACCCTGGTGAGTAGTAACACGTTAGCTGCGTAAAGCCAGCGTCACCCTGGTGAGTAGTAGCACGTTTCTGCGTAAAGCCAGCGTCACCCTGGTGAGTAGGAGCACGTTAGCTGCGTAAAGCCAGCGTCACCCTGGTGAGTAGGAGCACGTTAGCTGCGTAAAGCCAGCGTCACCCTGGTGAGTAGGAGCACGTCAGCTGCGTAAAGCCAGCGTCACCCTGGTGAGTAGGAGCACGTCAGCTGCGTAAAGCCAGCGTCACCCCGCCCCCACCTGTGGTGTATGTCCCCACCTGTCCTACCCGCTGTACATACCTTATGTTTTGTTGTATTGTTCTTCCCATGATGGATGTATGTTTATCTTGTAGATAGTAATAGTTATTTGTCTGTATTATCTTGTAGATAGTACTAGTTTTTTTGTCTGTCTTACATGTAACGATGAATTGAGAATCAAGGACCCCAATTGAAATAAGCCAGTTGCTGATACTAAGGCAGTTACTTCAAGAAGAAGTAGTAGTACTAGTAGCCTGCACCATTATGATAGCTAACTGGATGAGCTAAAAGAGTACTGTCTTTTGGTTAAGACACAAAAAGACACAAAGCCACAACATCATTGCTGGCATAGACAGCTTGACTGACTCACATTTAAGTGATGTAGTTGCAGTGTTTCCTCCAGGAATTTTTACAATGGTGGCGGGTAGTGCTGGCCAGCGATTTTTTCGCGTGCACGCGCATGAAACGCGCACGCGCGCTCAAAACAACGACGTAATTTCAGCCAAAACTCGAAAAAAAATAAAATGTTTTCCTGTACTTCTCCCGTGTGTCTCTTATTGTCTGTGTCTGCATGTTTTTCCAGCATGTAATTCCGTTGTCAATAAAAACAAAAACACTGATCTGACGTTTTTTTTCACAACGTTATTACTTGTCACTTTCAGCCCAGGAGGGAGTTAGCGATTAGCGATGTTTAGCTTAGTTTAGTTTAACAGAAGTATCTTCACTTTTAACATGACTTCCCGTGGTCGTAGAGGGCTGGTCGACGGCTTAAAATGACCGTGTAAACCTGTAGACCTTATCCAGCTATAGTCTTGTGTTTCTACCCCGGGCATAGCCGGTGTTATTCACGGACAAACACTCCTGTTAGAGTGGTTCTAGTACACTGGACATAGGTAACACATAGAGAGGCTTCTCCTCTCTCTCTCCATCCTACACTACACTACACTACGCATCCTATACTACACTACACTACGCTAGCTCGCGGTGTTCGGGTGACAGCCAGGGCGCGTTCGTAAATACGCTCTGGAAATCTGATCAGCACTCACGGAATGCCTCTTGTCCAATCAAATGACTTGGTCCCTTTATGACGTTGAACCCAGTGTGCGCTCCGGGGCTCTCAGAGCGAATTTACGAACGCAGCCTCAAGTTCAATACTCGCGACACACACGGACTGGTCCAGTTTCAGCGCTTGTGGGTGTGTCTAGCGCTGTGAAGGTCTGAAAAGCGGCCTAAATTTTTTTTTTTTTTGGGGTTGAGAAATCTGAATGGTGGCGGAGGAAATTCCATCGTGGCGATCCGCCACGATGAAATGCATGTAGAGGAAACACTGAGTTGAGCATTACCGCCCGGTCTTAAACCGAGCTGGGCAAAGCACTGCACTCTTACACGGTTTCACTTTTTGATTTAGCCTGCTAGGAGACTGTTTGTAAACAGTCTCAGGCCATGGGGTGATAGGGCCTTTTCAGCCGCAGCCCCGTCCCTCTGGAACGCCCTCCTCCCCAACCACATCAGACAGGCCAACACCCTGCCAACATTTAAACAGGCCCTCAAAACCAAACCCACCTCTTCAAGCTTGCCTTCACCGGTTAACCCTCTCCCCCCCTCCCCTTCCCATGTGTCCCCAGCACTACCTTAACGTTTTTGTGTCTTTTTATTATTACTACTCGATCTTTTCAGTTTGTAAAGCGTCTTTGAGTGTCTAGAAAAGCGCTATATAAGTCTAATGTATTATTATTATTATTATTATTATTATTATCATCATTATTATGCTTCCACTGCTGAGAATGTGACTTAGGCTACCACGTCACTGTGATCCTGTGAGGTGATTTTGTTTTGAGAGAGCCATGGTGAAATGGAGTCATCTGATCTTATTCTGTTTCACTGTCTTGACTTATATAGTAGAACACATCGTAGTAACAACAGCCACTGTTCGGCAAGACAACAAAGACTAGCCTGCATTTCAGACTGGACATATTTGACAGTGTTCTCCAGCCTACTCTTTCCTTCAGCCTCTGTCATCTGCAAGGAGAACAGAAATGTTTAAAAATGCAACAGGTCTCTCTCAATTGCAAGTTGCAATTCAGTCTTTAAGAACCAATTTGACTAAGTGATTGTTATGGGGAGAGCCCTTCCCTTTGGCAGACTTTTATCAGTAAATCCAGGTGGCACCTGAATAGTCATTCAAGATATAATGTAGGCCTAATATTGACATTCAAATCCAGTCTTAAAACAACACACCTTTTCACAACGGTTTATTTGCTTTGATCTGCTGTATTCTGTATTTTGTTTGCTGTTATATCTGACTTTGCTGTTTTTTATCTCACTATGCTTTGTTGATTTCATAATGTTTTGGTATGTGGTTTTAACTGTCTTGTAAGGTGTCCTTGAGAGCCTTGAAAGGTTCCCATAAATAAAAATGTGTTATTATTATTATATAGGTATATAATATATGTAGGTGTATATGTTACGGTACATGTGGGAATACGGTACATGTGGGAAAACTAGGGTTAGGGTTAGGTGCTACGTCGACTTGGTACATCCTGGCATGTCTAATCCTAACCCTAACCCTAGTTTTCCCACATGAACCGTAACATATATCTAGACAACATGCTAATAAAACTATAACTGACGACGGCAGTTTGTTTTCCTATGTGCTGGTCACTAACAGGACTTCTTCATTTGTTCCCCAGCAAGCCAGAGCAGAACAAGAGGAGGAGTTCATCAGCAACACTTTATTCAAGAAGATCCAGGCGCTGGTGAAGGAGAAGGAGACCCTCGCTGTGAACTATGAGAAAGAGGAAGAGTTCCTCACCAACGAGCTCTCCAGGAAACTCATGCAAGTAAGAAACAACAGATATTTGTCAGAGATCGACATCAAGTTCTTGTCTGAAATGGAGACTTGGGGCGCTTAGGTGGCGTAGCGGACTGAGCGTTGACCATGTGACCGCAGGATTCCCGGTTCGATTCCGGCCGCGGACATATCCTGCATGTCATCCCTTCTCTCTCTCTCACCCAGATCCTTACATACATATCCTTCTTGTCAAATCCCTGTCAAATCTCTACTTTCTCTTTCACAATAAAAATGAAAGTGTGAGTGGGACTGCGCCACTCAGAAAGAATAGCTTTGAAATGGAGACTTGTAAAACCTTGTCAGTGTGGTCACAGCAGTCTCATTCTCACCAATGTCCTTAACTGTTCCTACAATATACTGTATTCCTACAGTCTGAATGGATTGCGTGTCAGGGGTCAGGACTTGCTGTGAACCGGTAACGTTACTCCGTTGCGCGCAGTTTGAGTCAATGGGCCGTCAATACTACCTCTGTAGGGTCAATACTACCTCTGTAGGGTCAATACTACCTCTGTAGTTTTCTTTTGCTAACGTTATTGTATTCCGTGTCAGAGCAGCTTCTCTTAGATACACCGAGTCTATATTAACCATGTTGGTTCATCAATAGGATAGGGTGTATACCTAGTAAGGATACGCTCTAGAAACCTGAACTCTCTCTCTCCTCCAGTTGACCTCTCTCTCTCTCTCTCTCCTCAGCTGCAGCATGAGAAGGTTTAACCTCTCTCTCTCTCTCTCTCCTCCAGTTGACCTCTCTCTCTTTCTCTCTCTCCTCCAGTTGACATCTCTCTCTCTCTCTCTCTCTCTCTCTCTCTCTCTCTCTCTCTCTCTCTCTCTCTCCTCCAGCTGCAGCATGAGAAGGTGGCCCTGGAGCAGCACCTGGAGCAGGAACAGGAGTTCCAGGTCAACAAGCTCATGAAGAAGATCAAGAAGCTGGAGAACGACACCATCGCCAAGCAGCTCACGCTAGAACAGGTACGCTAGAACACCTGTGTGGAACAGGTACGCCAGAACACCTGTATAGAACAGGTACGCTAGAACACCTGGATAGAACAGGTACGCTAGGACAGGTAGGGTAGGACAGGTATGGTAGAGCATTACTTGTAAATGAAGTAAATATCATATCCATTCCATTTGAAACAAGTGATATTCCCTTCGTTTGAAGTAGGTCGTGCTAAGGCATTGGTCCGAAGTAACAAGTTCACTTGTCCGAAGGAGAAGTACCTGAAAAAACACCTAGAACAGGTATGGTAGAACACCATAGCTCTACCATACCATATCTTGAGCTCTCGGACAAGTAAAAGATAAGTTCACTTGTAAAAAATAAATAAATAAAAATAAATAAAAGAAAGCTTATTGTCAAGCCCTGATCAAGATGTTTGGATTTTAAATCAAACAATTACAATGTAGTTAAAGTTAAAGTTAAGATTCTCAGGCTTTTATTTGATGGTGTTGGTGTCCATGTTGGTTTCACCATGTAGAAGTGACAGCACTTGTTATACATACTAGGGCACAGAGAGGTCGACAGTCCTTTGCATGCAATAACTGCCTGAAGCCTGAGACCCATTGACCCTGTCCTTGACCTCCGTTGACACCTTCGGTCTTAACCGTCGTCTCATGTTGACATGCCGACAGCAGACTTGAAAGGCAACGCAAAGCCTATACTTAAACACTAGACAGTGACAGCTCTCTTATGCTGCACGAATGTTGACAGAACAGACCTGACTAACCCGTCAAGCCCATTGTCACATTACTATTGTTGCCCTTATTTTTAGGTGGACTAAATATATAAAAGTGTCATTTCTAAATGGTAAAAACCACAAATAAATACATTTGTGAATGTACACAAATACCCTAGAATAAAAGCTGAGAATCTCAACTTCTCAGCTTCGTAGTAATCGTTCGATTTGAAATCCAAATGTTTGGCGTATAGAACCAAAAAAAGACAACATGCTTCTGTCCCGTGACTAACTCTCCTAATGAATTGATTAGATTTATTGTCCCCAGGGGGAAATTCATTTTCACACGACTGTACAGTATACATAGTATAGTCATACAACACCGTGTAACACAGACAACAACAGACAGTACTACACATGACAGACACACAAGTACACACACTCAGCGCGGTCTGTTATTTAAGGCAACAATGGCTGCGGGGATCAGGCTTAGTGTTGTAGAGACTTAATTTTTCCTAACGTGAGAGTACTCCAGACTCTGTGTTGAGTACCTTCTTATCAGACCTGGTCTGCCTGTCCCTTAGCCTAGCTAATCTAATAGGTTAACAGCAGCAGGGCTTACCCATACAGGGATTATCCCTACTGCAATCTACTCTAGGTCAGAAGAGGTTGAGAGACCTTGAACCTGTACTGAAGGATCTGCCCCCCCCCCCCCTCTCTCTCTATCTCATACACTGTATAAGTTTAATAGTTCATATGTTTATATGTTTATAAAAGTACATAGTTACATGCTAACTCCCCCCTGTCTATATACCCTGCTGTGACTAGGCCATATAGTGTATATTAGTAGTATATACGTTTACATAATAGATACATACTCAGATTTCTACCGATTACTTTGAGGTATATCCCCCTATTTGTGTCTGTCTGTCTCATTCTTGTTTTTTATTATCTTGGACAGTGTTTTGTTTGTTAGCACCTAGGGTTTGCATTTCAATTCCGTTGTACCCGTACAATGACAATAAAGATCATTCATTCCTTCCTGTCCCCTCTGTAGCTGCGACATGACAAGATTGACCTGGAGAACACCCTGGAACAGGAACAGGAAGCGCTGGTCAATCGCCTCTGGAAGCGGATGGACAAACTGGAGGCAGAGAAAAGGTCAGTGGCGTGGAGACACACTCAGTCATGTGACATGTACCTTAACTGCTCCTCCTGAGACATCTACTTACCCCCAGCACTGCGTCTCCTGAGACACCCGCTTTTCCCCTTTACTGTGTCCCCTAAGACTTCTACTGCCCCCCTTGTACTGTTTCTCTGTTTCTCAAGTGTCTATATAAACAAACAGTTTTTTCCTTCTATCACTGAGACTGCCAGAGGCCCCTGGCCTGAGCTAGATTACTCTTCCTGCTGCAACTGACGAACTGATGATTCACTTGCTTAGTCAAATGTATTGATTGTAAAGTCGCTTTGGAATAAGGTGTCTGCTAAATGCCAAACATGTAAATGAAAAACAACACCTGACACTCTACAGGGCTGTCCAGTTTCCCTGTAACATCACACTGCTCCAGTCACCTGTGTTCATGGTGCCATAGGAGGAAGTAGTTGGACTCTTAGACTGAAATGATTCATTCTACTCAGTCCTGGAAGTTTCTGTAAAAGACTTTCATTTTGTTGATGTCATGTTTTTTTTCCCCAGAAACCTCCAGGAGAAGCTGGACCAGCCAGTGTCCGCCCCGCCGTCGCCCAGGGACGTCATCTCCATGGAGATCGACTCGCCGGAGAACATGATGCGGCATATCAGCTTCCTGAAGAACGAGGTGGAGAGGCTGAAGAAAGGCCTACGCACCGCCGAGTCCCAACGTGAGTGGACCAGCTCCTAACCCTGCTCTGGAGTCTAACCCTAACCCTAACCCTGCTCTGGAGTGGACCAGCTCCTAACCCTAACCCTGCTCTGGAGTCTAACCCTAACCCTAACCCTGCTCTGGAGTCTAACCCTAACCCTAACCCTGCTCTGGAGTCTAACTGAAATAATAATAATAATAATAATAATAATAATAATTCATTGTATTTATATAGCGCTTTTCCGGGGCTCAAAGACGCTGACAGTATGGGAGAAACAGAAAACACAGAAACGACAAGCAACAGATAACATGAGCACATAGAACACAGAGTTAACGAACAGGGAACAAGTAACGCAGCAATGTCCAGGGGGGGAGGGGGGTGGCAGGGTTAGGGGAGATGGTTAGGGGTAGGGGAGGTTGTATGCATGTCCAGGGGGGGGAGGGGGGTGGCAGGGTTAGGGGAGATGGTTAGGGGTAGAGGAGGTTGTATGCAGGGGAGAACAGGTAGGTTTTGAGGTGGGATTTAAAAGTGGAGAGTGAGGGCGAGTCTCTGAGTGGTTGAGGGAGAGAGTTCCAGAGGCAAATAGTGGTCAGAAAAATCCTTGCAGTCTAAAATGCTTATTTCATGTCGATATTGCATAATGGTATTTAATGAAATGCGTAATGAGGTTCGCAGCAGCCTGTCGCCTGTCTGAACCTCCATATCCCAACCTGAAGTTGAATGTTTTTTTATCTGGTGTCCATGTTGTATTTATCCATGACCACTAGATGGTGCTATTGCATTTAGGAACTGTCAGAGGGAAAGGAAACACCTTAATAGTCAAGCAGGGGGCTGATGAAATCCAGAGCTATTTTTACCTCAGCCAACCTCATCTGATCTTTTTTGGCCATTGTTGTTGGTTTCACTCACCAAAATGAAAGGATATGGTTATCCTTTTGAAATGGAAACGTCATTTAGTCGTTTTTTCTCCTCCAACTTGAACTGAATACGACTCCCCAAGTTTTGAGGAGCGCTTGATGTGGCAAGCCAAGTTTATTTGTATAGCACATTTCATACACCAGGGGCAATTCAAAGTGCTTTACATACATTATTTAAAAATACAGCAAGAGGAGCATGGTAAGAAAATAAAAATGACAATGAATAAAAGCAAATAGAAGAAGAAAATATATTTTAATACCATTTAATAAGACAATAGTTAATGGATAAAAGACATTGATAGAAGTGTTTGTGTTTAATCATAACTGCTGCGGTATCGGTTTGAATCTTAGATTTAAAAATTTTAAGGGTTTGGGCCTGGGTTTGATTTCTTCAGGGAGTTTGTTCCAGGAGCATGCAGCAGCGTGACTGAAAGCTGCTGCACTGTGTTTTTTTATATGTACTAACTGGTGTGTGTGTGTGTCTGTGTGTGTGTCTGTGTGTGTGTGTGTCTGTGTCTGTGTCTGTGTCTGTGTGCGCGTGTGTGTGTGTGTGTGTGTGTGTGCAGACGTGGAGAAGCGGGCCCAGTACGAGGAGGAGGAGCGGCACATGCGTGAGGAGAACGTGCGTCTGCAGAGGAAGCTGCAGAGGGAGATGGAGCGCAGGGAGGCGCTCTGCCGCCAGCTGTCTGAGAGCGAGTCCAGCCTGGAGATGGACGACGAGAGGTAACCCCCGGCAACCCCCCCGGCACCAACACTGCCCCCCCCCGTGACCCCCCGTGACCCACAACACTGCCCCCTGACATACACACTTTACATCCAACAGACTCACTGAAAGAAAACAAAAACAGGGTCCTTGAAATCCTTGAAAGTTTGTGAATTTGAGTCAATGGGTCATTGAAAGTGCTTGAATTCCCCCCCCCTCTCTCTCTTTCTCTAAAATATATGTATATATTATTCCAAAAAAATGTACTTAGCTCGTCAACTAGTTGCCGTGTTGGGTCCTTGAATTTGAGGGAATTGAGTCTTGAAAGGTGCCTAAAAGGTGCTTGAATTTGATGTTTCAGTAGGTGTGGGAACCCTGCCCCGGCATCAACACTGCCGCCCCCGTGACCGCCTGTCAAACGCAACACCGCTGTACTCAGCCTCAGAGCACCACTGCCCCCTAACGTGCACACTTTACATCCAACAGACTCATTGACCCAGGTCCGCTGTGAGCTCTAAAGCATTGGTAGAACAGAACAGGATCAGCAGCTCAGGGAGCTCAGCTCTGAACTGTTGTTGACGACATTCCAACGAGATGGTGAAACCGTGTTTGTCTCCCCTGTTGTTGCTGAAGGTATTTCAACGAGATGTCGGCTCAAGGCCTTCGCCCCCGGACCGTGTCCAGCCCCATCCCCTACACCCCCTCCCCCAGCTCCAGCAGACCCATCTCCCCTGGTACGTCCCCCCCCCCTCTCTCTCTCTCTCTGAAGGTCTGTCTCTCTGTCTCTGTCTCTCTCGGTCTCTCTCTCTGTCTCTGTCTCTGTCTCTCTGTCTCTGTCTCTGTCTCTCTGTCTCTCTCTTTCTCTCTGTCTCTCTCTCTCTGTCTCTCTCGCTCTCTCTCTCTCTGTCTCTCTCTCTCACTCTCTCACACACACTCTCTCTCTCTCTCTCTCTCTTACTGTTACATGTGATTGTCAATAATGGACCTATCGCTAAGCCACGCCCCCTTTGAAAACTCAGACAAACAAACAACGCTTCACTGACAGTGACTGACTGACCGACCGTGACTGAATGACATTCAATGACTTACAATGGCGGGAGTTGGCAAATTTCTGATTTCTGATTTACCACAGCAAGTACTTTTTTAAAGATGACAAGAATATTTAGTCTAGAAGCTTTTCACCGTCATCTGCCTGTAGTTACTTTTGCTGTGCTATAATTGGACAATTTCTATTTTGGGGCGTGGCTTAGCGATAGGTCCATACCTTTTTGAAACTGTTGAAGTAAGTTCAGAATCACTTTTATTACATCTCACTGTACACGTAAACAACAGTAAAACTCCTTGGCTTTGCTTCCTCAACATTGGCATTGCAGCATTCAGATACAAAATCACAATAATAATAGTTAAGTAAAATAAGTAATCCTGCAGTAATAAAGTGATGGTTACTGTGGCTTCAATGGTGCCAAAATCCTGTGCAAAGTACGCTGATGTGAAATGCAATATAATACAGTAGGGTAGTTATGTCATTAAAGTGTGGTGTAAGACGCACTGCCTAGGTGAACAGCTTTTCTGCGTGATGTTGTTCTTCTGATTGGAATATGCTTTGTGTTGACCTTGAATGGACTTGATCCTGTGTTGAACCTTGCTAGGATGCAGCATATACAGTACGGTAATGGACACACATATTGTCACCCCTGCACTTCTGTCAAATAATGCACCACCTCTCCCAGAAAACTGTTGCAATTACAAATGCTTTGGTATTCACATGTTTATTTATTTTGTTTGCATTGGAACAACACAACAATAGAGGAAAAAAAGCCAAATCTGATCATCGTTCCACACAGAACTCAAAAACTGGACTGGACGAAATTATCGGAAAGAAATAATTGTATTTCAAGCATGTAACGCTCCTTCATTTGTATTCAAACTCACCTGTGGCAAGTTACAGGTGCTGGCAAATGTAGAAGTCACACCTGCAACCAAGTTAAAATGGAGAAAAGTTGACTCAACCTTTGTGTCTGTGTGTACCACAGTGAGGCTCAAGAAAAGAAAGAAGATGATGCTCGCGAAAAGAAAGAAGAGCAAAGAATTGTCTGAGGATTTGAGAACCAAAATTGTTCTGAAGCACGGACAGTCTCAAGGCTACAAGACGATCTCCAGAGACCTTGACGTGCCGAGGTCCACCGTGCGCAGCGTCATCAAGAAGTTTACAGCCCACGGCACGGTCGTAAACCTCCCTGGACGCGGACGCAAGAAAAAAACTAAATAAATCATGAATAAGTGATGAAAGATTG
>NC_137681.1:3097448-3114948 GCF_963989245.1 Nansenia antarctica | reverse complement strand
GTTGAAGGTCAGAAGGTATAGTGAGTTGAAGGTCAGAAGGTATAGTGAGTTGAAGGTCAGAAGGTATAGTGAGTTGAAAGGCAGAAGGTATAGTGAGTTGAAAGGCAGAAGGTATAGTGAGTTGAAGGTATAGTGAGTTGAAGGTCAGAAGGTATAGTGAGTTGAAGGTCAGAAGGTATAGTGAGTTGAAGGTCAGAAGGTATAGTGAGTTGAAAGGCAGAAGGTATAGTGAGTTGAAAGACAGAAGGTATAGTGAGTTGGAAGGCAGAAGGTATAGTGAGTTGAAGACAGAAGGTATAGTGAGTTGAAGGTCAGAAGGTATAGTGAGTTGAAAGGCAGAAGGTATAGTGAGTTGAAAGGCAGAAGGTATAGTGAGTTGAAAGGCAGAAGGTATAGTGAGTTGAAGGTCAGAAGGTATAGTGAGTTGAAGGCAGAAGGTAGTGAGTTGAAGGTCAGAAGGTATAGTGAGTTGAAGGTCAGAAGGTATAGTGAGTTGAAAGGCAGAAGGTATAGTGAGTTGAAAGGCAGAAGGTATAGTGAGTTGAAGGTCAGAAGGTATAGTGAGTTGAAGGTCAGAAGGTATAGTGAGTTGAAGGTCAGAAGGTATAGTGAGTTGAAGGTCAGAAGGTATAGTGAGTTGAAGGTCAGAAGGTATAGTGAGTTGAAAGGCAGAAGGTATAGTGCAGGGGTCCCCAAACTACGGCCCGCGGGCCGAACACGGCCCACCCCACACTTGGACCGGCCCTTTGAACAACAACATTTCTAACTGCAATTGCGGCATTGCGCCGACGTGGTGGCGGGGGCGCTGTTTCGCAAATAAGTTAGCTTTCGTGTTTGCTAGCGAAATAGCTGATAGATGATGTTGACTGCTCAAGGAGAATACATATTTGAAAGTACAGAATGCCTGAGAGCATTATATTGCATTATATTACATTACATTTTGAATGGTCATCTGGTGCCTGAATATTGTGTTTTCCTTTACATAAATAATGAAATTTCCACCATAAATTGATGCAGAAAGGGCACAAATTGCATCTAAATTCACCAGAATGCAAGAAATTAAGTGTTTGATGCTCGTTTAAGGACCCCCAGACAGCCCTGCTTCATGGGTCCCCCCGTGTATGATGAGGGTCCTCCCTCAAGTATCAGACTGTAAAACTGATTATATTTCATTGACATATCACTATAGGTATAAATTCCATCCAAATTCAACTGTTTAGACTTTGTTTGCATCCACCAGTGCTCTCCTGCGCGCAATTGCTTTGCGCAACCGCCTCCATTCCACTCCGTTCCATATTATTTTATGTTAGAGACCGACTCAGGCCCCCCATCACAGAAAGGAAAAATGATGTGGCCCTCACAGAAAAAAGTTTGGGGACCCCTGGTATAGTGAGTTGAAAGGCAGAAGGTAGTGAGTTGAAAGGCAGAAGGTATAGTGAGTTGAAAGGCAGAAGGTATAGTGAGTTGAAGGCAGAAGGTATAGTGAGTTGAAGGTCAGAAGGTATAGTGAGTTGAAGGTCAGAAGGTATAGTGAGTTGAAGGTCAGAAGGTATAGTGAGTTGAAAGGCAGAAGGTATAGTGAGTTGAAAGGCAGAAGGTATAGTGAGTTGAAGGTCAGAAGGTATAGTGAGTTGAAAGGCAGCGGAGGATCGGAGAGTGCGAGAGGGAGTGTAGGTGTGAAGGAGTTCAGAGAGATATGAAGGGCCTTGAAAGTGAGGAGCAGAATTTTGAAATCGATGCGGTATTTAACCACCAAATGTCAACACGCACATCTTATATCGAGTATTGTTGTTAGGAAAAGGTAAAAGTGTTACTGTCGCTGTCATTCTGTTTAGTAATGAATGTGGAAGTGGAATTCATCAGGTTCTAAAACATGTTAATGGATTCGACAATGTTAAAGCTGAATTTTACTCAAGGCTGTTTCTTATATCAGCCCACCATCGATATGGTCCTGAAATATAACGACTGTGCATAGAAACATGGATCTCTTAGTCAGGAGCTCAGGTTAACTTCCTGTTATAGTATCATTGTGTCAATACATCTCATTATGACATCATGCCACTGTTCCAGGAAGTCGTTCCATGCTTGCTATAAGGATATCTATTCGGTTGTTAAGTCGTGACGTATCGACCAGGCGATAAAAATAGACGTTTGACGTCAGACTTAACAACCGAATTAGGCTCTTGTTGTGCAAAATAATTATATTTCAGTCAATGGTGAGCTGATGACAAATATTAAATAATAATAATTTTAAAAACATTCCAGCTTAAATAACACCTGTGATTTACACATAGAAATGTCTTAAAATACACTATGTGAGTCGCTTGTGACTGTAGCTTAGAAGTTAAGTCACGTGGACTGGGGTGGTCCAGTGGTCTAGCACCGCTGTCTACAGTGCACACATATGCCCATGTTGGCATGGGTTAGAATCCGGCCCATGACCTGCTGACATGCCCTCTCTCCCTTCTTCTCCTTGCTTTCCTGTCTGTCTTCACTGTCTCTGACCAGTAAGGTGAAACATATGAGTGGGACTGCCCCACTAAGAAAAAAAAGGAAGTTAAGTCACTCCTCTACCCTGCCCACCAGTGTATCTCCAGGGTTATACACACACTCACACACACACACACACACACACACACACACACACACACACACACATACACAACAACAACACACCAAAGGTCATTAGATTCAGATGGGGCTAATTGATTGTTTACTTTCCCTCTGGTTGTTTCATGCAGTGTCGATTATAGATCGGCCTCAGCCAGCAACGGTGTTGTTGTGTTCCCTTCATGCTGGTATGCTTGCCTTGCCTTGCCTTGCCTTTGAGCAAGTTCATAAGTAAACACAACTGCACATGATTCCCAGTGACTCAGACTAGAGAACATGCAATATCAGAGTTTCCCTTCGACATTGTTGCTACCCTGCAGCTCCCAGCTCCAGCTCTTTCCACCCTTATCCTAAAAAGGAAAGAATGCTGAACCCACACAAACAACAAGGCCAAATCCAGATTAGGGTTAAGATTGGTGCACATTTCTTTCCTCTCGGGGGCCACATTTCCAAGAGCAATATCCCAACTCCTCGTCACTGAAGTCTGCCACATCACATCCAGGTTAAGGCGCAGCTTAGAGGCGATGACCTACAATGCCGTTTTAAGACGCCTTTCTGATTATCAGACATTTCTCCTAATCCTAAACATGACATTTCTTGGGGGCGCTTAGGTGGGGTAGCGGGTTAAGCGACGATCATGTAACCGCAGGGTTCCCGGTTCGATTCCGGCTGCGGGCATATTCTGCATGTCATCCCTTCTCTCTCTCTCTCACCCATCCTTCCTGTCAAAATCTATACTGTCTCTATCAATAATAAGAAAAAAATAACATAACATTTTCTTCTCTCTCCCCCACAGAGACCCTCCCCGAGAAGAAGCAACAGTCCGGACAAGTTCAAGCGGCCCACCCCCCCACCCTCCCCCGTCACGCACCACGGGGTGCAGCTGCCTCCCCCCCCACCGCCGCCGGGGGTCCAGCCCATGGTGGTCCAGTGCAGCACCTCCTCCTCCCAGCATCCTTCACACCAGTCCTGCCAGCCGTAGTGCACGACGGGCTAGCTAGCTAGCGCCTTCCGCTGCTTAGCCAGACTGACCCTGACGCCAGAGAGTCCTCCCAAAAGGCTGTACCCCCGACGTCAACACCGGGAGTGGACTTCCTCCTTCTTGCACTGCGGAACATTCTAGGCTTCACTGTTTATCTATGCCGAATGTGTTTTTGCCCCAGTGCGCAGTCAGGTGTTGTGACATTCAACACTACCCGCCCTCTCTCCCCCCCCCCCAAAATGAATTCTTGTCCGGTTGTATATCCTGGCCGGAGCTTTCTCTGTATACCCGGCGTTGGTTTATTAGAATGTGTCACTTCCAGCTGCGATATTAATGTTAGTTAGCATAGTGAAACGGCAGAATAACTCGACCTTTCACAGGCCTGGCTGAATTGATTTTGAACAACAACAGAAATCCATATGGAGAATCCATATCTTTCTTTTTCATTCTATGTTTATGTTATGCGTGGTGTCCCCCTCACACCATTGGGGTTGTCACTGCCTTCTAGAAACATCTATGCTTCCGCAGTGCTGCTCTGCCCGTGCTAGAGGCATTTACATGTTTGGCATTTAGCAGACGGCTTTATCCAAAGCGACATAGACACAACAAATGTGTCTAAGTCAGTCAGTCATCCATCAGCCATAAGCAAGAGAAGAACTCTCTGCTCAGGCCAAGGGGCTGTTAGCAACCATAATGCTAGAAGAAGAAGAAGGAATTGTTTTATTTTTCAGTCTATAAAAGGTACATGAGAATGTTGAGAGAGAGGGGTGTGTATGGTATACGTGGAGACTTTGGCAACGCTTTGTGTCAAGTAGAAGTGAGTTAGATCTTAGATATTAGATATTTTATCCTCTTGTGCTGTGGTAGATCTGAAGTGCTCTGGACAGACAGATGGACACCATGAGACAGACAGACAGACAGACGGACACCATGCAGGATGGCGCTTGGTCAACATGGTCTTGTGCATTTGACCTTTGCGTGTTCTGCAAGAACAGTCGAGAGACTGGAGTTGCCAACGAGGTTGAGCCTGACAGAGCCTGGCATGGCTCAGCCCTGCCAGATTAGCACATAGCTGGAGAGACTGAGAGAGACTGTATGTATGATTGCGCCACCAATCGTGAATAGAATTTTCAAACGCCTCAATACACACTTCCAATGAAAAGACGTCGACGGTCTGCGGCGGTGCCGGTAGTAGATAGTAGAGAGACAGAGAGAGGTAGAGGCTGTGGTGTTTGCTGTGCGTGGCGCATCTCAACGTTTGCATTTACTTGACTTGTGTCTTGTGGACAAGTCCTGCTGGTATATGTCCTGCTATACTGTGAGAACATGTCCTGGTATACTGAAAGGTTATGAAGGGGGTGAGCTGTAACCCAGGGAGATGAGAGGGTCTGTATCATTACGTTTTTTGACAATTCTGCACCTTATCTTAATTCACATTTCAAATGTTCCGACAAATTGCATTTATACTGGTACCACTGTGATTTATTGTTTTGCAAGGGTTAGACGACGACTGCTTTATGAATTGATTGATTGATTGAAAACTTTATTAGAAGATTTGCAGAAGTAGGTACATGAAAGTACATATTACATACAAGGTCAACTAACAGGATAAAAACCCAAGAAAGCCACTGGCTTATTTCAATTGGGGTCCTTGATTCTCAATTCATCGTTACATGTAAGACAGACAAAAAAGCTAGTACTATCTACAAGATAATACAGACAAATAACTATTACTATCTACAAGATAATGTATAAGAATGATTATACTGTCATTATAAATACTGCTGGCAAGAGGTAGACCAAAATGAGAACACACTCTACATTTTGTTTTCTTTTGCAAGCTTTTGTTGTGAAATCCCAGATGTTGACTGTGTTTGTAACGAATCAGTCCCACGCCTTTCTCTCTGTGGCCATTTCCACATCACCTCCCCCCCCCCTCATCTTCACACTCACCGATGAACGAAATAGCTGAGAACTGTGATTTAACGTCAACCTGAAGCACTTAAAAGCCTATATACTTTAAATCTTTGTTTATGAAATATTGTTGATGTTGATGAATGATGAAATGACAATTGGGATGCATTTATGTTCTTTTATTTCAATGTGTATATTGTGGGAAGGCTTTGTCACTATGTTTGGGGCTGGACATGACATGTATAGCTTTTGCTGTGTTATATATATACTACCCCCTGTACACCATCAGCATACATTTGGCTGAATCCCAGAGCAACGCATGATATTTAGGGGTTTTCAATGTAACATCCTCCATGATTTGATGGTGTTTCAGCCCTATGAACCCACGGCTGCTAGCCCTACGAACCCATGGCCTAGGCTAGCCCTATGAACCCACGCTAGCCCTATGCACCCACGGCTGCTAGCCCCTACGAACACACTGCCGCTAAGCCCTATGAAACCACGACCTAGGCTAGCCCTACGAACCCACGGCCGCTAAGCCCTATGCATGTGGGGATGGGAGAGGTTCTTGGTGAAACACCTCAGCAGTGCCAGGTGGAGCTAGCTATACTGTATTTGCGTCCACATCCTTATTGCTGACAAATCCTCTCATGTTTCCCTGGGTGTGTGTTGGGGGGAGGGGGCTGGCTGGTTTGGGATCGGCCACACACAGCTCTGGGAAACCAGCTGCTCATTGTGTCTTTGTTTTGCATCTTAATGACTTTCTTTTTTGTGTTTGTTTTACATTTGTGTAAATGTACTTAACTTGATTCTATGGAGGTATTTTGTGTGTATATATCCGTTTTTAAACCAGAGCCCATGTTCAAAGAACTGTGTTCCTGTTGTTTCTTTCTAGGTTATTTGTTTTGGTTTTTATTTTCTGGTGACGGTGGTGGTGGTGGGGTGTTTTATTGCTTTTCACGACTGTCAGTCAGCACTGATGAATGTAACGTTTTTTTTTCTCATGTTTTATTGCTCATCATTTAAACGGATAGAAGAACACATTGGAGCCTTAAGTCACTGTGGTGTTGCTATGGCATTATCTAGCTTATCCCCCACATTAAACAATTAAAGCCTTATGTGGTTTAATCAGTGTCCATGGAACCTCCAGTGTCATCATTTCCTATGGGCTAACCCTAACCCTAACCCTCTATCCTTTCCTCTTATAAGTCAGTCTTATTATAGAAATGTTTCCACATGTTATAGTAAGTCAGTCATTATATTATTATTAGTGGTTTATATACAGTTATCCTGTAGCTTAGTCTGGGTTCCCATGTGCTCATGTGGCACATTAGTGTTTTGGAATTAATTCCCATTACATGTTAAATGTGACATTAGATCAAATACTTTCTCCCGTATATCTCCCTTGTCTAAGTTATTAGATTATTAATCATTGTTATTATTATAGTTATTCGTTGATCAGAATTAGACTCCAAAGTCTGTACATTTTTTTTCTTTCTTCTTTCATCCACGTGTGGCAGTATTGTCATGAGGAAACCGGTTCAGACTGGCGCGGGACAGTCTGGTGTACTACACACACACACGCGCACGCACACGCACACGCACACACACACACACACACACACACAGTCTGGTGTACTACAGTCTGTCTGGGGGTGTCAGATGTGGATTTCCAAAGCTGGAGGCTATGCATAATATGCATATTTATTACGAACACGAGTTAGATGTCTCAATTAAATGTCATCCATTTGTGGCTATTTTAGGACGTTTCGTGCGAATGATAATTATGCGCAACATATTTTGGCCATCTAATCATACGAACACGTTTATACATTTCACGAATTCAGCTCTTGTTCTGTTAGATGTATGATCAACATTGAAAGAGAATATCATCGAATTGCATAGATCTACTGTATATCAAAAGGCCGAGAATATAATTTTGGGGGATATACCCTCTTATAAATGTCATCTATTTGTGGCGATGTAGAACGTTTCATGCGAATGACCGCAACATATTTTGGGCATATAATCATACGAACACACGCATCTCACGAATTCATCTCTTGTTCTGTTCAGACTATGAAGATCAACATTGAAAGAGAATATCATCGAATTGCATAGATCTATATCTATCAAAAGGCCGAGAGTATCATATTTCTGGGGGATATACCCTCTTTTAACGGAAGTCTTAAAGAAAGACTTCAAAGGATGGAGACGTCAGCAGCGTGTGATGGTTCAAACAGCTGGAGCGCGTCTATGGAAGCATATAGCTGACCTAATTCAAATGCTAATGCGATATGAGATTGCAATTGCATGTTCCACTTTTGCATGCATTCTTTCAGACAATATTCAAATTCAAATGCAATTCTAATGATTTGCATTTTCATTTTCATGTACCCGATGTGCACATTCGCTGTCAATATTAAAATTATAATGCAAAGCCATTTGACATTTAATTTCCAAAGTCATGCGCTGCTTTGTAGCTGACAAAATTCAAAAGTTCATTCTAATGTGCAAATGACTTTGCAATCCCAAAATAGCATATTCATTTGCCACTTTTGCCTGCGTTATTTCACCCCCCATAACCATATGACTCATCAATACGGTGATCAAGGCAATAAACAAACAATCAAAGTAGGATTACAGACTTTCAGTCTGCCTCCATCCATGTGGATGAACCACCCAAAGGCCTGAGGTGTTGTCGGAGGCATGAATATGATTTAGGGGGTATTTAGTATAACAGGCTGGGTTTATTGTGAGTTTACTTGTTTGTTTATTGCCTTGATCACCGTATTGTGAATTTTGTCAGCTGTAAAGCGGATGTGTTTACTAGAACATGTAAATGCAATTGCGAATCACATTATTGCATTACAATTTGAATATTGACTCAAATAACGCAGGCAAAAGTGGCAAATGAATATGCTATTTTGAGGACCTGGAACAGTTCACGTCGTCGGTTCTGAACCACATAGTGAACTGCACCAACTCAGTCACCGTGGACAAACGGGTCCGGGTCTACCCCAACACGAAGCCATGGATGACTGGGAAGGTCCAAAAACTGATCAATGAGAGGGACAATGCCTTCGCAGGGAAGGGCACACTGCTGTACAGCACCACCAGGGCTAACCTAAAGCGCGGCATCCGGGAGGCCAAGGCAGACCACAGAGAGAAGATTGAGGAATGCTTCCTGAGCAACGACTCCAGGCGGGTGTGGCAGGGGCAGGGGGTTCAGCACATGACAAACTTAGAGCCAACAGGCTCACAGCCGCCTTCTACGCCCGGTTCGACGAGGGGCGAACGGAGGTAACCACAACACAAACACCACTCTCTCCAGCTCTCAGCAGCCTCACCCTCACAGAGCATGAAGTGAGACGCGTGCTGAAGGCGGTGGACCCCAGGAAAGCCTCAGGGCCGGATGGCGTCCTGGGACGGGTGCTGAGGGACTGCGCCGACCAGCTGGCCGGGGTTTTCACCAACATCTTCAACCAGTCCCTGTCCCAGGCCACCATCCCACCCTGCCTGAAAACCTAAACTATCATCCCAGTCCCGAAGAAAAGCACGGTGAGCTGCCTAAACGACTACCGCCCGGTGGCACTCACACCAATCATCATGAAGTGCTTCGAGAAACTAGTCCGGGCCCACATAGTCACACGCCTCCCGCCCAACCTGGATCCATACCAGTTCGCCTACAGAGCCCACAGGTCCACAGAGGACGCCATCGCGACGACTCTCCACTCCACTCTATCCCACCTGGAGAGGGGAAACAGCTACGCGAGACTGCTCTTTGTGGACTTCAGCTCTGCCTTCAACACCATCCTTCCAGACAGGCTAGTGACCAAACTACTAGACCTGGGACTATCACACTCTATATGTGCATGGATCAAGGACTTCCTGTCCGACCGCCCCCAGAGGGTGCGGGTGGGCTCCCACACCTCCACAGCCCTCAGACTCAGCACTGGGTCCCCCAAGGGCTGCGTGCTAAGCCCCATCCTCTACAACCTCTACACCTACGACTTCACCCCCGTCCACCCCAGCAACTCCATCGTAAAGTTTGCAGACGACACCACCGTGGTGGGCTGCATCTCGGGGGGGGACGAGGCAGCGTACAGGGATGAGGTAGAGCAGCTGAGCAAGCTGTGCAAGGTTAACAACCTGCTGCTGAACCAGTCAAAGACCCAGGAAATCATCGTGGACTTCAGGAGGAAAAACTCTGAGGTCCAGCCCCTGCTCATCGACGGAGGGAGCGTGGAGAGAGTCTCAACCCTCCGATTCCTGGGGGTGCACATACAGGATGACCTGTCCTGGAAGAACAACACAGCAGCCATCATCAAGAAGGCACAACAGCGGCTCTTCTTCCTGAGAGTCCTCAGGAAGGACCACATCGGACAGGAGATGCTGGTGGCCTTCTACCGCTGCGCAGTGGAGAGCATCCTCACCTACTGCATCTGCAACTGGTTCTCCAGCTGCACAGCCGCAGAGAGGAATGCGCTACAGAGAGTCGTGAGAATGGCCCAGATGATCACCGGCGCCCCCCTCCCCTCTCTGGAAGAGCTGTACAACACACGCTGCCTCAGGAAGGCCTCCAAGATCTCCAGAGACCCATCCCACCCTGGGTACGAACACTTTGCTCGGCTGGCCTTGAACAGGCGGTACAGGACCATGTTCGCAAGGACAAACAGACTGAAGCTCAGCTTCTACCCCAGGGCCATCCAGGCCCTGAACACAGCAAAGACCTAGGTTCTGGGCCCTGGACAGTCTGGACGGATTGATGGCAGCTGCTGGATTGAAAATCAGGTGTAGTGCTGAGGCACAAATGTGTACATTTCAAGCCTGCAAACTGCGACACTTTAAATGAATGTGCAATAACACTATGTGCAATATGACAACCTTAGGGTACATAAGGTTGCAGAGAATAGGAAATGTTAGAATAGGTATAGCATAGCATAGAGTACAGCACAGTGTTTTATTTGTACAGTATAGTATAGTGGATAGTGTACATAGCCTTTATTTATGTAAACCAGCTCCTTTCCCTTCTTTTTTTTTTCCAGTTTTTTTTCTTTCCTAGCACCAGGGGAGCCCCCCCTCCCAAATGTCGTTGTTTGGTACCTGTACTATATCAATGACAATAAAGACCATTCATTCATTCATTCATCATTCATTCATATTTTGGGATTGCAAAGTCATCTGTACATTAGAATGAACTTTTGAATTTTGTCAGCTACAAAGCAGCGCATGACTTTGGAAATTAAATGTCAAATGGCTTTGCATTATCATTTTAATATTGACAGCGAATGTGCACATCGGGTACATGAAAATGAAAATGCAAATCATTAGAATTGCATTTGAATTTTAATATTGTCTGAAAGAATGCATGCAAAAGTGGAACATGCAATAGGCTAGGTGCACGATCTCCACTACTTCCTGAAAGGCACCTTGCATGAACATATCCTGTCTCACTCTATTGGTTTAATTGATTAATCAGCTGTGCACTGTGTGTTCCAACAGTTTACAGCACAGCTGATTAATCAATTAAACCAATAGAGTGAGAGGATATGTTCATGCCAGGTGCCTTTCAGGAAGTAGTGGAGATCGTGCACCTAGCCTATTGCGTATCACCGAATTGCATAGAGAGTTTGAATTTTGTCAGCTACAAAGCGGATGTGTTTACTAGAACATGTAAATGCAATTGCGAATCACATTATTGCATTACAATTTGAATATTGACTCAAATAACGCAGGCAAAAGTGGCAAATGAATATGCTATTTTGGGATTGCATAGTCATTTGAATTTTGTCAGCTACAAAGCGGATGTGTTTACTAGAACATGTAAATGCAATTGTGAATCACATTATTGCATTACAATTTGAATATTGACTCAAATAACGCAGGCAAAAGTGGCAAATGAATATGCTATTCTGGGATTGCAAAGTCATTTGCACATTAGAATGAACTTTTGAATTTTGTCAGCTACAAAGCAGCGCATGACTTTGTCAAATGGCTTTGCATTATCATTTTAATATTGACAGCGAATGTGCACATCGGGTACATGAAAATGAAAATGCAAATCATTAGAATTGCATTTGAATTTGAATATTGTCTGAAAGAATGCATGCAAAAGTGGAACATGCAATTGCAATCTCATATTGCATGAGCATTTGAATTGAGTCATCTATATGCTTCCATAGCACTGTAAACCCTGAGAGAGAGGAGGAGGAGGAGGAGGAGGAGGAGGAAGTCCTCATAGCGGTTCAGGCAGACCAGAGTGAACAGCTTCTAACCGGTTTTCATTGCGCTTGGCAACAAAAGCCTCTACCTTCTCTTCTGCCGGCACATTCAGAGATGCCACACGAACACAGACCGTGTCAGGGTTACAGGCGCATGTACAGCAGGTTCCTGGTGAGCGAAATGTGCTTTCCGTCATGATCCATCTGATCTCCGGCGCTGGGAAAAGGGCCATCAGGTGTCCATCTCCTCTGCGGAGCAGCTGATTTTGTTCAGGTCACCTCTCCCATCTGACTGTGACTGTCTGCAGGTGCCAGGAAGGAATTGTTAAGGTACATTTTACGTGATTGTTTTGTTAATAATGTAATTGTTTATTGTCTTGTTTATTAAATAGGCAATGCTTACATATAGAGTAAGATAATGGGTATTTATTAAACATGTAGGGTACAGCTTATCAATAATGCACATGTAAAGTCAAAATATTGTTTCTGAGAAACTCTTTGTTTATAATCACGATTGAAAAATACCCACTCGATGATCTAGAGAAAAAAAAGAAAACGAACGATAGTGGGAAATGAGATCTGTATTGATTTCCTAAACTTTGAGAGAGAGAGAGAGAGAGAGAGAGAGAGAGAGAGAGAGAGAGAGAGAGAGAGAGAGAGAGAGAGAGAGAGAGAGAGAGAGAGAGAGAGAGAGAGAGAGAGAGAGAGAGAGAGAGAGAGAGAGAGAGAGAGAGAGAGAGAGAGAGAGAGAGAGAGAGAGAGAGAGAGAGAGAGAGAGAGAGAGAGAGAGAGAGAGAGAGAGAGAGAGAGAGAGAGAGAGAGAGAGAGAGAGAGAGAGAGAGAGAGAGAGAGAGAGAGAGAGAGAGAGAGAGAGAGAGAGAGAGAGAGAGAGAGAGGGGGGGGGTTCCTGTTATCACCCGACGCGCCCGGCGTGACTTGTTACCCGAGTGCGCTCATCTCGCTCGTGCGCCAAAGCGCGCACCACCGCGCACGGCAACAGTTGAGAGGGGGGTTTGAGGAAACATGACGTCAGAGGCTAGGGTCGTTAGGGTCAGAGAACATTTTGTGCATTACCTCACTTGTTTACCTCAACATATACATTCTGAATTATTTTCCATAACACCGTTTTTCCTCCTTCTCTTCCTTCTCTTCTTAGGCGCAGCCAGGACTGTTTGTTGGACTTGTTGGTTTTCTCCCCCCTTGAAACAACCTGTCCTTCAGAATGTCTCAGAGCGGCAGCAGCAGGAAGGCCCTGGACGGGGGTTGGGGCTGGGCCATCGTGGTGGCCTGCTTCATGGCTCAGCTCCTGGCCTACGGCTCGCCCCAGTCTGTGGGCGTCCTCTACCCAGAGTGGCTGCACGCCTTCCAGGAGGGGAAGGGGAAGACCGCCTGGGTGGGATCCCTGGTCTCCGGAGTCGGACTGATAGCCAGTGAGTATAATGTTATAATGGTTTAATAGGGTAGTGGTGGTCTAGTGGATAGTGAGTTGGACTTGTGATCGGAAGGTTGTGAGTTCAAATCCCGCCTGAAACCACACCCTTGAGTAAGGCACTTAGCCCTCAGTTACTCCAGGGGGAATGTCCCTGTAATTCGTAATTGTAAATCGCTTTGGATTAAAAGCGTCTGCTAAATGGCAAAAATTATATAAAGAATTGGGGAGTGTGATTCGATTGTACTGTCGGCCAATGTAATTCTTAATCTGCAGAGATGTATAATAAGAACACTTTAGCTAAGTGAGTAACTGATTTATCGCTTTATTTTTCTTTATCAAATTGCTACTTTGGCACCTCAACTGCAATGTAGGCTACCCAGTGTAGTTGCCACGTAGAAACGTATAATGTATGTCAACAACTTTTAAAACATACTGTACTTATGTCTAGCTAAGTAGAATCTACGATTAAGCATTCCAACAACAATCACATCTTGGCACCATTTGGTTGGAATCACTTCCTGTTGGCTAATCAATACTGGAGGCGTCTGCTAATGATCTATCAGACACAGGCCTACTCTTGGCTTGTCTTAGGTACCAAAGGCATCAATGAAGGGGTCACATAGAAGCTGCAGACATGTGGAACATTGTTATATCATTGTTTCTCCTCCCCTGTGGGCCATAACTCATGAGCTTAGAATGATAAGGTTCTATCTCCGTTTAGGGTAGTTCAGAGATATTGAGCGTCAAAGTTTTTACATTCCATTATGTTTTATGAGATGGAACCTTTGGCCAACAGGGAGTGCAGGCTTTTGTTTGGGCCCAGCACTAGCACAGTGTATTCAGATCCTCAAGGGCTATTGTTAGTTGTTCAGTTGAATGTCTTGAAGAGAGCTTGACTGGAACAAAGCCCTTCACACCAAAGGAGGTCCCCCCAAAACCAGGACTTGAAGAAGAGTCCTTTGATAGGGTTTGACAGATCACCCACTCACATGTGTCACTGTGGAGTAGTCAGTCAGTGCTGTTGTTCAAGACTATTCAACAGTGTTTGGCCCCTGTCATGTTCACACTGAGAGAGACCCAGCAGGATCTTCTCATCCTGTCTCTTTCACCCAATACTGGATTAAGGTCCCTGGGCCTCACGCAGGGTTTAGGATCTTCAAGATTAAGATTTGGGAGATTAGAACCTTCAGAGTCCCAGAGCCTGTCCGAGCAAAGTCAAAGCCTACCCCTGTTACTGTCCAATGTGTCCATACTGCCTTTGTTGATGTCTTTGTCCTCCCCCCTCCGTCTGTCCGTCCGTAGGTCCGATCTGCAGCGCCTGTGTGGTCAACTTCGGGGCCCGGCCCGTCACCATCTTCAGCGGGGTCATGGTCTCCGGGGGTCTGATGCTCAGCGCCTTCGCGCCCAACATTCCCTTCCTCATCTTCTCCTACGGCATAGTCGTCGGTAGGTGTTAGCATGCAGCATGTTGCTGCTTTAAAACTGTTTTTATTAACAGGTCAGTGCTTTAAATATGCCAGGAATTCATTTTAATGAATGAAAGTACTGTACATGGGAGGAAAGCCCACTTTCTGTTGGGAAAATGTAGCGACAAAACTTTGATCGACACTTGCAGGCATCTGCAGCAAATGAATAGCTATTGATGTTTGTTTGTGTTTGTGGTTTACAGGACTGGGCTGTGGGCTGGTGTACGCGGCTACTCTGACCATTACCTGTCAGTACTTCGACAAGAGGAGAGGCCTCGCTCTTGGAATAGTCACAACCGGTAAACCCTCCTGCTTTTGCACCGTTAAACGGGGGAACACCCTTTCCGGAATCTTGTTGTCAGAAGATCATTTGTATAGTGTATTTAGATTAAATTGTAGAAGAACGAGTCTCTCTCTAAACTCCTGTCTTGTTTGTTCTTCTCAGGTACAAGTGTCGGAGGGTTCCTCTACGCCACCGCTCAGAACGAGTTCATCGTACTCTTCGGTCTGGACGGTTGTTTGCTGATCATCGGAGCCGTGGCCCTGAACATCATCGCCTGCGCCGGACCCATGAGGCCCCTGGACCCGCCCGCTTACTATCTCAAACAGAGGGCTGCCGCCCTGGAGCGGGCCGAGGAACAGCTCTACGAGAAGGCACCTGGCGCGGAGGAGCCCGCCAAACCCGTCGTCGTCGTCGCGAGCAGCAGCGCGGAGAAGAACAACGACCTGCTCGCCACTAAAGACGTGCTGCTGGTCACCGTCGTCATCGCCGACACCAAAGACCCGCTGGCCTACGAGAAGAGCCTGCTCAGCTGCTCGGCCCTGGTGCGGCTGATCAAGGCCAAGCGGAAGGCCTACTCCAGGTACGTCCAGTCCACCGCGGAGCTCCTCCAGGACCGGGTCTTCACGGCGCTGTGCGTGGCCCTGTTCCTCTTCAGCCTGGGCGGCTTCCCGCCGCTGCTCTTCATGGAGGACGTGGCCCAGAGCGAGGGCTTGGTGGACGGCGTCAGCGTCATACCGCTGGTGTCCATCACCTCCGTCTGCGCGGGCGTGGGCAAGCTGGCGCTGGGCGCCATGGCGGACATGAAGTGCGTCAACAGCGTGTTCCTCTACGCCTTCACGGTGGCCGGCAGCGGGGTGTCGCTGCTCCTCATCCCCGTCACCGACTCCTACGTGGGCCTCCAGGTGCTGTCGGCGGTCCTGGGCTTCTTCTCGGGGAACTGGTCGCTCACCCCCTACGTCACCACCAAGATCGTGGGGATCGACCGGCTCACGCAGGCCCACGGGATCCTCATGTTCTTCGGCGGGTTCGGGATCATGCTGGGGCCTCCTGTCGTAGGTAAGTCGACGGCTCGCTCCTCCTTCCTTTGAACCGAAATATTCTTCAGCCTCATCTCATCAGTCTTTTGCACTTTCACACATTACTTCAGAGTGAGTCAAACGATCCATATATTGAGAGAAACCGTCTCAAAGTAAGATTAAACCCTGTCCGTCAATAGGTCATGGTCTTGGCTGCTGACGATGTCAACTGTCAGTTGTGAAACAACTTGGTTGGAAGCCCCCGTTGGTCAAGTCAGTGTCACTAACAAAACATCTTGTTGTTGTTGTTGTTGTTTGTTGCAGGCTGGTTCTACGACTGGACAAACTCCTACGACCTGGCGTTCTACCTCAGCGGGGGCTGTGTGCTCCTGGGGTCGCTGTGTCTCTTCCTGTCCGCCCTGCCCTGCTTCAACAGGACCCAGAAGGCCCAAACCACCCGGCCCGACATCGAGTACCCCGACATCGAGTACACCAGCAGCTGTGACAAAGTGGCAGCGGTGGCCTGAAGAAGGGGGTGGACCTGCCCTGGTCTAACGAAGGGAAGGGACACTCTGATGCGGTGGTTGGTTTAGAACAACCTACAATAAGCTGACAAAGGCTTTTACCTCTCAGAGGAGAGGGCTATTACTATCTATTTTGGGGGGTGGAGCAAGAGTCGTCAAATTGAAAGAAAAAAAAGAAGCATGCATAGTATTTTTTTTTTACAACGAGCAGTTCGTTTGACAGCAGGCTGTGTGGGGATTGTTCGATCCGTTTTTACGGCCCCTGGCGATGTTTTATTGTTATTACGGCTTTTGTTTTAAAAGGCTCCGGCAATCCTATGTCGACATGCACCCACGCCAGACGATGTTTACTGTAAGAGTGCGGTAATTGTCACCTGAAATGGGCCGCTAACAAAAATGCCCTCATTTATTGTTTTATGATGACACATCGTAGGAAAGGGGGGGGGGGGGCATCGTCAGGGGGGTGACAGAAAGTACAATAACTACCGTACAACAACAACAAACACAATCCCGTAGTTAGTCTTGTGTCCGATTACATTTCTATGTTGTTGTTTTTTTTACTCTAATGTTACTTTGTATTGTCTTTGTATTTTTTTTAGATCAAGAGTATGTAGGAGTATTCTTTGCTGGCTCTAGTACAATCCACAACTGCCCCATCTTTTTATTGAGTTTTTTTATTTTTTATCTAAGCACTGTTTGTATGTACTGTATCGTTCATTATATTTGTGTGTCGTCAATGTTCTGCCTCCGTTACCCCTTTTGGGGATCGATGACGTCTGTTTCACTTCAACGTGAGGCAGAGGAACAAAGTAGGAATGCACTTTAGCCCAGCAGAACACGGATGCATCCTTCTTTTTTGTGTGTTTTTCATTTCTTTCTAGATTAGTGACCCAGCTACATTATACCAAAGTGCAAACGTATAGTCCACCACTGAAATCTGTTCACGCCATGCCTGGATATTAGATTTGCCATACTAAGTTAAGTGGATCAGAGGACTCAACCTTGTTTCCTACCAGGGTTTTTCAATTCGGTTGTTAAGTCGTTAAGTC
>NC_137681.1:3082448-3092448 GCF_963989245.1 Nansenia antarctica | reverse complement strand
AGACCACACAATGATCACACTCACTGAGATATCCTGTTTATTATGAAGGATCCTGTAACTTCTCTTAGAAATGTTGTTGCTGCCTTTTAACTTCTGATATGAAACGACGGGTAACAACATTATCAAAGGTTCTGGAAACCTGCCCGTCCCCCGTCCCCCCCGGGGTAGAACATAAAGCATTTCTGTCCCAGCAGTTCTGTTTGTTCCATCCAGGCCACCGTCTCCAGGGTTTAGCCACTGACAGATCTGTGTCAGCCCAGTGTTTACATGGCATCACGTCTGCCATCCAGTGAGTCTGGGACCATCCCTCTAACACAGGAGTGTCAAACTCTATTTCATCCCGGGACACATCAGCAGTATGGTTGCCCTCAAAGGGCCGGTTGTAACTGTAGGACTATATAAATGTCTATCAATCTACTCTTTATCATATTACATAATTGCCTCTGCATTCGGACCGCGGGCCTTGAGTGTGACACACGTGCCTTAGAGCCATAACAAGGAAGGAAGCAAAAGTAGGTCAAATATCTGTCTCCATTACAAACACAAGTACTGTACAGTGTATCTATCCACATTGATTGGAAAAGAACCATTTCAGAACATGGTTTGATTGCAGATAATTCAGGATATGTTATTATAACTGATCATAAACATAACAGGAGAAGTAAATTCTCTATAGCCGTTCTATTCAAAACAGGAACACCCTCAACATCCTATCTCCTGGAGAGTGTTCCTGATCTGTGGGTGTGACGCCTCCCACTCTGCCTGCCTATTGGTTGTTGCTGGTTCCGTTGGGAACCTTGGCAGAGTGGGGAGGTCGTCAGGCAGGTGAATAGTGTCACCTGGGTTGAGATGAGGACATAATATTGTGTGTGTATCCTCAGCTCACGCTCTCTTCCTCTGGCTTGGGTTCATGTAGGGTTTTTGGTGAGGTCTCGTGGTACCAAGGTTTTGGGGCCTCTTAGTTTTACACTACATACATACATACATACATACATACATACATACACCCCGTACACATAAAACATACATTCTACACCCATTCACTCATGGCATACATACACTACATATTTTGGATCTTATCCATATTCATATACATATTTATGTTGCTTCTTTACTCAGATAAAACTTAAGTTGTATAATTTAAATGTATGTGTGGACTCCCTTTTTTGTCACTACCTTCGGGTTTGGGACAGTTGTTGTTTTTTTGTTTTTTTTATCATGCTGAGGATTCTTCAGTCATCCAAGTCTTCCATCCGACCTACCAAGAAGGTTTGCACTCATTTTTGAGCTCACCAGTGCACTTTCGTTCCTTTTAACGATGTTCCAAACTTGTTTTGGTAGGTTTAAGGTTTTGGCGATGTTCCCGATCAAATTTTTTCCTGTTAGTACTGCCTCATTCTAACCCTAGGTTGTCCTCATGTTCACAGACACCAAAATCAGAAAACAGGACAGTATGACCTTTGACCTGCCGTGACTCCATCCTCCCGCTGGCTCCTGTCAGCCTTTTTACGACGGTCATGTGTTTCCTCCGGGCGTGACAGTATCCTGCCATGACTGTGCAGAAAACAAGCCCCTTTTCCTCCTGACACACTTTCATCGTTGGTTTTTACTGCTGCTGAACAGAACAGTTGCCTGAGTCCCCCTCCAGCCCTCCATTATTCATGCAGCCAGTCAGAGAACATTAGTCCAGAAAGCTCTCAGTGCTTTTTTTGTTTTTTTACAACGGGTTGAAATTAGGACAGTCGGTTGTTTCTCTTTTTTAAAGATGGCTTTTGAAAGTGAAGCATGCAGTTTTTTGCGCTTTACAGCTGTGTGAAAATGTAAAAGACGCTACGCTTTTTTTTTGTGTTATAAATGTTGTGCGTATCCTTGTAAACAAACGACATGTAGGTTAGGATAAGAACAGCAGGGGCTGAGGTCTGGACCTTGGATGCCCTGGGTCTGGAACATTTCGGAGGAACACTGCACCAGTTCTGTCACAAACCATCATCTATAACCCCCCCCCCCCCAACACACACACACACACACACACACACACACACACACACACACACAGAAACGCTGGCTCAGAGCGGCTGATGAGTAATGGCTTCTATACGTCTCTTCTGATAATGACAAGCTTCTGTGATTTCTACGTCTATCTGGTCGTGGGAAGAACAGACTCAAATATCAGGGAAGAACAGGGTGGGCTTTATGCTATGTGTGGGGAGGCTGTGTTGCAGGAGGTAGAGCTGATAGCTGTCTAATGATCGCAAGGTTGGCAGATCGGCGGTTCGAGCCCCGGCTGGCCACATGTTGAAGTGTCCTTGGGCAAGACACTGAACCCCAAATTGCTCCCAGTGAGCGGGCCGGCCGGCGCCTTGCATGGTAGCTTGCCGCCATTGGTGTATGAATGTGAGTGAATGGGTGAATGAGAGGCTGTTGTAAAGCGCTTTGGATAAAGTCACTATATAAGTGCAGTCCATTTACCACATGTGGGGAGGGGGATGCTCAAACAAGAGCAGAGCTTGCAGAAGAATCTCTAAACGTGGGCGACTGTAACCCACCGTAACACGGATCATTACATCATCACCATCACAGCGAGGTCATTCCTATTTTCAAATTTGATTTAAATCAAATATCGTTGAAGGTGGTGTATATTTTGAACTGATATAGCCATTATATTATGTGATGATTATTGTATATTGGTGAAGTAGCAGTTTTAGCAGTAGCAGCAAATTGCTCACTGTTTCCCATGGAATCAAGTCAAATCATCTCCCTGGAGATTTTCACTCTGCTGATGTCGGCATGACGATAATCAGATTCATTACGGGACGGGAGAGCTTATTCTGCGTTTGTTTATGTCGGTGGTATTACTCACTGAGGTTCAACCTAGCTGATGTGACTGGATGTTTAACATGGTGGGGGGAAATCTTTAATCAAAGAAAAGCAATCTTTGGATTAACCCGTTTTCATTTCATTTTCATGGTGCGTTCGTAAATTAGCTCTGGAAGTCGGAGCTGGTTTCAGCGCGCTCTGGTTTCGATGTCACAGAGCACTCTGAAACCAGCTAATTTACGAACAGTCAAACAATATGTCAACATGGCGGACACCGAGGATAACATTACCATTTTTTCTCTGGCGGTCAACACTTTTGCAGCCGTTGTTGTCTATATTATTGACAGTGAAGATGACAGATGACTTGCGGCCAAAACACACATCCAGCGTCAACCTCATGTGAACCTCAGCGACATATGTGAAGTTATTTTTGGCGCCCATGTTAACGGGTTGGAGCTCGCCTGCTAGAAAGTCGGAGGCTCGCCTATTTTCTCTGTGTGCCGCCCGCCTGAAAATGATCCTACCAACAACATACACTACAGTTTCAATGTCTACATTTCAGCAGGTGAAGACTGAAAACATTGTGTCGGAACCACTTACCATCTCTAAAGGGTTAGGGTTAGAACCACTTACCATCTCTAAAGGGGTCCCTCAAGGCTCCATCTTGGGCCCAACCTTGTTCTTCATCGACATCAATGATGTCGCCAAGGCTGCTGGCAGTTCTCGGATACATCTACAGTTTATGCTGACGACACCATGTTATACTCAGCTGGCCCTTCTCTCCACTGCGGCATCCACTCTCCAACTCAGTCTCACCTCTATCGAGCAGTCATTCAATAACCTCCGACTACTCCTTAACTCCAAAAAGACCAAATCTATTCTGTTCGACCGGGGAAGCAACATCCCCAGCCCCCCCAAGATCTCCTGCGCCGACGGCTCTGAATTGGACTTTGTCACGTCCTATAAATACCTAGGCCTCTGGCTGGACTCATCTCTTTCTTTGACACAATTTATTATTTCAGGGTACCCGAAAGTAATGGGACAGATTGATCAAATGTCCAAATTAAGCACTTATGTCTAGTATTTGGTGGGCAACCCCTTTGCATGTAGGCTAGTAACTGCCTGAAGTGTGTGACCCTTGACCCCACCAGATGCTGGGTATCTTCTCTGATGATACTCAGCTAGGCCTGTACTGTAACAACCCTCTTCAGTTGTTGTTTGTTTTGAGGACGTTTTTTCATCTGAACATTGACTTGGCCAGTCAAGTTCCACCTTTTTCCACCTTTTTCAGGCCCTGAAAAACTCCCTAGTTTCTATGGCGGTATGTTTTGGGTCATTGTTTTGCTTTATGATGTAGTGTCATCCAATGAACTTGGAGGCATCTGCTTCCAGTTGAGCTGACGAGAGGTTTCTGTAAACAGAACCCATTCTGCTGCACTATGAGTCACAGATGAGGTGGTGTGCTGGAAATCTTTCCTTTTTCCCTTTCCTTTTGTCTTGCCATCACTCTGGTATATTAATGTCATCTGTCCAAAATATATTTTTGCAGACCTCTGCTTTTTAGGTACTTTTCTTTTTAGCAAACTGTAACCTGACCACTCTTTTTGAGGATCCACTGGAAGTTTTCCTTGGGTCTGCTGTTTTTTGTTTTTATGGATGTTTAAAACTGTTGACTCTGGCAGGCCTAAGGTTTTGGCTATGTTTCAGATTGTTCAGCCTAATAATGGCAATAATAGCAAATTCCAAATTGAGTTGGAGTTTGGGTTATGTCCTATAAATACCTAGGCCTTTAGCTGGACTCATCTCTTTCTTTGACACAATTTGTTTATTTCGGGGTACCCGAAAGTAATGGGACAGATTTATCATATTTATCAAAAAGAGCTGACGAGATGCTTCTGTAAACATAATCCATTATGCTGCGCTGTGACTCACAGCTGAGGTGGTGTGCTGGACATCTTTCCTGTGGAAGTCTTCCTTGGATCTGCTTTTTTAGTTTTTATTGATGTTTAAAACTGTTGACTCTGGCAAGCCTAAGGTTTTGGCTATGTTTCAGATTTTTCAGCCTAATAATGGCAATGATAGCACATTCCAAAGACAAATCCAAAGCCTAGAATCAATACTACACACTGACGGCTGTCTTATGCTGCACATTATGTGTCAGAACACACCTGACTTACCAGAAACACTCGTCAAGCCACTTGTCCCATTACATTTTGGGTACCGAGGGGGTCTTTTGGTGAAATAGGGGGTCTATGTGAAACCAACACACACATACACAAATACCATCAAATACAACCTGAGAATCTCTCATTCAGCCTCATAGAATCTCTACTTCAACCTCAGAGTAATGTTTTATTTATCAAAATCCAAAATGTGTTGTGTAGAGTGAGTGTAGAGCCAAAAGAAGAAAAATGCGTTACTAACTATCTATAATCTGTATAATATTATAATATAATATCTATAATATGTATAATATAATAATATAATATAATATGTAGAATATGTATACTATTATAATATATATAATATAAGATAATATGTAGAATATGTAGTATATACTGTATATATATATATATATATATATATATATTATAACAGAGGGATGACGCGTCCTTGGCATGTCTCACTGCAGTCCTCGTGTAGCACGTATTGTGTGTGTGTGTGTGTGTGTGTGTGTGTGTGTGTGTGTGTGTGTGTGTGTGTGTGTGTGTGCGTGCGTGCGTGGGCGGGGGGGGTGTGTGTGGGGGGGGGCTGGTCGTGCTCCGTGTCAGATGCTGCAGCGTGTCATCCTGCATGGACCAACGCAATCTGCTTTTCTGAGGCAGGGTGGGAGGTGTGTGTGTGTGTGGGGGTGTGGGAGGAGGGGGGAGGGGGGAGGTGTGTGTGTGGGAGGGGAGGGGTAGGGATGACTCATACTGGGGGAGGAGAGGAGGAGGAGGAGAGGAGAGAGAGTCCCTCCAGGCGACTAGACTGACTCCTTTAGCAGCTGTGTCTGTGAGACAGGCAGACAGACAGACAGACAGACAGGCAGGCAGGCAGGCAGACAGACAGACAGACACACAGACAGCCTACACAGAGACAGACAGACAGACAGACAGACTACACACAGACAGACAGACAGACAGACAGACAGGGGAAACCTGGGAAACCACACTCTAGACACAGCCTACCTGCAGGGAAACCTGTCTGTCTGACCATACCATTATCGACTGTAGATTCTAGCAGATTCTGTACAGCTGACCACTGAAAGACTGCAGCTTGCGTTCAACGCTCTTCAAGAAGCTCTATTCAAGCTTGAACTGGTTCTGAACGCTAGTAAAACTAAATTATTTAAATGTCATTTACGAATACTAAAAATCTTGATCCTGATAGTCTATGTCTAACCACAGTACATGGCTCTGGCATTGAGAGAGTCTCAGAGTACAAGTATCTTGGTATCTGGATAAGCTTCACTTTAGGTGTCGTATTGATAACCTTGTCAGCGAGTTGCGTCAGAAGGTTGACTTTCTGTACAGAAACACATCCTGTTTTCCTTTGTCGTACAGGAAGAGAATTGTGGAAGCGACTGTCCTGTCTGTCTTGGACTACGGTGATGTGATCTATAGATAGATACTATAGATAGATAGATAGATAGATACTATAGATAGATAGATAGATAGATCTTTATTAGGACAGTGCACATTAATGAACAGTCACTTATACAAAGTATGGTATCTATAGACATGCTGCGTCTTCAACGCTAAAACCACTTGACTCAGTCTGTCACTCTTAGATTTGTCACGGGTGCTGATTACAACACTCACCATTGTCTTTTATATAACATGGTTGGATGTTCATCCTTGAAAATGAGGCGAAATAGGCGTTGGTATCGGTTTATTTATAAGGCGTTGCTTGGGAATTTGCCAGCGTACATTTCTACACTGTTAAGTCAGAATCTTGGGTGTGTGTGCGTGTGTATGTGTGCGTATGTGTGTGTGCATGTATGCACATGTGCCTGTGTGCGTGTGTGTGCATGTATGCGCACGTGCCTGTGTGCGTGTGTGTGCATGTGTGTGTGCATGTGTGTGTATGTGTGTGTGCATGTGTGTGTGTGTGCGTATGCATATGTGCATGTGTGTGTGTGTGCGTATGCATGTGTGCGAGGTGTGTGCATGTGCGTGCGTGCGTGTGTGTGTGCGTATGCATGTGTGCATGTGTGTGTGTGTGTGCGTATGCATGTGCTTATACATTGTGCGTGTGTGTGTATGTGTGTGCGTATGCATGTGCTTATACATTGTGCGTGTGTGTGTGTGTGTGTGTGTGAGCTGCAACAACAGCCTCTCCTCGTCCTCTTCCCTCTCGCCTGCTGCCGACAACGCCAGCCGCATTTTTATGAATGGATCCGAAACAGCTGGGGCGGGGCTAGCTAGTTCTCCCCTTCCCACACACACACACACACACACACGTACACACACGCACACACGTTGTGTCAATAGGCTGAATGAACAACTCCCCCGCATGCGGGAAAAGCCTTCCGACCCACCCATAACTCAGAACACAACCAGAACCCCCCTCGCCCCCCCCCAACCCCCCTACACACACACAAAACCCTTCCCACACACTCACCTCTGCGCCACCCTCCCTCTCCATCCATCCATACATCCATCCATCACCCCCCCCCTCCCCTCCCCACCTCACACCTACCTGTCCTCCTATCAGAGAAGCCAGGAGGAGGGGGGGATATCATCGTGGAGGGAGAGCGTGACGTCAGCAAGCCGCCCACCCCCACCCCTCCTCCTCCTCCTCTCCCCCTCCTCTCCTCCACCCTCTCTCTCTCCTCCGCCACTACCACCACCACAGTGCTATCCATGCGCGGTGGGGGGGGGGAGAAGCGAAAGAAGAAAAAAAAGAAAAGCGAGGGAGCAGAAGCGAAGGAGGGAAAGAAGGGAAGGGACCAGCGCAGCAGCTGCAGCAGCCAGCAGCATCAGCAGCGGCGACGCTCGCTAGCAGAGGTCCGCGCGCGGCGTCTGACCGAGAGAGACCAGAGAGAGATAGAGAGGACAGTCGCCTCGAGCTGAGCCTCTGGAGAGACACAGAACGCTTCATCGCCGTCGCATCAGGGACTTACAGCGGATACCCCTCTAACAACCCCCCCTTCTCTCCCCCTCCTCTCTCTCTGCCTCCCCATCATCCACTCCATCCTCTGCTAGGACTCGTATCCGTGACTGTGACTGTGACCGACCAGGGCTGACTGATAGCTGGTTTCGCCTGAGGCTGTAGGGGTGGGGGAGTGGGAGACCGACCGACCACCAGGCAGAGAACGAGAGAGAGCGAGAGCGACAGAGAGAGAGAGAGAGAGAGAGAGAGAGAAAGAGTCTGGTGATACCAGGGGATTCGTAGGAGGAGGAGGCAGGCAGCATGTTCTGTTTCTGCCTGCAGAGCTCTCTGCTCAAGCTCCAGGCGCTGGAGGTGGATGGCGGATGTCCCTCGCTAGGATCCCCCTCCTCCTCGCCCGAGAGCAGCCCCCCGCCGCGGCCGCCCCCCCCCGCTCTGGGGGACAAGGAGGGCTGCCGCCACCATGCGCCGCTGTACCACAGAGACCACCACTACCCCCCCGGAGAGGAGAACAGCCCCCCAGGTGAGAACCGTGAGGCACCATGCAGCCTCCCTTTATACAGCTCAAACCTCCTAGCCTCCTCCTCTCACTCCCATCTCTCCCTCTCTCTCTCTCTGTCTCTCTCTCTCTCTGTCTCTCTCTCTCTCTCTCTCTGTCTCTCTCTCTCTCTGTCTCTCTCTCCCTTGCTGTCTCTCTCTGTCTCTGTCTCTCTTTCCCTCTCTCTATCTCTCTATCTCTCTCCCTCTCTCTCTCTCGCTCTCCCTCTATCTCTCTCTCTTTCCCTCACTCTCTTTCCCTCTCTATCTCTCTATCTCTCTCTCCGTCTCTCTTTCCCTCTCTCTCTTTCCCTCACTCTCTTTCCCTCTCTCTCTCTCTCTTTCCCTCTCTCTCTGTCTCTCTCTCTCTCTCTTTCTCTCTCTCTCTCTGTGACTCTCTCTCTCTCTCTATCTCTCTCTCCCTCTCTCAGGCAGGCAGGCAGGCAGCTCACAGTATCATGTTTTCATAATGGGATTCTTACCTCATTGCCGGGCTACGTGTGTGTGTGCATGTGCACGCCTTTACAAATGTGTCATGTCAAGATCATGCGCGTCACGGCACGAAGCACGTTCTTCAATGATATATATATATATATATTTTTTTTTAAAATCTGCACAGCGTACGGTTGTCTATTATCCTAGTATCATTCCTGCATCCTGTTTTGTCTCTGTGTAAAATATGAATGAATGAATATCTTATTTTTTCTACAGTGGGTGTGTGCAGTTAGAGTTTTGACATAAGGCTGTACTGCATGTGCGCTGTTGTTCGCTTGTACGATAGCAGCGGTTGTTTGGGGTTTTATTTGTATGAATTTGTTTATTTAAAAGGGACAATGAATGGACGTAGCTAAATTACCTCAGCTGTCCCTGGGCAGGTAAATCGACAGGGGAAAAACGGCCTCAGATGTTAAGGGGATGGCAGGGAGATGGCAGGGAGATGGCAGGGAGATGGCAGGGAGATGGCTTCGTTTTGTGTTTCTTTGTGTTTATGGCGCATGCCATGCTGTCGATTGCCACTCGGAACCAGCTGTTGCTATTAATAAACTGCTAAGTGTTGTAGCCAGACCCACACACACCCACACACACACACACACACACACACACACACACAAGCCAGACACACACGCCTGCCTTTCACACGCCTCTCCCTCCCGCCCTCCCAGGTCCTCTCCTCCTCCTCTCTGCCTCCTCTTTTCCAGATCCTTCCTTCCTCTCTTCTTTTCCCTCGTGTCGTTCCTCCTCTCTCTCTCTCACTCACGCTCTCTCTCTCTCACTCTCTCTCACTCTCCTCACACCCTCTCTCTCTCACTCTCCTCACGCCCTCTCTCTCTCTCACCAGTCGCTTTCTTTTCTTTTTTTTGTTTGTTGAAAAAATCATATGTAGCTATCCATGTTCCTCTTCCCTCTCTTTCTCTCTCTCTCTCTCTCTCTCTCTTATCTTCTCTATTTTCGTCTCCTCGCTCTCTCTTTTCTCATGCCTTCGTTTGTCCTCGTACCCTCTCTCTTTCGTCTCTCTTCCTCCCTCTCTCCTCTTTTCCTCCATCTCTACCTC
>NC_137681.1:3037448-3074948 GCF_963989245.1 Nansenia antarctica | reverse complement strand
ATTGATTACTGATACGCTGTATGTGAAATTACCTTTGCCATCCTTTACTATTTCACTAAACCATACTTTTTTCAAACATTTCTATACTATCTAAGAGTTCAGAGTTGTGTATAAAGACTGAATGCAGTGCAATGATTATGACTGTCTCATATCTATGAGTTGCTTAGACATTTGCTCAGTGGTGACAGATTAAATATAGACCAGTTTTCATTAAAACAGATTGTGTGAACATTTTTTGCATTCCAATTTTGTGAGACAAGAACAAAAGAAAAGACAACTTTAGTAGTTTAGTCCAACAACACATCTTTTGACAGTGTGACAGTTGGTCGTTGCCACGACAACACACTGTTTTTCTGTCTTGCTAGCTCTGAATCAAACGGCCCAGAATGAAAAACTATATTTAAAAAAACCTCTAATACGATGATATTTTTAGTGACAGTGAGAGTCACAGAACGTGTAGATGTAAAATGTGTGAATATAGCCATACAATTGTAGCCGTGGGAGCAGGCAACATAAAAAAATAAAAAATAAAAACATTTGTGGGAAAACCGTATTCCGTAACCGCCTTTCAGGACACTGTAAGGTCTATCACCTGTCTGAAGAGGAGGTTTTAGGCTGTTTGAGAGAATAAAACAACATTGTAAGTGGCTTTGTTGTTTGAAGTACAGGAGCCCAACAAAAGCTGTGGTAGCAGCAGTCAAAACTAAGTGTCTGGGAAGACCCAGTCAGTGCATAGGTCAGATCTGCAGTTATGACACTCAATCCAATTTCTTGTCTTTTAAATTTTTTGGACAACTCTAAATATAGGCTAGTGGTGGCCTCGTGGATAATGAGTTCAAATCCTAGCTGGGAACACCACCACGAGTGTGCCCTCTCCAGTAAGGCAGTTAGCCCTAAATTACTCCAGGGAGAGACTGTCTCTGTAATATCTAATTAAGTGTGCTTGCATTGCAGGAGGAAGAGGAGGGTTCAGATGAAGATTACGTCCAGAACCTGACCCGCCCCCCGCCCCCTCCCTGCGGAGGCCCCGCCCCCCGGCCCGTCTCATTGGAGGACAGTGACAGAGACAGCGACTCCGCCGCCTTCGTGTCGCCGCTGGACGAGGTGAAGATGGTCCGGCTGCCCGCCGTGACCATGTCCAACCTCCATGAGGCCTCCAGGTAAACACCCCCCCCTACCCACCCCCCCTCCACGAGGCCTCCAGGTAAACACTCCCAGATCGGTGGTTCGAGCCCCGGCTGGCCACATGTCGAAGTGTCCTTGGGCAAGACACTGAACCCCAAATTGCTCCCAGTGAGCGGGCCGCCATTGGTGTGTGAATGTGTGTGTCAATGGGTGAATGAGAGGCCGTTGTAAAGCGCTTTGGATAAAGGCGCTATATAAGTGCAGTCCATTTACCATTTATATTTTGTTTGTATAGCACTTTTCAATAACTATTCTGACCTCTAGTCAATAGCAGAGAGAGGAAGGCGTTCTCACTCAGCACTGATAATACGTTTTGCAAACTGATGCATAAATAGCCACATGTATGTCTAGTGAATACATTTAGCTCACAGGATATACAGTACATACTTAAGATACAAGATACTACTACTGTATCTTGTATGTTCTGGTATATTGTATGCTCTTTGTATGTTTCTTGGTGTGTTGTTTTTTGTATGTTCTTGTCTTGGTTGTTTTGGTCTACCAACGAGGACCACGTTGGAGACAAGTGTTTCAGTGCTTTTACGTGCTATCTTCTGGGATGGACTGTCTGTACTTTTTACCCAAATTAATGAATGAATCAATCAATACATGTCGTCGTTTCCATGTTCACCCATCGCAGGTCTGAGTTGCTCGACTGCCTTCGTGAGACACGAGCAGAGAAGAAGAGGCGCCGCAAAGCCCTGAGAGAGTTCGAGGAGCAGTTCTTAAACCAGACGGGAAGGTAAGAGTCTCAGAACACAGGCCTCAGGTGTTTCAACATGTTTTAATGAACTGTTATGTCATGTTTGGCTTCTTAACATGAAAAGAACGAAATAAAACGACAAAAAAAACACAAAAGAAATCAGCTTAGTCAGCAATAATGGTACAAGGAGCTCTACAATGCACACACTTACTCAGCGCAACACAAAGTAACAGACCAGGAAACAAAAAACATACATATATACAACAATATATTAGCAAATACATTGATGAATGAAAATCAAATACATTTTTGCGCTATTTTTCATATCCACCGATGTACAAAACTATTTTGATAAGGCAACACAAGGGTTTAAATCCATGTTTGACATTTTGATCATCTCACTGTAATACAGTATGTGTCTGTCTGTGTGTGTTTTAACATTTCCCTTAATCTACACAAAGGGCCGCCCTGAAAGACGACCGGACCCCCATGGCTGAAGAGTACCAGGAGTACAAGAACCTCAAGGTCAAGCTCCGCCTCCTGGAGGTCTTCCTCAGCAAACAGGAAACATGAACTAAGACCATCTGAGAGAAAGACTCTTGTTTAACGTTTCCCCTCAGAATTGAGAATTGACTCTGGACTTGGGATTTGGGACCAAAAAAGGATGTTTTATATATATATATATATATATATATATATATATCTCGGACATGTTCGTGCCATTCTAACACTGCGATGCACTTTAATATCAATCACTTTGGGGTTGACGGAACATAATGGTAATTTTTTTAGATCGGTCCTTGTAAACAAGGTCCTTTTTGCTATCTGTGACAAAGATGCAACATGATGTGATGTAGTCCTCTATGGAGACATACAATACAATAGACACTTCATTCAGGAACCTCTGGATAGTGTCCAATCTAACTGTTGGTTCAGTACGAAAGAAAAAAGAAAGAATATATTCAACTCTCTCAATGATCTATGGCACTTTATTTTCAAAAGGATGTTTTTTTTAGCCAACAGCCTAAATCATATGCAATTTTCTTCAACTTTGTTTTAGATTTTTGCTAGATTTGTAATTCTGGAATAATTACTGGTATGACTACATATTTGTGGTGGAAACAGAACATCTGCATGTAATTGGCCTCGCTACTCAAGAGTCAAAGACACGGAGACCGTACAGTACAGTATGGAAATACCCGGCATTAATCCTAGAGTTAAGACTAGTGTGGATTTAATACACCCAGTACTTTGACTAACAACATATGCAAAAAGCAACATAACCTCCCCCCCTCTCCCACTAACGTAAAGATATTGACAGTCACAGAAATTAACGTATACATGTAGTACATACAGTACATAATACTTCATAATGATGAAATGAGGAACATTTTGTTTGACTGAATGAAATTGAGAAGAACCAGAAAATACTGCATGGATTCAAGTGCACCTTTCATATCCAATTTTCGTACCGTGTGTGTAAGGGTCAGAAGGATTACACGAGACATCAGTTCTACAGTAGGTCAAATGAAACAGCTTCAATAAATGACCATCTCACGTAATGAGTTATGAGTATTTCATAACTTTCCCAAAACTTATAAGGGAAACCTATAATATACCCAGTGCATTTTGTAGCTTTTCTACACTGTAATCTTAAAGTTGTGGGGAAAGGTCTACTTTTTGATAGCTCACAGCTTAGTGAAACTTGTTTGCGTGGAAAATGTTTTTGTCTCTCCGATGTGTCACTTTGAATGGCGAAATGTGAATAATAGACGCCTTTCAAAACAACTAAAAGGACTCTCGCTGTGTGCAATTCTGCTCAAGTTTCCACAATCACCTTCAGACTCCTGACTCCTACTGCAATCAACTATTACAATCGTGTTCCTCTGCCTCTGCATGTCAACCAAGATATATTGTTGAACTGTTCTACAATCAGGTGTGGTTAACTGTGAGATCATATTATCTATGTCCCAGTGCACATCTATCATGCACATCCTCTGACATACACCCAAGCTGTTGAATGTGGTAGCTTAAGTGCACATTCCTTTTGCTCTCTTCTATGCTTCTTTATTTTCCTTGAGAATAATTGTTCTAAATCGTATCTCCCCCTCCTTGCTATGATCAAACTCCTCGTATTGTGCAACTCTGGTTCGTTCATTTTCTATACAACAGTAAAAATACATATTTTTCTATCTACTTTTTTGTCACGTTTATTATGATCAATAACAGTATTATGTTTTTTGTTAATAAGAATAAATAACATGGACCACTGCAGACAACAAGGTAAATGTGATGATATCAAAGATGTTGATATCAAATACATGCCGCAGGTGCAACCTACCATGCTGTTTTGATTTATCTAGTAACTGTCTTGAATTACAAGATAAAAATGAATACAAATTCATTGTTGAAGCTGTTACCATCGCCCGTCTATAGCAGCTTGATCAGTATTTTTTTTTGTTACCTTTGGCAAAACGTTACATCGGTAGCTCTATTAGGAGACAAACGTCCGTTAGAAGCTCACAGCCAATAGGGTTAAAGAAGCAGTGTCGTCATCGTTAGATTGGCAGGGACCACATGGAAACCCGCCCCCTCCCTCCCAAACCCAAAGATATAGAAAAATAGGGGAGGACAACAAGTCTAAGTAGTAGTTTAAGGGGGGAAAGAGCTGGTCAAAGAAAGACTGTTTGGTAGAAAGCTGTGAACACATGCTGCAGAGGACTCTAGCGAGACGCAGGATGGAACATTAAAAAGGTCAAACAGTCTGTGTAGTAGGCTTTTTTCTAGAGGCAAAGAGAGAGACAGGTAACCCAGTAAACAAAGAGTCCAAAAGACGTCCTCAGGGAAGCTGGAATGTGGGTTCAGATAACGTCTTTCTAGGACGTTCAGATGACGTCTTTAGGCCATTCATAAGATGTCCTAAAGACGTCATCTGGACGTCCTAGAAAGACGTCATCTGAACCCACATTCCGGCTTCCCTGAGGACGTCTTTTAGACCCTTTGTTTACTGGGAAGGGGCAGGGGGGGGGGGGGGCTGGGGGATGGGATTGGGATGGGAGGAGGGAGGGAGGGAGGGCTTTAGCGCATTAGCCAGTTAGCTTGCTAACCGCTAGCCCCGTTAGCTTTAGCGTCCCACGCTGATGTTGCAGGTCTTACAGCTGGGGTCCTTCTTGGCGTTGACCGTGGAGAGGCTCATGAGCTGGTGGCCTCGGATCTCGTCCACTACGCCCAGCGCCAGGTCCACCGGGTCGGTGTAGATGACCTCTAGGATGACGTCCTGGGCGTGGTGGAACACCAGCTGCCCCGCCCCTTCCCCCGCCCCCTCCCCCTCGGGGGTGGATGTACAGGTCAGGAACGGGTTGTCGGTGATGTCGAGCGCCGGTAACCTCTGCTTGCAGAAGTCGTCTCCGGCGGAACCTTCCGGAGCCAGCACCAGGATCACGTAGTGGTAGGCCGTGTACATGCAGTAGAAGTCCCCGAAGTAGAGGTTGGTCCTGGGGTTGAAGAGGGTCTCTGCCGGGATCTGGAAGCGGTGGCGTCCGTAGGGGGAGTCCTGCGGGGGCTTGCCCGTGTTGAACTCCGTGTTGCAGCAGAAGTAGACGCCCTCCAGCTTGCCGCTGATGGGCGAGCCGTGGCTGCCGCTGTTGTCCTTGATGGAGGGGAGCATCCTGTTGTCCTGGGCCTCTCTGGAACCACAAGAGGGGCTTTTTACACACATGTTAATCGATCAATCGAGCAGCATGCACGCCCTAACCCTAACCCTAACCCTTTCTAGGACGTCCAGATGACGTCTTTAGGACGTAGTCCATGAGATGTCCTAAAGACATCATCTGGACGGACGTCCTAGAAAGACGTCATCTGAACCCCACATTCCGGCTTCCCTGAGGACGTCTTTTGGACTCTTTGTTTACTGGGCAGTGATGTCGACATGATGACGACTCCTGTTCCACAGGGGGGGGCACATTAGGACTCACACCTTGTATTTGAAAAAGTTGGAATGTAATGCTTCGCTATGCTTGGTTGAGTCTACCTGACACAGAACGGCTCTGTCCCAGAAGTCAAACCCCCACTCATCTGGCACTCAAGGAACGCTCAAACGCTCAAACGCTCAAACGTTCACATTTAGACCCTAGGGGGGTATTCCATCACTGTCGCTAAAGGAAGAAAATCCAGGCTTATTTTTCGATAAGTCTCGCTCAAAATAAGCCTGGATTTTCCTTTAAGTGACATTGATGGAATACCCCCCTGGTCATTTCTGTTAAGAATGCGTCTGACTAATGCTGGAAAGTCCTTCACCTACCCCACGTAACTGTACTGCCAACATCGTAATCATACCAAACACAGTATGCAGATATACAGTATCTTCAGCCAGTAGATTATGACTCATATATTATTCAGTGCCAAGAACCAGCAGCTGACACAAATCCCACTAATGTTTCCATCACTGACAAATGGCATTACCCACATTGCCTGTAACTGTCAACAATGCCGGAGTGTAATTAGCAGCAGTCGAAATGAGAATAGCTTCAAACTATTTGAAGCTCAAGATAGGAGACATACATCTAAAACGTTGCAGTCTTTGTTACGTTAGCCTTTGCAGACTAAATTGGCTCCACACAGTCACAATGGGGGGGCTCAAATTAATTTAATTCCTTTAAAGTGCAGACTTTATAATGTGGCATTCAAAAACGAAATACCCAATTGCAACATTTGGAGTAAAGTAGCTTTTAATTGGCTGTCTAAGGCATAAGTTAGACTTATGTCTTGTTAAGGTATGTATTTTACTCTATGGCGGTACTCGAACAACAGTTCATCTAATCTCTTTAGCTCCATCTCGCTCCCCTAAGTAACACCCCCTATCTTAAGGGATAGACGATTTAGCTGATGTCTGCATCAGCGGGAGAAAAACTGTCTAAGAGCCTGTTTCAAATGAACCCCTCTTTACAATGCTCAAGCTGCTATTTGCACACAACGACCACTAGTTGGCCGCTTGTAAATTAGCCTGCTTCCTACACAGAAAAACTGCAAAATAGCTTTATACTAGCTTATCCTGATGTGATTTAGAAAATGTAAGGATACTGGGGTGGTAGAATGTACACTCTGCTTCTACCCTCCTCTCCTCTCCTCTACCCTCCTCTCTTCCCCTCCTCTCTTTCTACCCTCCTCTCCTCCCCTCCTCTCCTCCCCTCCTCTCTTCCCCTCCTCTCTTCCCCTCCTCTCTTTCTACCCTCCTCTCTTCCCCTCCTCTCCTCCCCTCCTCTACTCCCCTCCTCTCTTTCTACCCTCCTCTCTTCCCCTCCCCTCCTCTCCTCCCCTCCTCTCTTCCCCTCCTCTCCTCCCCTCCTCTCTTTCTACCCTCCTCTCCTCCCCTCCTCTCCTCCCCTCCTCTCCTCCCCTCCTCTCTTCCCCTCCTCTCTTCCCCTCCTCTCTTTCTACCCTCCTCTCTTCCCCTCCTCTCTTCCCCTCCTCTCTTTCTACCCTCCTCTCCTCCCCTCCTCTCCTCCCCTCCTCTCCTCCCCTCCTCTCTTCCCCTCCTCTCTTCCCCTCCTCTCTTCCCCTCCTCTCCTCCCCTCCTCTCTTCCCCTCCTCTCCTCTCCTCCTCTCTTCCCCTCCTCTCTTCCCCTCCTCTCTTTCTACCCTCCTCTCCTACCCTCCTCTCCTACCCTCCTCTCTTCCCCTCCTCTCCTCCCCTCCTCTCCTCCCCTCCTCTCTTCCCCTCCTCTCTTCCCCTCCTCTCCTCTCCTCCTCTCCTCTCCTCCTCTCTTCCCCTCCTCTCCTCCCCTCCTCTCCTCCCCTCCTCTCTTCCCCTCCTCTCCTCCCCTCCTCTCTTCACCTCCTCTCTTCCCCTCCTCTCTTTCTACTCTCCTCCCCTCCTCTCCTCCCCTCCTCTCTTCCCCTCCTCTCTTCCCCTCCTCTCTTCCCCTCCTCTCTTCCCCTCCTCTCCTCCCCTCCTCTCTTCCCCTCCTCTCTTCCCCTCCTCTCTTCCCCTCCTCTCTTTCTACCCTCCTCTCCTCCCCTCCTCTCCTCCCCTCCTCTCTTCCCCTCCTCTCTTTCTACCCTCCTCTCCTCCCCTCCTCTCTTCCCCTCCCTCCGAGCCACCGATACGGCGGGTACTTCACCTTGTAAATAAGACATGATTCCAGACAACGTTGAGGTCTAGAATGTTCTCTCATGGCTGTTCTAGTGTTAGCATTCACACTGTCAGTGTATATAAATCATCCTCATCCTTGAACAGATAATGAAAACGCTCCCTCTCATCCTGAGACTGAAGCATCCTCACTCTACTTCTACCCTCCTCTCTTCACCTTGTACTTCACCTTGTAAATAAGACATGATGCCAGACAACTTGGAAGTCTAGAATGTTCTCTCTGACATAATACTATAAATATTGTATCACATTGCAGTTATTTTCGGGCAGGCTGAGTGCACACATTAGCCTGTTTGTGGTTGAGCAGTCTGGGCCAAGAGAGAGAGCCATTACAATAGCTCCATTAGCTGCCCTCTCATTATCTTACCATTAAGATAATAATATGTATAATTTAGAACTGTTGTCTCTTTAAGAGGAGGAAAAGAGACTAGCGTACATACCTTGCTTGGTCGAAGTACTCTTTCTGCTGGTTGCGGTAGAAGACGGAAAATCTCAACATCCTCCCGGCGATCACCTCAGCTTTCTGCAGCAGCTGTGTGAGATGCACTGAGGAGTAGTCTAGTGAAAGAACAGAAGAAGACGAAAAAGATGAATACATTCATAATAAAACAACAAACAAAATCTGTGTAGGGAGTGTCTCTTGACCACGTGAACTGATCAGGAAACATGTCGGGCCCGAGTTAGTTAGTCACATGGTCAGGAACAGCTCCTTGCCTGATGTCTGACGTATAGGCCTATTCGATTAGATTAGATTCAACTTTATTGTCATTGCAGAATACAAGTACCAGAAAAACTAAATGCAGTAAATATAACTTTATATAACTATAATAAAGCTAAATCTCTTATATAACTATGACGTTAGCTACAATACTTGTTGCACTTTTTGACAAACAGTGGATTGAAAATGTGTCTCACACAGCTGAGGGCATCACCACTTCCTGTCTGTGACCCCTGGGGGTTTGTGACAGTCTGTCTCTGTGACCTTTCTATTTCTGTTCTGCTTCTCCACATCTCTCTGTCACTTGTCTCTGTCCTCTGTCTGACAGGTGCCATTTCAATCCTCTCTATTACATTCTCACCCTGCAGCAATCTGTCTCTCACCCTCTCTCTGTCTCTCACCCTCTCTCTCTCTCTTTCTCTGTGTCTGTCTCTCTCCCTCTCTGTCTCTCTCTCTGTGTCTGTCTCTCTCACTCTTTGTCTCCTCCCTCCCTCTCTCTCTCTCTCTCTCTCTCTCTCTCTCTCTCTGTCTTGCTCTCTCTTCTCTCCCTCTCTCCCTCTCCCTCTCAACCCTACCCCCCCATCTCTCTCACTGCTATCCTCTCTCGCTTTCTATCTCTCACTCCTCCCTCTCCCTCTCAACACTACCCCTACCCCCCATCTCTCTCACTCCTATCCTCTCTGTCGCTTTCTATCTCTCCCTCTCCCCTCCCCCCTTCTCTCTCTCTGACTCCCACCCTCCCCCCTCTCTCTATCCCTCCCACCCTCCCCCTCTCTCTCTATCCCTCCCACCCTCCCCCTCTCTCACTCCCACCCTCCCTCTCTCTCTCCCACCCTCCCCCCTCCCTCCCCCCTCTCTCTCCCACCCTCCCCCTCCCACCCTCCCCCCCTCTCTCTCTCCCACCCTCCCTCCCCCTCTCTCTCTCTCTCTCCCACCGCCCCCCCCCTCTCCCCTCCCCTCTCTCCCTCCCACCCCCCCCCCCCCTCTCTCCCCCCTCCCTCCCCCTCTCTCTTCTCACCAGCAGTGCAGAACTCTATGATCTCGCTCCAGGGGGAGACGGCGTAGTCTCCGTCGGTCTGTTTGGAGGCCGTCTGCACGGCCACGGTGTACTCTGTCCGCGGGCTCAGGAACCAGTGGCCCCGCACCGTCATGGGGAGGGGGACCGCCTTGGCCACCAGCTTAGTGGGGACGTCCTGAAAGAGACACGGGCGACGGGAGAGATAATGAGGGTGATGTTCCATGTTGTGAGCTAGAGGCCATTGTTCCATTTTAGTGTTCCATTTGTGTGTGGAATGTCCATGTGAGGCTTTTGACCTATTACTCGAGGGCATAATGAGTGAGTGAAGGAGACAGGTTTGCTTTTGGTGGGAGAAACCCTGGTCAAGGAGGAAAGGAGGAAAGTGCATCGTTGTAAATGTTGACCAGTTCAGTGGGGAGGGGAGGGGGGGGGGGGGTGGGTTCCTGGAGTGAGGGCGGACTCAGAGATGGAGTCAGCCAGGATGGAGGAGAAGAAGGAGGAGGGGTTAATGGACTTGAGGTTCCAGGAATTGTTATGGTGCGTTTCTGTTTGTCATGGGGGGGGTGGGGATGTCTATGTCCAGGGGGATGGCCAGACGGTCAGAGATAGTGAGGTCTGTGCTGGTCCAGGTCCAGTGTGTGTCCTTTTCTGTGGGTAGGGAAATCTATGTGTTGGGTTAATGCTAAAATAGTGGAGAATGTCCAGGAGAGCATAGCCGCCTCTGTGTGTGTGTGTGTGTGTGTGTGTGTGTGTGTGTGTGTGTGTGTGTGTCTGTGTGTGTCTGCAAATGTTGTATGTATATATGTGTACTGTGCAGTGGTGTGAAAATGAATTTCCCCCTGGGGACAATAAATCTAATCTAATCTGATAGCAGTGCTGACTGCATCCAATGGGCTGAGTCGCTGAGTTAACCAACGCTAGGCTATGAACCTGCCATTGAGCTTCATTAACACTAGAACAGCCGTGCCTTTTTTACCTACTAAAAGAGCCGTCCGACATGAGGACCAAAGCATTAGAATATGTCACATATTTAATCTCTGATGCGTAGAGGCGTAGAGGACAGAGGGACTCAATTCATTTCCCTGTGACATTCTCTGACCTTTCCTTGCAGTGTTTCATTACAGCTTGTTCCTGTTTGTGATGCTGGGTGCTAATAAATGAAACTCAATGGCAGGTTCATAGCTTAACACTAGAACAGCCATCATTTGACCGCTGTGGGTAAAGAAAAATGTTATATCTTTGCACTCGATCAAATTTCAGGACCCTCCTTTCATGACTTTTCCTAGATATGTGCGTTCTACCACCCAGTATCCTCACATTTTCAAAATCACATCAGGATAAGCTAATATAAAGATATTTTGCCGTTTTCTGAGTAGGCTAATTTACAAGCGGCCAACTAGTGGTCGTTGTGAGTAAATAGCAGCTTGAGCATTGTAAAGAGGGGGTCTTTTGACCCCTATTTGACCCCCGAGGCGGCTCTTTTAGTAGGTAAAAAAGGCACGGCTGCTCTAGTGTTAAGCCTTAAGAAGTCAGCTACCTTGTGTTTGAACTTGTTGGAGTTCTTGTTCTCTTTCTTGTTGAGGTCGATGAAGTAGTGTGTGATACGCTCCTTGGCGCGTTGGTCCATGTCCCAGCAGATCTTGAAGGAGTCGCAGGTGATGTTGCTGATCTTGATGTCCTGGGGGACGGGCAGCTCCTCCATCTCAGCGATCCCGCTGTCCTGAGACTTGTTTCCTGAGGAAGAGGAAAAGAAGAGGAGAAGAGGAAAAGAAGAGGAGAAGAAGAGGGGAAAGACATGTCATGTAAACGGACTGTACTTATATAGCTATGCCTTTATCCAAAGCGCTGTACAACGGCCTCTCATTCACCCATTCACACACACACACATTCACACACCAATGGCGGCAAGCTACCATGCAAGGCGCCGGCCCGCTCACTGGGAGCAATTTGGGGTTCAGTGTCTTGCCCAAGGACACTTCGACATGTGGCCAGCCCGGGGCTCGAACCGCCGATCTGACAACCGTGTGATCATTAAACGAGGCTCCACCTCCTGAGACAGGTGTCATGTACACCTGGTTGTCTCAACGCAGGCCAGCCTTCGCACACAGCGAGAGGAGAAGGAGGGAGGGAGGGAGTCAAAATCAATATGCTGTGTCCTGTACTGTCCGTTACCATGGAAACACCCATGTTCTTGGTGCAAAGTGACCTATACTGCTTGTATGTATGTAGGTACCCCATACATTTCCAAGAAACTGTGAGCGAGCTGTCTTCCATTTGTCCCTGCTGTCGTCTGGTTTATCTGCCCCACTCAAGACTGAAGAACAGCTTCTACCACAGGGCCGTCCAGGCCCTGAACACAGCAAAGACCTAGGTTCTGGGCCCTGGACAGTCTGGACGGATTGATGGCAGCTGCTGGACTGAAAAAATCAGGTGTAGTGCTGAGGCACAAACATGTACATTTCAAGCCTGCAAACTGTGACACTTTAAATAACGTGAAACAATACTATTGTGCAATATGACAACCCTAGTCGTCTATCTGTACAGTATAGTACAGTGGATTGTGTACATAGCCTTTATTTATGTAAACCAGCTGCTTACCTTCTTGTGATTTTTTTATTTTTTTCATTTTTTTTTTAAGTGTTTTTTTTCCCCTTTCCTAACACCAGGGGAGCCACCCCTCCTAAATTTCGTTGTTTGGTACCTGTACTGTAGCAATGACAATAAAGACCATTCATTCATTCATTCATTCAATTACACCGACCGACCGACCGACCGACCGAGCGGGTGAGCAATAATGGCGATGGCAGAGGTGTGAAACCCACAGGATCAAATAAAGGAAGATGTCAATAAAGGATAAGGGCTTGGACAGGAAAGCCTCTGCTCTAACATCATCATGGACTGCACTTATATAGCGCCTTTATCCAAAGCACTTTACGACGGCCTCTCATTCACCTGTTCTCACAACAACAATGGCGAGGTAGGCAAGCTACCATGCAAGGCGCCTCATCCGGCCCGCTCACTGGGAGCACATTTGGGTTTCAGTGTCTTGTCCAAGGACACTTCGACATGTGGCCAGCCGGGGCTCGAACCGCCGATCTGCCGACCTTGCGATCATTAGACGGCAGCTCTACCTCCTGCGCCACAGCCGCCCCACAAGTAGGTCGTGGTGACATGATGACATGACCTACTCGTACAGGCTTGTCAGAGCAGCAGCACAGCTAGTGACATGCTAGTGGCTTTCTACGCCTTCTGAGAAAGAAGTCCTTCAAGGCTCTGAAAGGGAGCAGGAAGCAAGAGCTTCTGCTATGCATACAGATAATGAATAATAGAAGGAAATTCATTATTACATGAGAATGGAATGACGCAACAGACAGTTACTCAGCGATTGCAACAAAAAACGAGTGGGAACGAGTCCCTTGAGGCTGTATTGTCATTTCAAAAAGCAGTTTGGGATTTATTTTCCCCCAACTCTAAAACCATAATGGCCATACCTCCTACCTTCTTCATGGGAGGATATATCTTAAAGCTTAAAGGGACAATTCTTTCACCTCATAGGTTTAAGGTTTAGAGACATCTTCTGCCCCTCAGCACTACGTCTCCTAAAGACACCCGCTTTCCCCTCCACTGTGTCCCTAAAAACTTATATTGCCCCCCTTGTACTGTTTCTCTGTTTCTCCAGTGTAAAAAAAAAAGTATAAAAAAATATGTTTTAGAAGAAGGTGATCGGAGAAGGTTTGTCCTTCTATCAATGGCCCCGGGTCTGAGCTGGATTACTCTTCCTGCTACGAATGGTGGACTGATGATTCTCATGCTTAGTATTCAAATATATTGATTGTAAGTCACTTTGGAATAAGGCGTCTGCTAAATGCCAAAAATGTAAATGTAAATGTAGAGAATAAGCATCCCATTTTCACTTGTCCTTTCAACAACATGGCAGTAACCTATTCAACCAATCATCATGATTGAATTGTGAATGGGTGATGATGATGATGATGATGATGATGATGATGATGATGGGGTGGTTGTGGTGCAGGAGGTAGAGCCGCCGTCTAATGATCGCAAGGTTGGCAGATTGGCGATTCGAGCCCCGGCTGGCCACATGTCGAAGTGTCCTTGGGCAAGACACTGAACCCCAAATTGCTCCCGATGAGCAGGCCGGCGCCTTGCATGGTAGCTTGCCGCCATTGGTGTGTGAATGTGAATGTGTGTGTGAATGGGTGAATGAGAGGCCGTTGCCGCTTTGGAATAAGGCAGCTATATAAGTCAGTCCATTTTATGATGATAAAGAACTCTGGGGCATTCGGCTGTGGACAGACGACCTGCACAGTAAGAAGAACCTTGCATGGTAAGAGTGGAGAGAGAGAGAGGCTGAATGGAGAGAAGAGGAGGAGGACAAGAAGGGAACTTCACTTCTTCACTTCTGCGTAGGAGTCAGACTGAAAGACCAGACTCCTGCGGGAACAAGTCCTCTGAGAAGAAGAAGAGCTAGTAGCGACCTTTGAACCCGTGACCGTGAGAAGACAAATTAATGTTTGAAGGCTGAGTTATTGTGTTGTGTTTATTTTTCATTTGCTGCTCCTGCTGGGGTGCAGATGCCTTTGTAGCTGAGGGAACAGTGTGTGTGTGAGTGTTTGTGCTCCCACAAAGACTCTGATAACAAGGCAAACGCCCACGCTAGCTTGGTGCTTCACATATCCAGAGCAATTTCACCACCCCAGGGCTCGTGTCCTCGTGTAAAAAAAATACAACTCACATTCTCCACTGTTGTATATTGTTCTATATTGTTGTATATTGTCGTACGTCCCAAAAAAAGAAAAAGAGAAATAAAGAATTAAAAAGAAAACATCCAAACCAAACGCATTTCAAGGAAGTTTCCGAAGACTACTTCAGTTCACTGTATCTGCAGATGAAATAGAAGCGGAATCCGAATCCCCATGCCTCTCACACAAGTCGGCAATTACAACTGAAGTCTGAATAATAAATTAACGGTAACAACTTGGAAACATCTAATTAGGAGACTTCAGTTCGACGAATGAGAGAGAGAACACGTTCTCCAGAGAGGGGGGAGACGAACTAGTCCCACTCCTCTGGAGTAATTACAGAGCACAAGCTTTTCAACAACCCTATAAAAAAAATCCCTCTTGTCATAGTTTTCTCTTCAAATCCACGGAACAAACTGTGTGCACCCCCCCGCCCCCCCCCCCAACCCCAGGTTTCTTTTATAGTGACAGTGTCTGTCTGTCTCCCACGCAGCTTTGACAATGAGTTGGGTACCAGGGGAGGCTGGCGGAGGCAGAAATCGGAGGACGGGCTCATTGTAAAATGCATGTTTGATACCATCCTTCATTTAATTCCCTGTCCTCCGATTTCTACTTCCATCAGTAGTTCTCCCCTGGGACAAACATCAGATTGGCAAGGACATCTTTTAAAATGTTAGCGAAAGAAAGGAGAACGGTTTCCATAGTAATGCTAATACAAGGCCTTCGTCTGCAATTTTTTGAAAAGTCACAGTCACGAGAGGAGATGAATAGAAGCTGTTTTTTTTTGTCTGATAAGATAACAGGATCTTGAGATACGTAAGTGATGAGAAAATGCAAAGAGCAGTACAATAATACTGCATATACCGGTATATTATATGAAATCCACATATTATGGCAGACCAAAAGGAGACAAAGACTGACAAAGACTTCTTCTCCTTCTCCTTGACATGGGTAAAATGCCTTCCACCTAAAGTCGATCTAGTCTATATGCTTGCTTTTCATGGCCGAGAGAATATGGTTTACTGTTTATAATAATATTAATAATAATAATAATAATAATAATAATAATAAATTAGACTTATATAGCACTTTTCTAGACACTCAAAGACGCTTTACAAACTGAAGAGATCGAGTAGTAATAATAAAATTAACTGTTTGACAGCCGTCAGTCAGCGACGTTTGCCGGTAGCAGGTAGCAGGTAGCAGGTAGCAGGTAGCAGGTAGCAGGTAGGTGTCGCAGAGGCAAGAGTGCCGAAACCACGGCAGAAAATGCAGAATCCCCAGCGATACTCTAACGGTAATCTAATACTAAATCTAAGTCTAGGTGTCTTTGTAGGACAATCTACTCGGTATACTGCAGTTACACCTAGACTTCAGGCGGAGAAGCGGCGAACAAGCAACGCCAGCGTCCTCTCTCAACCGACATCTCTCAATCGACATTTTTTAAAAAATATCCACCAAGCCAGTGAGTTTGTTTCAAGTGCATAATTATAGTCTGAAATTAATGCAAATGTCTGAACGGTGCTACAGCGTCTAGTCTGAGAGGGTCTTCTTGGTCATTTCTGAGAAATAGTTCCAGTGCAATAGGACAGCAGCTCCACTAATAATATCACTGTACCTGTAATGCACTGTAATAATAAATGCAAAGCCCTGTAAAATATTATCAAAGAGGATCAAATCAGCAAAGCAGACTCACCAGACAATATAATCTTTGGGATTAACACGCTAATGGTTAGAGAGGGGCTGTGCATTTAGGGTTTCTGAACGATATTAAAATGAATGTGCATCTGTGAGTAAGCGTTAAGCATTGTGAAACAAGATGGCTGTTGTTGGTTTACAACTTTGTGCTGTAGCACCACTTGTGAGAGGCACCTGTGAGAGGCACTTCACCTGTATAGAACAGTAGTGGAGGTAGAGTCCTGGCCAATTGCCAGTCTATGCCTTCTTTTCAAAACGCTGTGCCAAATGACTCTGTGCCAACTGAATTCATGTGTTTTATGTAATACATAATCTAGCAATCTAGAGGTAGAGAGGCTTAAAGCTGTGGCAGACTGATTTGAGGTGGTCACACACGCAAACACACACACACACACACACACACACACACGCACACGCACACGCACACACACACACACACACACATACATTTCATTATGAGGATGATTATTTAATGAATAATAATAATTTAATAAAAAAAGAGTTTACAATTTACAGCCATTAGCTTGATTGGCACATTGAACCCATTAAAGGAACCATCTAGAACTAGAGCTATAGAACCATCTAGAACTAGAGCTCTAGACTCATAATGAACCAACTCCTCATTGCTGTCCCGGTCTCAGCACTGATATATAGTTAGATAGTTAGATATTAAACCATATTAGTTAGAGACTAATACTAAGTTAGATACTAATATACTAATATATAGTTAGATACTATATATATAGATAGATAATGATATATAGAGATGGATACAAACCCATTGACATATAAAACATACTGTATCTATGCATATTATAAGACCCATGAAATACAAAACATGGATACATAGGATATATACACACATATATTCAGATCATATGTCATATAAAACCCAATATATCATATAAAACCTAGGGTAAATATAGACTACAACAGTACATTATGGGGTACAGTGCATTATGGGGTATGTACAGTAGTTGATTATCTCTGGTTACAGGGAAAACACTGGTGATTATATAATTGAGTAAAATAGTGTGATGATAAAACGACTTTTCAAATTCCCACAGTATCAAAGAACACCCTGGTAAATCCACGGGTCCCACCGTGGCTGTATGCTATCAGATTGACCCCAAACCGCGTTTTACTTCAAGAAATATAAGGATATGTGAGTGGAGACAAAGAGATATAGCGTTATATAGTGGCATATTGCCAGCATATCAGCCCAATAGAGCTCTCAGGTCTTCTGACGCTGGTTTTCTCTGTGTACCACAGAGATCTGGTGAGGCTGCATTCTCATTTTTATGCACCCAGATTGTGGAATGCACTGCCAGTTTACATTAGGGACGCAACCTCAGCATATATGTTCAAGTCAAGACTAAAAAACCCATCTGTTTAATAAAATGATGATTATATAATGATTGGAGCACTTTGAGCTACAAGGTTTGCAGGAAAGGCGCTAGATACAAATAAAAGCCATTATTATTATTATTATTATTATTATTATTATTTATTTTTTATTTTTTACCCCCTTAAAATCAGTAGATTGTGCTTCAGAGGTTACAAAACTGGAACATGCGTCACTGCCAAGATGTTTGTTGTTGACTGTGCAATAAAAAGTGCTGACTATATACAGACACAACACTTAAGTAATGATTTTACGTCCCTGTGTGTCCAACAAGTCAGCCCTGCAAGTTTTTTCCTGAGGGTTAGCTGACAACCCCACTGACAGATGACAGGTAGATAATGACAGGTAGTGTAATGGGGGAGTGGTTGTCTTGAGGGAGTAGTTGGGGTGGACCAGCTATTTTTCCTACCTGTGAAAAAAGGCTGAAAATACTTTGAGGGCGGATTTCTCGGCTTGGTGATTGGGGGGGGTATCAACATCAAAATATGCATGACTTCTTCAACTTGTTTCAGATTTCAATGTATGACACATCATTTGAAAGCTTACAATCTACCCTTTCATAATCTGGAAAGAAAATGACAGTGACGTTGCCAGACATGCAGACTTTTTCGTCAAACCCTGTCACATACGACAGCCCTCCCTCAAACCACAAATATTCTGTCCAGCAATCAAGTCTTTGAATAGGAGTTGAATAGGAGTGAGAAAGACATAAAGGAGGGGACCAAACTGATTTCCATAATAAAACCGTCACACCCTGTGCAGAAGTTGATGATGACAGAGACTGTCATCGCATATGATGAAACAGTAAGTCAGTACAATTCAATTACATTACGTTTTCGTGACTAAAAGTCACTGATGAGGATTGCAAGATAATGAAGCCTACATGTAGCACGGGATTAAAGGAAGGAGTCGAGGAGAAAGTGAAGTCTACCCAGTAAACAAAGAGTCCAAAAGACGTCCTCAGGTGACGTCTTTAGGACACTTTATGGACTACAGAAGACGATTCTGTAGTCCATAAAATGTCCTAAAGACGTCACCTGGACGTCCTAGAAAGACGTCATCTGGACGTCCTAGAATTAAGACATCGTCTGAACCCACATTCCGGCTTCCCTGAGGACGTCTTTTGGACTCTTTGTTTACTGGGTCTAGTCTTGTCGTCTACCTACCAGGAACACCAAGAACACTAGCCCAGTCTTTCCTCATCATGGCTGTTGAAGATTTAAAAACCTCCCTCCTCTCACAAAGCGGTGGCTAGCTCCAGCACCAACTGGACGGATGTCCCTGCACGCCTCCTCCTCCTTAGACCCGCTGACCCTGAGTGTCCAACCCACCGGTGAGGGCACTGGGAGTGTGATGAGGCAGCAGGCGATTGGTTGACCAGGGGGGGGGGCGGATTAGTGTTTGTGTTCTACATGCCAGGCACACTACCAGCTCTCTCACAGGAAGAGCTGCGGTTATGTCATCCTCATCAGCATCACCGTGGGCCAGGGATGGGACGCAGACGGACAGTAAACCCCCGGGGCACACAACGCAAATTACAACCAGAGGGAGGAGAGGGAGGGAGAGGGAGGAGAGGAGGGAGGAGAGGAGGGAGGATAGGAGGGGAGGGAGGAGAGGGAGGAGAGAGAGGAGAGAGAGGAGAGGGAGGAGAGGAAAGAGGGGAGGGAGAGGGAGGAGAGAGAGGAGGGGGAGGAGAGGGAGGAGGGGAGGAGAGGGAGGAGAGAGAGGGGGAGGAGAGAGAGGAGGGGGAGGAGAGGGAGGGAGGGGGAGGAGAGAGAGGGAGAGGGAGGAGGGGAGGGGAGGGAGAGGAACGAGAGGAGAGGGAGGGAGAGGGAGGAGAGAGAGGAGAGGGGAGGAGGGGAGGGAGAGGGAGGAGAGGGAGGAGAGGGAGGAGAGAGATGAGGGGGAGGAGAGGGAGGAGAGGAAAGTGGGGAGGGAGAGGGAGAAGAGAGAGGAGAGGGAGGAGGGAGAGGGAGGAGAGGGAGGGGAGGAGAGGGAGGAGAGAGAGGAGAGGGAGGAGAGGAAAGAGGGGAGGGCACATGTTTTCACAGGGATTAACCGGTGCCCAATTAATCCCCAAAACAACCCCTATTAGAGAGTGAAAATCCCCCCCCCCCTCACCACCATGCCTCTGCTGTCTGTAACATTTCCAAAAAGTGACATCATGTTTCCTCATCCTTCATCAGCTCCCTGCTAAGAATGATAGAGTCAGTTGGGGGATAAACATGACGGGAGATCGACACATTCCCGTTGTTTGGATCCTCGTACATTCCCCGGACACTCTCTGTGCAACAAAACCTGTTATCACAATGCCGCACAGCCATCTCACTTAATAACTAACCCAGTAAACAAAGAGTCCAAAAGACGTCCTCAGTGAAGCCGGAATGTAGGTTCAGATTACGTCTTTCTAGGACGTCCAGATGACGTCTTTAGGACGTCTTATGGACTACAGAAGACGATTCTGTAGTCCATAAGACGTCCTAGAAAGACGTCATCTGAATCCACATCCCGGCTTCCCTGAGGACGTCTTTTGGACTCTTTGTTTACTGGGGTAAATAACCATAGATACGGTAAAAAAAAAAAAAAAAATCAGGATCAAAATCATCACAACCAAAGCTCAAAGCTACAAACAATGTTTGTGACGGAAGGGGAAGATCAAGAAGCATCGATCGATGAGAAACAAAAGACGCTATAAAAGAAGTGAAGACTTTGCCTCACCACCGAAGGACAAAGATAAACGGCAACAACAAAAGGCAAGAACGAGAGAGAGAAACAGAGACGTTACAAACGGACAAATCTGTCCCACAGCAGGTTCATTGGCCTCACTGCGTCCTCTAACAACCTCCTGCTGTATCCGTCCCACAATGCACAGACACAGTGTGCCCGAGGACACGAACAAAGCCCGTCTTCATTCTACACACTTCTGACCGTGTCGCTCTGAAACCTCGACAAAGCGTCCCATTGAGAAGGCGGCCGTGAGTGAGAGAGGGCCATTGACCGACTCTCCAGACCCTTGTGACAAAAAGGACCAGAGGAAGTGCCTTGTTCCCTTCATCTGAATGGCTCATTAAAGCCAAACCGTGATGGAGAGGAGAGATTCCTTAGCCGGCGCTAATAATCGTAGCAACCAGAGACCTGCAGAGAGTATGACTCGGTGTTGCATAATGCGGTTCCTTCTCTGGGGGTAGAATAGGACCTAGCGGTGGGTCGTTTCGACCCCGGTCATTACCGGCCAGGCCGTACTTGTAAAGAAGAATTTGTTCCTGACTGACACCGCCTAGATAAATGTAATGACTTGGAGAGTCCTGGACTTATTCAAAGCTTGTAGTGACTACATTATGGGTTCATGTTCTCCTCTTACTGTTGGTTGTGTAGTGGGAGGGAACCAGTTCTGGCACTAGGGGCAGAGGGGAGGATTATTAACGTTGCAACTTCCTGTTGAGACACAACAGTTTTGGTGATCTATTTTCTGGTCCTGTACTGAGAGTACAAGTTGTTATTTTGATTAAACAGTTATCATTACGTTGCCTACGTCTTTCCTTTTTCCTCCGGCACTACACTGGTGACCCCGACGTGGATTTTTGTTAACGTAATTGTGTACAAAAACCAGCGAACGAACATTACAATCCTGCAAAATGTCCGGGCGAGGAAGACGTTCAAACCAGCGGCAGCCATCACCATCCCCTGTCAGGGTAACGCGTGGTGCGCACACTCCCACTCTCAAGCTACCAGAGTTCTGGGACTCAACGCCTGCTGCATGGTTTGCTATTGTAGAGGCACATTTCAACAAAAGTGACATCGATGACGACGACGACCGGTACAACCATGCTGTGGCAATGTTGGGCAGCTCCACCGCAGCTCGAGTGGTAGGTTTTTTGTCTGCTCCCCCGACGACGAACAAATATGAGCGCCTCAAGGCCCTGCTTCTAGAGACATTTGAACTGTCCACTGCGGAGAGGGTGCGTCGCCTATTTGCCATGTCGGACTTGGGTGACGAGAGGCCTTCTGCGCGCATGGAGAGGATGCTAAACCTGCTCGGTACAGAAGACCCCATGATCCTCTTCACAGAGCTGTTCATGCGCACATTGCCAGCTCAAGTTAGGATGGCGCTGGCCAACACCGCCATCATGGAGCCCCGCGCCCTGGCCAGGGAGGCGGACCGGTTCGTCTTGGCCATGCCTCAACGGTCCCCCGACCTGCTCGCTCCCGCGGCCGCCCCGCCACCCGACCGTCGCAGGAGAGCGAAGGATGACGCCAGACCTTCTGGCCAGCAGGGTAACGCTGCGGGCCATTGTTTCTACCACGCCACTTTTGGCGCCAAGGCCAAACGGTGCCGCTCACCCTGCACCTTCGGACCGACGGGAAACGGCGGGGCCGGCACTCAGTAGTGGCCCTGAGCGCTGGCGTCACCAACAGGCTGCTCTTCATACAAGACACCGCCTCTGGTCGCAGTTTCCTTTGTGACACAGGTGCCCAGTGGAGCATCATTCCGGCAGAGAGATCGGATGTGGCGAAGGAGGAGCGTGGTCCGCAGTTGGCAGGCGCGGACGGCACACCTATCTGCTCTTATGGCACTAGGGCGGTGGACGTGTGCTTCGGAGGGCAATGCTTTTCGTGGGATTTTGTCATAGCGGCTGTCACATTTCCCCTCCTTGGTGCGGATTTTCTGTGCGCCCACAACCTGTTGGTGGACGTGGGGAACAGGCGCCTGGTCAACTCACAGACTTTCGCTTCCTTCGCCTGTACGCAGGGGGAGGCGGTCTACAGCGGGTGGTCCAATACGCTCGCCGAAAGTGACCAGTACCTTCGGCTGCTCGCCGAATTCCCCGACCTTACCAAGCCCACCTTCTCCGCGCCCACGGTGAAACACGGAGTGGAGCACCACATCGAGACCGAGGGGCCTCCCCTCCACGCCAGGGCCAGGCGCCTCAACCCGGAGAAGCTGGCCATCGCCAGGGCGGAGTTTGCGCATATGGAGCAGGTGGGCATCGTTCGGCGCTCGAGCAGCCCCTGGGCGTCTCCCCTGCACATCGTCCCTAAGTCAGACGGCGGGTGGCGCCCATGTGGGGACTACCGCCGCCTCAACGACGCGTCCAAGCCTGACCGCTACCCGGTCCCACATGTCCAGGACTTTTCAGCGAACCTGGCAGGCAAACGCTTCTTCTCCAAAGTGGACCTGGTACGGGGGTACCATCAGGTGCCGGTGCACCCCGAGGACGTCCCTAAGACGGCCGTAATCACGCCATTTGGACTCTTCGAGTTTCTGCGGATGCCGTTCGGCCTGAAGAACGCGGCGCAGACCTTCCAACGCCTCATGCACTCGGTGCTCCGGGACCTACCATTCCTCTTCGTCTACTTGGATGACATCCTCGTCGCAAGCACCACGGAGGAGGAGCACCTGTCCCACCTCCGGGTCCTTTTCACACGGCTCAGCCAACATGGGCTGATTGTCAATCCGGCGAAGTGTGAGTTCGGACGGAACACCATCGACTTTCTCGGGCACCGGGTCTCCGCAGAGGGGGTGACCCCCCTCCCCTCGAAGGTGGAAGCTGTCGCTGCTTTCCCGCGCCCCAGCACAATCAGCGAGCTCAAGGGGTTCATCGGGATGGTAACCTTCTACTATCGCTTCCTCCACCACATCGCTCACATCCTGCGGCCTCTGTACGATGCCCAGAAGGGCAAGACTCTGAAGCAGCCGGTGGACTGGACGGCGGAGCGTGTCAAAGCCTTTCAGGACACCAAGGCGGCCCTGGCCCGCGCTGCCATGTTGGCCCACCCCTCGCCCTCGGCACCCACTGCTCTCACCACGGACGCCTCTGACTTTGCTGTGGGAGCGGTGTACGAACAGTGGGTTGGGGACGCCTGGCAGCCTCTTGCATTCTTCAGCCGCCAGCTGTCTCCCAGAGAGCAAAGGTACAGCACATTCGACAGGGAGCTCCTCGGGCTGTGGCTTGCTGTCAGACACTTCCGTTTTTTACTGGAGGGCCGCGAGTTTACGGCCTACGTGGACCACAAGCCACTCACGCACGCCATGTCCAAGGTGGCGGAGCCGTGGTCCGACCGCCAACAGCGCCAGCTCGCCTACATATCCGAGTTCACCACAGACATCCAGCACGTTGCTGGGAAGTCCAACCAGGTCGCGGATTGTCTCTCCAGGGCGGTGGTTGGTGCGGTCCAACTGGGTTTGGACTACGCGCGCATGGCTGCAGACCAGGCCGCCGACCCCGCCGTCCAGGCTCTCAAGTTGTCGGACACAGGACTGCGCCTAGAAGAGGTGGTTTTCGGTGACGCAGGGGCCACGCTCCTGTGCGACGTCTCCATGGGTCAGCCACGACCGGTGGTCCCCGCCAACTGGAGGCGCCCCGCCTTCGAGGCGATACACGGCTTGTCTCACCCTGGTAGGAAACCGTCCTCACGGCTGGTGTCAGAGAAATTCGTCTGGCATGGGCTCAAGAGGGATGTGAGGGCCTGGGTAGACACGTGCATCGCCTGCCAGCGCGCCAAGGTGCATCGACACGTCAAGGCCCCCCTGGAGCAGTTCTCTGTGCCTGAGCGGAGGTTCGATCATGTAAACGTGGACCTGGTAGGGCCGCTGCCCCCCTCGCACGGATACACCTATCTCTTTACCATGGTGGACAGGACGACTCGCTGGCCGGAGGCAGTTCCGCTCTCCTCAACGACAGCCCCCGACCTGGCCCGGGCGTTCATCGCGGTGTGGGTCTCCCGCTACGGCACCCCTGCTGATCTCTCCTCTGACCATGGCTCACAGTTTACTTCAGAGCTGTGGGCAGCGGTGGCGGAGAATCTGGGGGTCAAGCTCCACCGCACAACCGCCTATCACCCGCAGGCGAACGGGCTCTGTGAGCGTTTCCATCGATCCATGAAGGCCGCCCTTCGAGCCAGCCTCACGGACAGCGACTGGCTTGACAAGCTGCCGTGGGTCATGCTGGGGCTCAGGACAGCGCCTAAGGAGGACCTCCAGTCGTCGTCCGCTGAGCTGGTGTTTGGACAGCCGCTGCGGGTCCCCGGTGACTTCATTCCCAAGTCAACGGAGCCCTGGTCCGCCGCCGCTCAGCGCGCCTCCCTGCTGGACAGCGCCAGGACCTTCGTCCCGGTCCCGACTACGCAGCATGGTGTCCCTACTTCGAGGGTGCCCCCGGAGCTGCACTCAGCGAGGTTCGTTTTCATTCGTCATGATGGCCACAGGACTCCACTACGTCCTCCTTATGACGGGCCTTTCCGTGTCATCGAGGCCGGAGCCAAGAACTTCATGGTTGACATGGGGGGTAGGCCTGAGTGTGTGTCCGTTGATCGCCTCAAACCGGCCCACTTGGACCTTGAACTGCCCCTGGACTTGGCCCTGCCACCGCGCAGAGGCCGGCCTCCAGTCCTACCTCCCCTGCCGCGCCCTGGCCATTCCCCCCTCCGACCCCGACAACCCCCCGCAGCTCGCGAGCCCCCGGTCGTCACTGCCCCCCGTCCTTCCCTGCGGGAGGACGTGATGGGCGATGTCACACCTCCTCCCGCACCTCCTGACTTTACCTACGATCGTAGGGGCCGGGCCATACGCCCTCCTCGCCGTGAGGATTTCCAATATTGAGGTGAACACTGGGGGGGCTGGTGTAGTGACTACATTATGGGTTCATGTTCTCCTCTTACTGTTGGTTGTGTAGTGGGAGGGAACCAGTTCTGGCACTAGGGGCAGAGGGGAGGATTATTAACGTTGCAACTTCCTGTTGAGACACAACAGTTTTGGTGATCTATTTTCTGGTCCTGTACTGAGAGTACAAGTTGTTATTTTGATTAAACAGTTATCATTACGTTGCCTACGTCTTTCCTTTTTCCTCCGGCACTACAAGCTGCCCTTAAAACCCACCTATTCACCATCGCATTCAACATGTTTATCTTGTAGATAGTACTAGTTATTTGTCTGTATTATCTTGTAGATAGTACTAGTTGTTTTTTGTCTGTCTTACATGTAACGATTAATTGAGAATCAAGGACCCCAATTGAAATAAGCCAGTGGCTTTCTTGGGTTTTTATCCTGTTAGTTGACCTTGTATGTAATATGTACTTTCATGTACCTACTTCTGCAAATCTTCTAATAAAGTTTTCAATCAATCAATCAATCTGTAGTCTGCATGTCAGCTTGTTAGTTCATTCTGCTGTTTCACTGTTTCTTGTTTTGTGTGTTTGTCTCTCTGGCTCTGTTCTGTTTGTCTCATTCCCTTGTAAAGCGACCTTGGGTTTGTGAAAGGCACTATATAGGGCCGGTTTCACAGACACGGCTTAAGCCTAATCCTGGACTAAAAAGCATCTTCAATGGAGATTTTACATTGAAAGTGTGATTTAGTCCAGGACTAGGCTTAAGCCTTGTCTGTGAAACCGGCCCTAAAAGTTATTATTATTAATGACCTTATTAAAACAATGATAACAAATAAAAAGCTTGGTTCATTTTGGAGATTGTTTGCTATGGAATTCATGGCTAATGAAAGTGGTTAAAAATGTGTCTGTCTTGTTCTTCTGTTTACATTGCCTCTTGATCTATGATGTGTGTTGCTATTCAAGTGTCTATTATCATCCATTTCTAATTAGAAGTATCTTTCTGTGGCCCCTGGATAATTCAAATAGGCTCATTAGGGTGGATAACTGTGATTGTTGAGGGAAACGACCCATGTTAATGTGTGTGATTCAGGCTAGAGAGGGATGTGCGTATCGCCCAATCACACGTTTCCCCTGGTCTTCCCAACCCCCCGAGCTCTATAATTCATAAGCTTCTGTTGTTTTCAACACCGTGACCGTCATGTTTATGCAGCGTTTGTTATTCATGACCTCAGTGTTGAAGTTTGGAGACATTGTGTAATAATCCTGGCAGACCGACAGAACCACTTCACCGCCCTCGGGCACCCGCATTAAAATTTCATGACTTTTTCGAGTCGCAGATCCAGAAATAGCAACACAACGCGCGCCATTCTTAATGTTGCGGATCAATGGGGAGATATGTGGCAGCATTGCGATCCTCGTTAGATGTGGTATTGTTACAGATTTCATGGGGGAGATCCATCCATGCTCTCCTGACCTGTCAAAGCTGCAGAACAGCCTACTGAACACGACGTTGAGCTTGATGCTTCTATTAACACTAGAACAGCCACGAACAGCCATGTGAGTAAAGAAAAGTGTTATATCTTTGCACTCGATAAAATTTCAGGACCCTCCTTTCATGACTTTTCCTAGATTATGTGTTCTACCACCCAGTATCCTCACATTTTCAAAATCACATCAGGATAAGCTAGTATGAAGCTATTTTGCCGTTTTTCTGTGTCGGAAGCAGGCTAATTTACAAGCTGCCAACTAGTGGTCGTTGTGTGTCAATAGCAGCTTGAGCATTGTAAAGAGGGGCGGCTTTTTTAGTAGGTAAAAAAGGCACGGCTGTTCTAGTGTTAAGGAATAAGGCACAAGAGGCTGTGACTTTATCCTGGAAGAAGTCACAGCTCAGGGCCGTTGCTAGCAACAACCCCTCAGCTTTTCCTTTATTGACGATAAAGCATGGACTAGAATACCTTATTGCTATTGGTTACAAAACAAAACAGAGAATTGCGACAAGAAAACAATACAAATTATTTATTTGGTGATAGATTGTGGTAGTTTCTGCCCCGCGCCCAAAACACACCATTGATGTTACTTTAATAATAGCGCATTATTGCTTTTATACAATGGCTACACAATAAATCAAGTATTTATTTTGTGATATATTGTGGCGGTTTCTTCCCTGCACTGAGAAACATAGTTCCCAAAACTACAAACATGGTCAGGGGAAAGTGATACACAAATGTACTGTGGCATCAGACTAACAGGTGATTTGACATTTTTAAATGACCGCTTCGAACGACTCTCAAATCAAATCAAATCAAATCAAGTTTTATTTGTATAGTGCATTTCTCACAAGATTCAATGCGCTTCACATGATTTGCAGCCCTCTACTCATAGAGCGACTACTACCAGTTTGCCTACCAGTGCACAGCAGCGGTCACCAAACCCCCCCCCCCCCCCCCCCCCCCGGCGGACCCCAGCCGCCCCACACACCCGACCCGCCCCCACCACCAACACACCCGGCCCAGCCAACCAAGCACAGACCATAATAGCGCCGCACCAGGCTAGCCAACCAAGCACAGACCATAATAGCCCCGCGCCAGGCTAGCCAACCAAGCACAGACCATAATAGCCCCACACCAGGCTAGCCAAGCAGACACAGACCATAATAGCCCCACACCAGGCTAGCCAAGCAGGTGCCCCAGCTGCTCTCAGCCAATCACAAGCTTGTTTTCATCAACCTGCAGTGTGATGTCCAATAACACCAGCTAGTTCATCTAAGCCAGATCATCATTCATGGACAAACATCTGCCCTCACATACATACAGTACACAGATACAGTAGTGGATGGCCCTGGGATCTTCACTACACTTTTGGGGCGGCTGTGTCTCAGGAGGTAGAGCCACCGTCTAATGATCGCAAGGTTGGCAGGTCGGCGGTTCGAGCCCCGGTTGGCCACATGTCGAAGTGTCCTTGGGCAAGACACTGAACCCTAAATTGCTCCCAGTGAGCCGGCCGGCCGGCGCCTTGCATGGCAGCTTGGCCGCCATTGGTGTGTGAATGTGTGTGTGAATGGGTGAATGAGAGGCCGTTGTAAAGCGCTTTGGATAAAGGCGCTATATAAGTCAGTCCATTTACTACACTCGCTCCGCGCTGGTGGAATGAGCTTCCCATGGCTGTCAGAACTGCAGAGTCACTCCCCATCTTCTGTCAGAGACTGAAGACCCATCTCTTCAGGTTACACCTTAACTGCTCCTCCTGAGACATCTACTACCCCCCAGCACTGTGTCTCCTGAGACACATGCTTCTCCCTATACTGTGCCTCCTAAGATTTTGAGCTAGACTACTCTTCCTGCTACGACTGGTGAATTGATGATTGAACTTGCTTAGTCAAATGTATTGATTGTTAGTCGCTTTGAAATAAGGCGTCTGCTAAATGTCGAAAATGTCAAATGTAAATGGTTGGAGGAGGAAGGAAGGAAGGAAGGAAGGAAGGAAGGAAGGAAGGAAGGAAGGAAGGAAGGAAGGAAGGAAGGAATGATACTAAGACAACTCGCAGGCTACCTCATCACTAGAGAGTGGTTCCTAATCACCTCTGCTACAGAGGCTACTTTCGTTAGGAAGGAAGGAAGGAAGGAAGGAAGGAAGGAAGGAAGGAAAGAAAGAAGGAAGGAAGGAAGGAAGGAAGGAAGGAAGGAGGGAAGGAAGGAAGGAGGGACATACGGAATACCATAGAGCTGGATCCCATGGCGTCAGGGCTGTGCCTCTCAGACAGCGGAACCCAGTAAACAAAGAGTCCAAAAGACATCCTCAGGGAAGCCGGAATGTGGGTTCAGATGACGGCTTTCTAGGACGTCTTTCGGACTCTTTGTTTACTGGGAAACATCTGACATTTGTGAGAAGGGTAGAGAGAGGTTCAGTCTGACCTCGAATCTATCTTCCCATTTGACGTCACACACCAGTAATTAAGCCAATCCTCCTTAATGAACCCATGATTGCGTTTTATGAAAACCAACCTTCTCCTTCGTTCCCTAGGGGAAGGTAGCACATCACAGTGAAACAGCAGACACTAGACACACAACATTTTTTAAGACGGCCCCAAAGGCAAGAGCATTAAAAATATATATATTTCTGCAATGTAACATAAATTAAGAACATGAAGAACGTGGATGTTGTGTTATTTCTGCGCTGCATCTACAGTATATTACTGTATTACTGTATAATTACAATATGTCCAGAACTCTGCTGCCCGCCTACTCACCTCCACTCGCTGCCGTGACCACATCACCCCTGTCCTCCAAAACCTACACTGGCTCCCGGTCAAATACAGGATCCACTTCAAAGTCCTACTCACCACTTACAAAGCCATCAACAATCTGGCCCCCTCCTACCTTGCCGACCTCGTCCCCCTCCACACCCCCTCCCGTTGCCTCAGGTCTGCCGACCAAAATCAAAATCACCAGGACCAAGCTCCGGACCTGGGGTGATTGGGCCTTTTCAGCCGCAGCCGCGTCCCTCTGGAACACCCTCCTCCCCAACCACATCAGACAGGCCAACACCCTCCCAACATTTAAACAGGCCCTCAAAACCAAACCCACCTCTTCAAGCTCGCCTTCACCAGTTAACCCTCTCCCCCTCTACCCTTCCCATGTGTCCCCAGCACTACCTTAATTAGGCCCCTATACTTTCTTTTAGTTTCTTTGTATTATTACTACTCAATCTTTTCAGATTGTAAAGCTTCTTTGAGTGTCTAGAAAAGTCTAATGTATTATTATTATTATTATTATTATTATTATTATTATTATGGAGGAACACCTTTTAGATCAGGACAGGCATCATCCTGAAAGGTCATGTGATGACACAGAATTATAAAAGAACAGAAGAAGGTTGAGATGATGGTATCTGTGTGTGATGAGGCCTGATATGGCCTGCCAGAGGCATTATGGAGGACATCCAGCTGTACCCGGCTTGACCACATAAAGAGACCATCACTAGCAGCCAAAGACACACTGGGGAGAGAGACCCGGCCTAATATAGACCGTAATTTCACTTCTGACAGATTTCGAGGTACTGCATAATGACTCTGATGTCTATGATGCATGATCTCAATTGCCTAGGAAATTGGATGGCCCCCCTGTTTACCATATTCAGATGGTTTGGGGTAATGAGTTGGTTTGATAAATGAGTTATCTAGTGTTACTGTGCCTTTTCTGTCGCTGCTGTTGCCCAAGCTGTGGAACACCCTTCCACCAGCCATCCGATGCTCTGATACTCTGGTACTCTGGTACTCTGGTACTCTCAACACGTTCAAGACCAAGACTCACGACAAGGCATCTGTTAGGGTTAGGGTTAGGGTTGGCCTTCGTACAGCTTCCTACTTTTGTTTGTTGTGTTTCCTTTTGTTGTTTATAATCCTGCTTCTCTTCGTGACGTTAGAATTATAAGGTTCTATCTCCATTTTTGTCAAAATTGAGTTTTTTTACATAATCTGATCCATTAGGTGTTTATTAATGCCTGTATGGTGTTATTTTTAAAATGTTGACATTTTTGAGTTAGTAATTCATAAAATACAAAGGTTCCATCTCATAAAACATAATGGAATGTAAAAACTTTGACGCTCAATATCTCTGAACTGCCCTAAACAGAGATAGAACCTTATCATTCTAAACTCACGAATTGTTAATGTAAAAAAGTTGTTAAACAAATATACGGGTGATTGAAGGTTACTAGCCTATATAGAATCCTGGGAGGAAAAAGTCCAAAAGAGAGATGGTGGACACATTTCCATTATGTACATTTACCAGGCAAATCACTTGAACGAAGCACTTGCAAAGCTCACTGTGGACACCTCCTCAACTCGGCAAGGCCGTATTTGCATCGTTCGCAAATACAAACCTTCACGAACCAATCAGCAGGTTTCAACCTCCCACGATGGGAAGACATTTGCATTTAGGACCAAACGACCAACGGTAATCTGTTACAAGACATCCAGAGACATAACTAGGGACAGAGACAGAGTATATATCGTATCAGCTTATTCCCCCTCAGACGATACAACAGTTTATAGTAGTATTTAGTACACACACCATAACAAAACAGTGGGCTTTAGGCTGGAGACACAGCTTGTTTGGTTAGGCAAGGCGAGAGGGTCGCCTGCTGAGTGTGAAACGGCCCTGCCAATGTTAACGTCTCACTGGAGACGCAGAGCAATCAGATCACAAACACTAGAGTACTTTATATAGTAGCTCTGTTGCTAGAAAGTAGAATCTAGTACGGTATATGGATGGAACACAAACAATAAAAACATACGATGTTTCTCTCTATCGAAAGCAGAGAATGTACTACTTTACTTTCCTGAAAGCACTTTGAGCTGCAACGTTTGCAGGAAAAGTGCTATACAAATAAAATGTATTATTATTATTATTATTATTATTATTATTATTATTATTACTTCACATCACAGAAACAATCCTATACCAGATGATATCTGTATTATCCCTCCATATTAAGGGTTATCATCACCTAATTATGAAGTATGATTTGTTTGATTTCCTTTAATCTTGTGTTTGTGTGTCACAAACCTTCCGTGCAGTCGAGTCGGTTAGTTAATCTCCTCCCTCACTGAAATAAGCTGTTCTGCACACAGACGTACGACACAGCTCAGGTGGAGAGTAGCTGCTGCTGCTAATCTGGTTGGCGCTGTGGGAATCATCATTTTATCGACTCCAGAGACATTTGCATTTTTAAGACTAAATGTCCCCGCTGGACCCACCACCACCACCACCGCAGGCAGCTGAGGCCACCGGTGCCGCCGCCAGACCCCAGCACCGGGCCACCGGGGACAGCTTACGTCCAGACACCTGCCCCTTAAAAAAAGGGCAACAACCGAATTAGCATTAGCATGAAGCCAGACCCAGCCCCTCCTAAGAGAGCATCTGTCTTCACTGAACAATGTCCCCAGCACTGAATCAGCAACCACATATCTAACTGACTGATGAATATATAATATCTAAATTGATGAATCATGACCCTTATTTTCTCCTTGACTGTAGTTTATGGTGTGGGGGGGGGGGGTCGTTTGTTTGTTTGTTTGTTTGTTTGTTTATCATGAGCATCTGTCTTCCCTGAACAATGTCCAGCACTGAATCATCAGCCACATATCTAACACAGAGACTGAGACGGACCTTTTCCAAAAAACGGATGTTTGTGAAGTACAGAAAGACTGTGTAAGGTAGGGAGATGAAATAAAAGGGATATGGAAAGTTAGATTAACGAGCAGAGGTTGTACATTGTTTCCCTTTTTTAAATCTTTATCTTTATTGTATTTTATCTTTTATTTTTACTGTTTTCCCCTTGCTTTTATATTCATTCTATGGTTGTATATGTTTTTATATATGTTTTTATATTCACTTTATGTTCTTATTCCTGATGTAAAGCACTTACTTTGAGCTGCATTTCTTGTGTGAAAGGTGCTATATAAATAAAGCCTTACTTACTTACTACTAACTGATGAATATATAATATCTAATTGATGATGAATCATGACCCTTATTTTCTCCTTGACTGTTGTTTATGGTGGGGGGGGTCGTTTGTCTGTCTGTTGGTTTGTTTGTTTGTTTGTTTATCGTTGCACTTCAGTCTCCGTTGCACACCATTTGAGGGGCGGCTGTGGTAAATGGTTCCTTTCATGGGCGGTGTCGCTGGGGCGCGCTAGCTAGCTAGCAGATGGTGGGGCCCCGCTCGCTGCACAGCTGTGGCTACTAGGCAGCCACATTCAGGGTCCTGTCAGCTACCAAAGCAGCCCCGTCAATCCCACCCCAAACCCCACCCTACCCCACCCCGAGTTTCCATTCCATTTTTGTACACTGCAACTAGGAAATGATACGCTATGGTTGGCTGTGGCGGAGGAGGTAGAGGCTAAGAGCCGCCGTCTAATGATCGCAAGGTTGGCAGATCGGCTGTTCGGCGGTTCGGCGGTTCGAGCCCATTACTGTAGGATGATATTTAGTGGTGGGGGTAGTGGTAGCCTAGTGGATAGTGAGTTGGACTGATGATTAAGAAGGTCGTGAGTTCAAATCCCACTTGGGAAAACGCCCACTAGTGTGCCCTTGAGTAAGGTACAAGCCCTGAGTTAGTTACTCCAGGGAGACTTTGGATAAAAGCTAAATGGTAAAAAAAAAAAAAAAAAAAATACATTCAGATCCTACTGTACTGACATGTAATCAGTTATGAAATGGAGTGGGTCTTCATCTTCCTCATCTTCCTCATCCTCATGCACATCCAGGCCGCTGTGAGACGACAGCCTCAAAGCAGGAGATTCTCGGCCGCTGAGACGACAGACAGTCGAGGACCGTGTCATCTGATATGACAGCAGTAGTGATCCAGAAATCTCCACCGAACGGAGCGTACAGTGTCTCACGCTGTGTTCCTCCGTTCTAAATGTCACCGTCAGTAATAAGGCGAAGATATTCTTAAGAGGGAAATTGGACAGAGGCAAAGTTGCCCACCGAGCAGAATAAAATGGTTGCTGCTTCAGGTGAAAAAGAAGACATTTCATTTACGATGTGGTAAGCAGAACGAGTGTAGTTTCCTAATGTATCAACTGTCTGTTTGCTGAGGACAGACTCTACGATGTTGAGGGGGGGGAAACAAAAGCAACACTGATGGAAGACCATGCATGTCATTGGGTTTCATCTAGCGTGACTGTGCAAAAAATCCCTCTGCTCGTTCCAGACCTCCCTCTCTGTCCCTCTGTCCCTCCCTCACCCGCCATCCTCCTCTCTCCCCTTCATTCCCCTCTACTTTCTCTCTTCCCCGTCTCCTCCCTCGTCCCCCGTCTTTCTTTCTCTCTCTCTCTCTCCATCTCCCTCTCTCTCTCCTCCTCTCCCCTCTCCTTTCTCTCTTCCCCTCTCCACTCTCATCCCCTTGCCCCCCTCTCTTACCCTCCCCCCTCTCTTCCCTCCTTTTCCTCTCTATACCTCCGTCTCCTCCTCACTTCCCCTCACCTCCCCTTAGCCCCCCCTTTCTGTCTCTCTCTCTCCCTCCTCTCTCTCTCCTCCTCACTCTTCCCCTCAACCTCCCCTTAGCCCCCCCTTTCTCTCTCTCTCCCCCCCTCTCTCTTCCCTCCCTACTCTTCCCCTCACCTCCCCTTAGCCCCCCCTTTCCCTCTCTCCCTCACTCTCTCTCCCCCCTCTCTTCCCTCCTTTTCCTCTACCTCCCTCTCCTCCTCACTCTTCCCCTCAACCTCCCCTTAGCCCCCCCCCCCCTTCCTTTCTCTCTCTCCCTCCCTCTCTCTCTCTCTCTCTCTCTCTCTCTCTCTCTCCTCCTCTGGTGACAGCTAGGCACGGCTGAAGGGACTCCAGGTTCTCCTCACACACATGGAGCTGCTGGTCAGGAATACCAAACAGGCTGGATCTCATTCAGCTCCCAGACAGAACACCTGTGCTGCCCTTCACAACGCCAGGCTCAAGGCTTCATACCCTCAGCGCCGCGGCTAACCAGCCTACACACTCCAGTTAAACCAGGCTACACACACACTCCAGCTAACCAGCCTACACACTCCAGTTAACCAGGCTACACACTCCAGTTAACCAGGCTACACACTCCAGTTAACCAGGCTACACACACACTCCAGTTAACCAGCCTACACACTCCAGTTAACCAGGCTACACACTCCAGTTAACCAGCCTACACACTCCAGTTAACCAGGCTACACACTCCAGTTAACCAGGCTACACACTCCAGTTAAACCAGCCTACACACTCCAGTTAAACCAGGCTACACACTCCAGTTAACCAGCCTACACACTCCAGTTAAACCAGGCTACACACTCCAGTTAAACCAGGCTACACACTCCAGTTAACCAGGCTACACACTCCAGCTAAACCAGCCTACACACTCCAGTTAACCAGCCTACACACTCCAGTTAACCAGCCTACACACTCCAGCTAAACCAGGCTACACACTCCAGTTAAACCAGCCTACACAATCCAGTTAACCAGGCTACACACTCCAGTTAACCAGGCTACACACTCCAGTTAAACCAGGCTACACACACACTCCAGTTAAACCAGCCTACACACTCCAGTTAAACCAGGCTACACACACACTCCAGTTAACCAGCCTACACACTCCAGTTAACCAGGCTACACACTTTTCCAGGAGGGGAATTCATGCAGTCTTGTATCATCACTGTAAAAGATGAATGAATTAAGAGTACAACTTTGTCTAGCAATGCATAATATTTTCAGGCCGCCTCTGGACTCTATTGACTCTAGTGTATTGCATAACTGCATGCTGTGCATTTCTCTGGATGTGTCTGCACTCTACAGCCATTTGGGAGGATGAAATCATGAAATCAAGGCATGATAGATTAGTGTTGATGTGTATTCCCTCCCATCACCCCCTCCTCCCTCATGGCTGTGTGGCCTTAGTACCGCTGGCCGAGTCATCACCCCACAGATGGGCTGTCGTTCCCCTGACTGCACAGGATGTCAAGCTCAAGATGCAGCCATCTTTCTATTTATGGGGGAGGAAAGTTACAAGGCCAACAATTCACCTTTAGGGAATGATGACACATCAACTTTTAGGGGTATGATTTAGTAGTGCTCCATGGGGTAGGGGCTTTAGGCACAGGCACAATTTCTGGCTGATGCATTTGAATGTAAATAATAAAATAAAAAAAGCATTCGAAAAGAAGAAGACATTTCGTGAGTTTAGAATGATAAGGTTCTATCTCCGTTTAGAATGAGAAGGTTCTATCTCCGTTTAGAATGATAAGGTTCTATCTCCGTTTAGAATGAGAAGGTTCTATCTCCGTTTAGAATGAGAAGGTTCTATCTCCGTTTAGGGCAGTTCAGAGATATTGAGCGTCAAAGTTTTTACATTCCATTATGTTTTGTGAGATGGAACTTTTGTATTTTATTAATTACTAACTCAAAAATTTCAACATTTAAAAAAATAACAGCACACAGGCATTAATAAACACCTAATGGATCAGATTATGTAAAAAACTCAATTTTGACAAAAATGGAGATAGAACCTTATAATTCTAACGTCACGTGATGACACATCAACTTTTAGGAGTGTGATTTAGTGCTCCATGGGGTAGGGCCTATAGGCACACGCACAGTTTCTGATACATTTGAATGTAAAAAATAAATAATTAAGCTTTAGAAACGAAGAAGACATTTGTTCAAAAAGGACTGACAAAACCCCGAGTCAGCAAAGTCTCTAGCCATGATGTCACCTTACGTTGTAAACTGCTCGCTTTGTTCCTTTCTGTGGGTTTTTTCTGGATCCAGACTAGACACAGACCCCCCTGTGTTCATCTGAGACCCCCTAATTATACAGCGCGGAATTATCCCTGCTTTCCTACGCGCGCCACTCAAATCCGATCAAATGTTTACCAACAAATATGTTTATTATTATTACACCAATGTAATGTTTTTATGTCGTTTTGGATGTCGTTTTTTAAGATGACTTGTCTTGTCAAGACTGTGGCAGTGCAGCTCGCAGGTCCGTGTCCATGGTGCTGAACACCGCGCGCGTCCAGCGAACTGCACAATGAAACCATTAAGCTCTTCCAAAAAAATAAATATTATGCACAGTGGAAATGTTCAACATCATGTTATTTTCCATTGCATGTATGCATGAGTAAACAGTGGATACATTGGGGGATTTTTCCCCACTTGGAACTGAACAGATCCTGAATCCAATGTAGGGTAATTGTCTAAATTGAGTTTTTTTTTTTTTTTTAAGAACCGTGCAGCAATGATGTCCACTCCTATTAATTACCAAAAAGGACCGCCTAGGTCCATCATCCAATGGATCCAATGTGCTTTCAATAGGACATGTCAGGACCAATTCAAACTGTATCATTGTGGGCTTCTGGACGCCGGTATCCATCAAAGCTAAGAAAACAACACGTTTGCCCGATATGAAGCATGCATGAAGCGATCAAGACATTGGCCTTGCCTGTGACTGTGATCGCCGGGGCACTCTTCTTACCTTCTCTCCCACAAAGCTGAATTGCGTCCAAACTCAGATTCTTCATCATGTCCTCACATGGGCTCGCCGGGCTGCAAATACTGTGTTCCACACGCGGAACCTCCATGTTTCTCCAAAGCTTTTGCGCGAATGTCTCCAAACTGCTGCTAGTGAAATGTCTCTCTCTCTCTCTCTCTCTCTCGCCGTGCCGCAGGATTGATGTTCACCTTGAATACAGAGAGAGTCCACTGGCTGTGCGCCTTCCCTTCCCTTCCCTCCCCTCCTCC
>NC_137681.1:3019948-3032448 GCF_963989245.1 Nansenia antarctica | reverse complement strand
GCTGGAGGTGATAAGGTACATTGGATCGCACGATCCCACCCCCCCAAACCCTCCTCCCTTTTGATTGATTGAAAACTTTATTAGAAGATTTGCAGAAGTAGGTACATGAAAGTACATATTACATACAAGGTCAACTAAAAGGATAAAAACCCAAGAAAGCCACTGGCTTATTTCAATTGGGGTCCTTGATTTTCAATTCATCGTTACATGTAAGACAGACAGGAATCCCCAGCTAGCCAGCCTCTGCTATGACCTAGCATCCCTATGACCTAGCATCTCCTATGACCTAGCATCCTGCTCTGACCTAGCATCCTGCTCTGAGCAGGGCTGCTGTGCTGACCTCCGCTAGAGGAGAGCGCTGTTAGGAGGCAGTGGAGCGTGTGAAGACCGCTCACTTCTCTCTGGGTTTGATTGATTTTCTCGCTGCTCAGCTGACTGGGTACAGAGCCAGGCTCCAGCCTGGTGTATCATTAGCATACACACTGTACTTCCTAGTTTACAGTTCACCCTTTACAGTACGCGTTCATAGGAAGCAGAGATATGTAATCACCGATACACTTGATAAACATAAACCAAAACAATGCAGTAGGAGATGTTCAGAGAGTTCCAGAGTTTTCTGAGAGTTTCACTGAGAGCGTCTGTGTCTGTCAGGTCCAATTTTTTCCCCCTCTGCTATAAGGACTCTCAACACCTGACTCACTGCACTAACCCTGCCAGATGTACTGCACTTAATAAGTTGTAAATATTGACTATGATTTTGTCTTGTGGTTATGTGTGTACATTGTCCATTGTGATAGTCATGTGTAAAGTGTGTATGTTTGATGTATTTGACACTGTTGCTGTATTGAGTTTTTTTCCATCTGTACCGACAACAAATTCCACCGACCTTGGTCGTGTGGTCATTAAACGATTCATTCGATTCATTCATTCCAGTTCTCTCTGTGTTGACTGTGACCCAAACCCTTGAAACAAAAGTGTCCATCTCCGTATAATATATATATATATATATATATGTTACGGTACATGTGGGAAAACTAGGGTTAGGTGCTACGTCAACTTGGTACATGCTGGCATGTCTAATTTGGCATTATTATTATTATTATTATTATTATTATTACTAGTTTGCCATCACTCTTATGTACGTATGTTATGTTTCTGTATGTTATGTTTGTGTTCTTTATAACACTCTTGGAGGTTATTAGGTGGAGGCGTGTGCACAAAAGCCTTCTGGGTTTTCTTACCTCCTCCTGCACTGTTTATTTACTGTGTTCTCTGTCAACTGTGTACCTTCGAAATGTGGGCGAAATAAAATTAAAACAAATATAGAAATAATATACCCTGCCGGTTATATTTTGTTCATATTTTAGTGTATGAATGTTTCAACCGGCTCGGCGGCCTTGCGGTTAGAGTGTCCGCCCTGAGATCGGGAGGTTGTGAGTTCGATCCCCGGTCGAATCATACCAAGACGATAAAAGACAGTAAAAATGGTACCCGATGCCTCCCTGCTTGGCACTCAGCATTAAGGGTTGGATTGGGGCGGGGGGGGTAAGACCCTGCGACATACCAGCAGTCATGTCCAGGGGGTGTACTTGTACATCAAGCCGCCTCACGCTACGGAAACAGGAGATAGGCTGCTGCCCACTAAGGGCCGTTAGGCTTGAGAACCATTGGTTCATTCATTACTTATGACCCAGTAAACAAAGAGTCCAAAAGACGTCCTCAGGGAAGCCGGAATGTGGTTTCAGATGACGTCTTTCTAGGACGTCCAGATGACGTCTTTCTAGGACGTCTTATGGACTACAGAATCGTCTTCTGAACTACAGAATCATCTTCTGAACTATTGAATTGTCTTCTGTAGTCCATAAGACGTCCTAAAGACGTCACCTGGACGTCCTAGAAAGACGTCATCTGAACCCACATTCCGGCTTCCCTGAGGACGTCTTTTGGACTCTTTGTTTACTGGGGAATGTTTCAAGAAATGCATTCTAGAACCTGAAGAGTGTTGGATTGGGTGTCGGCCACAATGGGGTGGGGTATTTTTTGCGCTGACGATGCAGTAAGAAGGCGGGTTAGCCATCCCACCATCCTTAGGTCTGTCATACCCCATCCTTAGGTCTCATCCCCCCATCCTTAGGTCTCATCCCTCCATCCTTAGGTCTGTCATCCCTCCATCCTTAGGTCTGTCATCCCTCCATCCTTAGGTCTGTCATCCCCCCATCCTTAGGTCTGTCATCCCTCCATCCTTAGGTCTGTCATCCCCCCATCCTTAGGTCTGTCATCCCTCCATCCTTAGGTCTGCTGGTGGCAGAGAGGCTTTGGGGGAGGCAGGGCGTGGATGATGCAGACAGGCAGCAGCTTAGAGACAAAGCCAGCGGTAGGAGGCTGCGTTGCATAACCCTGGGAGACAGTTTTCACAGCGTCAGAGAAGCCTTCTGAAGTGATGCTTTGATCACACTTTCTCATAGACACGTCAGATTATCTACTTATAAGGACAGGGTTACGTAAGCTGCAGAGAGAGAGAGAGAGAGAGAGAGAAGAGAGACTTTAATACGAGAGGGAGAGAGAGGGAGGGAGAGAGAAATACTTTAATGTGAGAGGGAGAGAGAGAGAGGGAGAGAGAAGAGAGACTTTAATATGAGAGGGAGAGAGAGAGAGGGAGAGAGAAGAGAGACTTTAATATGAGAGGGAGAGAGAGGGAGAGAAGAGAGACTTTAATATGAGAGGGAGAGAAGAAGAGGGAGAGAGAGACTTTAATATGAGAGGGAGAGAGAGGGAGAGAAGGAGAGAGAGACTTTAATATGAGAGGGAGAGAGAGAGGGAGAGAAGGAGAGGGAGAGAGAGACTTTAATATGAGAGGGAGAGAGAGAGGGAGAGAAGGAGAGAGAGAGAGACTTTAATATGAGAGGGAGAGAGAGAGGGAGAGAAGGAGAGGGAGAGAGAGACTTTAATATGAGAGGGAGAGAAGGAGAGAGAGAGAGATACTTTAATGCGAGAGCAAGAGAGTGAGAGGGAGAGGGGGAGAGATAGTTTAATGCGAGAGAGGGAGAGAGAGAGAGAAAGTGAGAGAGAGAAAGTGAGAGTGTGAGAGAGAGAGAGAGAAAGTGAGAGTGTGAGAGAGAGAGAGAAAGTGAGAGTATGTGTGAGAGAGAGAGAGAGAGCTGTGCGCAGCAACCCTGAGGCAATAGGACAGCTCCGGAGCATGTACACACACACACAGAGAGAGAGAGAGAGAGAGAGAGAGAGAGAGAGAGAGAGAGAGAGAGAGAGAGAGAGAGAGAGAGAGAGAGAGAGAGAGAGAGAGAGAGAGGAGAGAGAGAGGAGAGAGAGAGAGAGTTGGGGGTCCAGAGCACAGCAACCCAGCTTACCAGACCCCTGCCCTGCCAAGGTCACCCACTGCAGAGGTGGGAGGGTAAATCTACCCCCAGGCTTATCCAGAGCAGGGCCCGTGCTGCTGTAAGATTATATATGATGATGGAATGATGCTCAGGTCAGGTGAAAAACACAATCAGCGTGACGTTAGAATTATAAGGTTCTATCTCCATTTTTGTCAAATTTAGTTTTTTACATAATCTGATTCATTAGGTGTTTATTAATGCCTGTGTGGTGTTATTTTTAGTTAGTAATTCATAAAATACAAAGGTTCCATCTCACAAAACATAATGGAATGTAAAAACGTTGACGCTCAATATCTCTGAACTACCCTAAACAGAGATAGAACCTATAGTTCTAAACTCACAACAGGACTGCCTCGGTTGGAGAAAGACTCAAACAGATTCAGATATCAAACAGAGGATACACATTATGCATCAGACTGTGATTCAGTTCTCTGGGTACAGCACATTGGCATGGATAAATAAAAAATATATATTTTATGAGTTCACTGACAGGGCACTGCATGTGAGTAATATTATCCCTTACTGTAAAACATACTACAGTATATATTAACTTGTAAGTGTGTGTCACTGCTGTGCTGGGTCTTGCAGTAATACTATAGTAATAATAATAAATAATGGTTGTTTTCTACATTGAGGCTTTCTGCATATTGTGTTCTGTGGTTGTTATGGCGATGTTGTTGTTATTGCATCATGTTTCATATCTGAGGAGAATGTAATCTGCAACTGAGGGAGAGAGAGAGAGAGAGAGAGAGAGAGAGAGAGAGAGAGAAAGAGAGAGAGACAGAGAGGCAGAAAGAGAGAGAGAGATACAGAGAGAGAGAGAGAGAGAAAGACAGAGAGAGCGACAGAGAGAGAGAGAGAGAGAGAGAGAGACAGGGAGACAGAGAGAGAGCGAGAGAGAGAGACAGAGAGAGAGACAGAGAGAGAGAGAGACAGAGTGTGACAGACAGAGATTGCGTCAATGTTGCAAGTGTCTCTGCTTCTTCAAAGTGTCTGATTGCCCAGCACATAGTTAGCCAGTGACAGCAGAGGGGAGGAGCCAAGGTCCAGAGGGGAGGAAGGTCCAGAGGGGAGGAGCCAAGGTCCAGAGGGGAGGAGCCAAGGTCCAGAGGGGAGGAGCCAAGGTCCAGAGGGGAGGAAGGTCCAGAGGGGAGGAGCCAAGGTCCAGAGGGGAGGAGCCAAGGTCCAGAGGGGAGGAGCCAGGGTCCAGAGGGGAGGAGCCAATGTCCAGAGGGGAGGAGCCAGGGTCCAGAGGGGAGGAGCCAGGTCTCTGCGTCCTAACGATTCCCACCCGAGTTATCAATAATACCAAAAGCAAAATATTATCTTAAGCATTGTAAGCATGTGCCATCTCTAAAGGACCGTAGGCAGGAAGCTGCAGTTTCTTTACTAAAAGAGATCAATCAATCAATCTAAGCTTTATTTGTATAGCACATTTCATACCCAGAGGCAACACAATGCGCTTTACAGAGAACAAGGGATGCGGGTCCCACCCCAACATATTCCAGAAGTTTCACCAGGGGGCCAGAAAAATGAGCTGTAAAAATATATTCCCTGATCTCTCTTAACGAGACGATCGAACAAGCTCTTGGAGCTTATGTCTAAAAGCTTGTGTCTAACAGCAGCATTTAGAGAGCGATAAGTTACATTAAATTACAATCTCAGAGCAAAAGAGCTAAAAACATCACAGGAGAGACATGGCAAATGTGCGTCCATGAGTGTGAGTCCATCCCACCAGCTAAGCAGTTTTTGAGTGGATTAAAGTTTAATTTAAACCACCACAGACCCCCAACCCCAACCATTCAGAATGCCCCTATCCATCCTATATGATGGGTTATAATAAGCCAGTCAGACCCCCCTCCCCCATTCTGTTTGAGCTCAGATATCAACAGCAAGCAAGCCCACTTCTTCAATAGGACTGTGTGGCTTACTGTCATCTTTGTCAAAGTGTAATTGTCAGTCATTATATTATAACTCCATTCAAAAACACAGTATATGTACCAAGACATATACCGGCATGCACACAGTCATATAGTGCATGTCCAGACATGTGTAAAGCAGACAGTGATAAAATAGATGCTATATAGCCTAGGGCTGCGCTACTACACTAACATCACACAGTGAGAAATAAGAAAACACTGGAAAACAAAGTAAAATATGAGAGCATCAAGCACATAAAGCTGTGTGGTAAAGTCAGTGTTTAAAGGTCTTATTTCAAAACTTCCATAGTTTCAGACATTCTCAAGTCCTGCGTGTGAGCCGCCCTTCTGGTCATTGTGAAGACACGTGCTGCAGAATTTTGAATTAGTTGGAGTTGAGTTGACTATAACTTTTAAAATCACTTTTTTGGGAAGACCAGACCAGACAGGAGAGCTTTACAATTGTCAAACCTGCCAGTAAAGCATGCATTAGTCTTTCAGTATCAATGAAAAGGAATATTGGAAAGGAAAAGTTTTACCTAACAATATTACCAAGGTGATAAAATGAGGTCCTTGTCATATTCGTTAAAATTCTTGCCTGGCATTCTGTGTTTTTAAGTGAATCGACAAGGTAGCCACCTGCTAATCAAATGTGTTAATTTGACCAGTTAGTTTTGAAATGTTACATTAGCAGAAGGTAGGCTTACAAGCCAACATCAGAGATTGACAGTGGTTGGGGTGTAAGCGAATGCATTGTGTAGACAACACACAATTCACAGGCAAGTAGATCAATCATATCCTCTGGCTCATAAAGTGCAACAGTTGTTCAGTTCAGTTGTTCTGCCTATGTATCCTCTTGAGGATAAAACATGTGAGATCAGGTTTTGTATAGATTTGTAAAAATGAACATTAGAACCTGAAATGAACTGATTGATATGAACTGATTGAAAAAGGCCTATTGATATGAACAGATTGAAGTGAACAGATTGACAAGAGCAGGCCTATTAAATACAATGGCAGTCAAAACTGTCCTTTTGAGCCGTCTTTGGGTCTTCAATATATACAAAGGGGTAGAGGAGCACCAAAATATTATGTCCTGCCTCGAAGGAACGATGAGAGAGGGGCACTGTAATCCACTGTGTCCTGCCTCTGTAGTGGATGAGGGGCACTGTACGGTAGCGTCCTGCCTCTGTAATGGATGAGGGGCACTGTACGGTAGTGTCCTGCCTCTGTAGTGGATGAGGGGCACTGTACGGTAGCGTCCTGCCTCTGTAGTGGATGAGGGGCACTGTACGGTAGTGTCCTGCCTCTGTAGTGGATGAGGGGCACTGTACGGTAGTGTCCTGCCTCTGTAGTGGATGAGGGGCACTGTACGGTAGTGTCCTGCCTCTGTAGTGGATGAGGGGCACTGTACGGTAGCGTCCTGCCTCTGTAGTGGATGAGGGGCACTGTACGGTAGCGTCCTGCCTCTGTAGTGGATGAGGGGCACTGTACGGTAGTGTCCTGCCTCTGTAGTGGATGAGGGGCACTGTACGGTAGCGTCCTGCCTCTGTAGTGGATGAGGGGCACTGTACGGTAGTGTCCTGCCTCTGTAGTGGATGAGGGGCACTGTACGGTAGTGTCCTGCCTCTGTAGTGGATGAGGGTCACTGTACGGTAGCGTCCTGCCTCTGTAGTGGATGAGGGGCACTGTACGGTAGCGTCCTGCCTCTGTAGTGGATGAGGGGCACTGTACGGTAGCGTCCTGCCTCTGTAGTGGATGAGGGGCACTGTACGGTAGCGTCCTGCCTTTGTAGTGGATGAGGGGCAGTTCCTCAGTGCTTTTTGGCCAGGCTGGTGTTTGAGGCCACTGCAGAAGTCAAGTTGTGCCGCTTGACTGGTCGCCCAGCAGACAAGCGCCTTTTTGAGCCGCAGCTCTGCTTCCTCCGTGCCACAGCTGTGGGCTGGCAGCCAATAAAGTACAATCAATCAATCAATCAATAAAAATCATTGGGCCTGGCCGTTTGGCGGCCCGCCTCAAAGTGACTGCCCGTCTGCTGGTCAGAGTACTGCTCCTTCCAAAGGTGTGGACAGCTGACAGTAGTGCAGCTGGGTTGTTCTTCAGCAGCTGATGCTGTTTGGCCATCTTCACCAACCCAGCGAAGAAGAGGGGATCCTCTTGGCCTCTTCTTTTCAGATCCTCCATCATGTTTTCCACGATGGAGGCACCACCAGAATCTGTGATATCCAAGAAGAAAATAGGTTTGAATTATTAATTTACATACAGTGAAGGAACAGTTCTAAAAATGTCCATTATCCGCAATGCTATCCCAATCTCAGCAGAATCGTTGAATACTACAGTGCTCTGTCTGTATGGCAGTCACACTGAACCACATTCACCACTATTAACAAACACTGTTAACAATGATGATGATACAGGATAATACTCCAAATAGGATAAGTTCATTCACAATGCAGTGTTTCCTCCAGGAATTGTTACAATGGTGGCGGGTGGGCGTGACCGCGCGCGCGCGCTCAAAACAACGTTTTTTTTTTTTTTTTTTTTTCTAATCACAGCCAAAACTAGAGGATGGCCAAAAAAAAGAAAAAATGAATATACAGAATATAAACTTGTGACTGACAGTCACATACACACACAAAGATCATCAGCTATAATATAATACGAAGTAGGCCTACATGAGCACAAAAGCGGCTAACGTTACTGATTAACTGTTTACTGTAGTGCAGAGAGATGGTAGTCGTAGGAGGCGTATCAAATGACAAAGCTAAACGTTTAATGAAGGACATGAACGATTGTCAACAACACACTCAAGCAGTAAATAGAACAGTCTAAACAACTTGGGTACTACGGACGGAACAATAGTCTCAACCTATAGTTCCGTGCGTGAATTATGTCAACCCACCACATTACAGAAGTAAAATCACAGTCAGATGGAGCATTCGGTAAACAGCTGAGTATCAGCTGAGTTAAAGAAAACAAACTCTTACCTTTGATGAGACCCACATGAGCCCTGTTTTCCCGTACTTCTCCCGTGTGTCTCTTATTGTCCAAATGTTCCCTGAATTTTAGCTGCATGTTTTTCCAGCATGTAATTCCGTTGTCAATAAAAAAATCGTCTCCCCTTCTTTTCCCCTTGACAATACTGTGTCGTTGCTAAAGTGACGGCACATAAGAATCGTTTTTTGACTTGCAAATGTCTGCTAACGTAGCACTTGAAACTGGCGCCGTTCTCTGGACTGCAGCTGCTCCCGCGTTAGCATTAGCATCCATCTTTTCTTCTCCCTTCTCACCGTCACGAGCTCAAATGACACTTGTCGGCCGATCTAACTCTTAACACTCACTTACAGGACTTCTGACACCATGTCGTGTTATTCTATTAAACATACACGTGAGTCCTTCTGTATTTCAATGTAAGTGTCTTTATTTTAACTCGCTCTGTAAGCTCTACAATACCGGTCTCTTGTTGTCTCGTCGTAACCTGCCCACCTGACCTGGGGGGTATTCCATCAACGTCGCTAAAGGAAAATCCTGGCTTATTTTTGATAACTCTCGCGAGACCTATCAGAATATGCCTGGATATTTGTAAGAACTCTCGCGAGATTTATCAGACTAAACCTGGATTTTCCCTTTAGCGATGTTGATGGAATACCCCCCGGATGTCACTACGGTGGCCTGTACACAATAACAATAATACCACAGTTCACATTTAGACCAATCAGGAGCCCTTGTGTCACGTCCTCAACTGAATGTCATTAATCTGATTTTGGATCAGCGGTTAGAGAGAGATGGGCGTGGATTTAGGTGCACTTTTAGTCAACATCCATTATAGCGCTGATCTAGGATCAGATATATTTTAATCAGCTAAAATGTTTATTTTTTTTTTTTTTTTTTTTGAGATTTTTTTTTTTTTTTCTGTGTGTGACTGAATCAATTCGTGGCGGAGGAAATTCCATCGTGGCGGCCCGCCACCAATAAATGCATGTAGAGGAAACACTGCAATGCACATGGAGTTCATATTTTAACTTTAGAAACGTTGATAAATGAAACCTACGCGGGCGCAGCATAAGTATGGCAGTCTTGCATCGACATCTTGCAGCGAGGAAAGAGATGGAGCACGGTTTCCATAGGGACGCAGCCTGGGGGCGGCGAGTCGAGCCCGCTGGGCGCGCGGCGGACGGCGTGGTCTACCCCAACTCGGGTGGGAATCGTTAGGACGCTTAAGGGACGCGTTAGGCCCTACCAGGAGACTGACCTACACTACAGACCCCTGATCTCCATAACAGACTGTGTTTACCACCACAAATTAATTAATTTATGCCCAGCCAAATCCATGTTTAGAGGTAGCTACCTAACATTACATTGATCATACTCGTAAGACTTTTCACTTTTCAAAAAATGCCGGTCGAGAGAGGATGCTGGCGTTGCTTGTTGTTCGCCGCTTCTCCGCCTGAAATCTAGATATACTTGCAGTCTACAGAGCAGATTGTCCTACAAAGACACTTAGATTTAGATTTAGTAATTAAAAAAATTATTAGATCCCTATACTTTCTTTCTTTCTTTATTTTTATTATTACTCCTCGATCTTTTCAGTGTGTAAAGCGTCTTTGAGTGTCTAGAAAAGCGCTATATAAGTCAAGTCAAATGTATTATTATTATTATGATTATTATGATTATTATTATACCTACACCTCGTTCCACATTAATTTACTGTTATGCACCTGATCTGCCAGAGGAAGATGCCCCAGGAGTCTGGTTCCTCTGAAGGTGTCTTCCTCCCAGGGAGTTTTTCCCTGTCACTGTGCCCTGTATTTTTCTTTTTTGCTTGCCTTGCTATTTGGGGGGGGAGTCTATGGCTCGCTGTTAGATCATATTGTCTGTATTGTATTTATTGTGATTAAATGGGAGAGGAGACTACGACACTATACAACAACAACTTACCATCCGTCTCTTCGATCTCCACTTCTACTCCGGCCTCTTGTTTCACCATCACTCCCTCCTCCCTCATTTCTTCTCCTCTGTCCTCTTCTTTCACCATCACACCCTTCTGCATTACAGCTGCACCTCCATCCTCTTCTTTAACTATTAGTCCTTTCTCCTCCACTTCTTCTTTCACCTTCAAGCCATTCATCTCTACATCTTCTTCCTCCTGCTTCACTGCCACCATCTCTGGAGCCCACTGTGTGCTCTTGGAGCGTTTGGCTGGAGGACCACAGCCAGATCCGGGGGACTCTGTGGACTCTGGTTCATACATGGTTGCTGCTCTGTGGAGAAACCGCAGCTAGAAACAAAAGAGGCACAAACAATCAAATCGAAGGTTAGATTATGAATTACACTCAAACAATTCACTGAAATCCCATCTAGGCTGATGTGACATGTACTGCAAATACAATAATCTATGGATTATTGACTGCATTTGTTTGTAATTGATCATTGTGTATTAGCCTGTGGTCACTAACCGAGTGTCGTGTATTTCTACTTTGCTATTAAGTTAATACTGCACTGACATACACAAGAGGCAAATCTGTTATTCTGAGTTGCAGGGTTTTGTGGGGATGGTTAATACAGTTATATTCTTTTTTATTGTTGATTGTTTTGTATTTGGTTTATATGATATCTTTGGTTGCTGGTACTGGTGCTGGGTTGGTCTGTGTTATTCATAACCAACAATAAATTAACATCATAAGTGGATATATTGAACTTATATATATATTTACTATATACTTATATACTATTATATACTATTATATACTATATACTTATATATATATATATTGATCTACTACTACACCTATGAACGGCCACAGTCGCACAAAGCACCGTTTAGTTTCTTATTAAATGTGACTGGCTAAGCTAGCTGGCTAGCAGACCAATCTTCGACGCTAGCTTTCGTCCTCGTTGACAAACTCAACACATACTGCACACTTAAACTAATTTGCTCATCATCAGACAATCGTGTAACTATTAGAATTAATTAAAGAAGCGTAACTAAAACGGTTCTATGGATTAATAGTTGTGTTGAACAACAGTCATATGACTGAGGTCTGAGGCTGAAACGGTCGTCTGTAACCATGGTAACAGGTCAGAAACGGTCGTCTGTAACCATGGTAACAGGTCAGAAACGGTCGTCTGTAACCATGGTAACAGGTCAGCGCGGACGGAGTCGCTATCTGACTGTCGCTAACTTTAAAAATAAACATGTCGACCAGCGCGTGTCTCTCCTCTGTTAACTGAACATGTTCAATAGTGTTTCGACACACGTGACATTATTATTGTACACAGACAGTAGCAGGTTCTATTGTTGCTCGTTTAAACAGCTGCTATTGTTGTTATACTCGTTAGCTTAGCACTGTTAGCTATGGTTAGCACACTGTCCATGGGCAACACGAGTCTTTTTGTCTTCTGAACCTAGCTCAGGCTAGCTAGCTGGCTGGCTCTACTCCATATGAACCTAGCTCAGGCTAGCTAGCTGGCTCTACTCCATATGAACCTAGCTCAGGCTAGCTAGCTGGCTGGCTCTCGTCAATGTTTCACCAACTCCTACCGTTTAGTTCGGCGCCTCTGTTGTTATTGAAGCTAGTGTCGCTGTCCCAGTCTCTGTAATAAAGGTATAATATAGGATATTTCCTAGTCTAAATAAACGTATGAAGCCTTTATTCATTCATACTATAATGAAGTAGTAGTGAGATCATAGACAAAACAACAGAACGTCCCGCGTAGATGTTCGATTAGGCGCAGGGTGATGACGTTTCACCGACGCGCAGGGTGATGACGTTTAACCGACGCGTTTTGATGAGCTGGCGCTTCAACTATATGAATGAATGGACTTTATTGTCATTGCTACAGTACAGGTACCAAACAACGAAATTTAGGAGGGGTGGCTCCCCTGGTGCTAGGAAAGGAAAAAAAAAAAAAACTTTTTATAAAATCACAAGAAGGTAAGGAGCTGGTTTACATAAATAAAGGCTATGTACACAATCCACTGTACTATACTGTACAGATAGACGACTAGGGTTGTCATATTGCACAATAGTATTTTTTCACGTTATTTAAAGTGTCACAGTTTGCAGGCTTGAAATGTACATGTTTGTGCAGCACTACACCTGATTTTTTCAGTCCAGCAGCTGCCATACAATCCGTCCAGACTGTCCAGGGCCCAGAACTAGGTCTTTGCTGTGTTCAGGGCCTG
>NC_137681.1:2999948-3014948 GCF_963989245.1 Nansenia antarctica | reverse complement strand
GCCTGCTGTGACGGTGGACTTCTTGGGAGCGGTCACATTCACAAGCCTCGTTAAAACCGAACCTCGCTTTTCGTTCAGTGCTGCCTGGCCTCACTCCTTAGAGCTCCGATGGCACTTCCAGATGTCACCTAATAGAGGAAGGAGACTTGAGTTGACACAGAGTGTTGTTGTGGGTCAGAGTGGGTCAGTGACAGACAAATTGGTCTGTCAGGAGCAAGAGACACCTGTCCCCAGGGTTGAGGTGTCTGGGTAAACGTGTATGCCTTTCCAAAGCATGAGAGTCCCTGGTCAACTCCCAGCGAAGAACCTTTTTTATCTTCTCGTTCTATCATAAATGTGCACCCATCTGAGTTTAGATCTGGACATAGCACAGTCTCTCTGCTGCTAAAATGTGTGAAATTGCCTAGATGGGGCGGCTGTGGCTCAGGAGGTAGAGTCGGCGTCTAATGATCGCAAGGTTGGCAGATTGGCAGTTCGAGCCTCGGCTGGCCACATGTCGAAGTGTCCTTGGGCAAGACACTGAACCCCAAATTGCTCCCAGTGAGCGGGCCGGCCGGCGCCTTGCATGGTAGCTTTCCACCATGGGTGTGTGAATGGGTGAATGAGAGGCCGTTGTAAAGCTCTTTGGATAAAGGTGCTATATAAGTGCAGTCCATTTACTATTTAACTCCCAGCTGAGAACTGTTTTATCTTCTCATTCTCATCTTGTGTAAAACAAGCAATCTGAGTGTAGATCTGGACGTAGCCACAGTCTCTGCCGCTACAAGTACGTGTGAAATTGCCTAGATAGAAAACAAGCACTGTAGCTGCCTAATTTATAGATCTCTCCACGGTCGATTCGATGCGGTCGGCCGTGACCTACTGATTCAGTGGTTGTCTGAAACAGGGCTGGATCAGCCTTCATGTAGTTTGTTTGCAAACTATAAGGGACAGAACACAATGTGTATTTACTGATGGTGTTTAAATCAGGTTTTCTGGACATAATAAAGGATATCTCACAGGAGGGGCGGCTGTGTCTCAGGAGGTAGAGCCGGCGTCTAATGATCGCAAGGTTGGCAGATCGGTGGTTTGAGCCCCGGCTGGCCACATGTCGAAGTGTCCTTGGGAAAGACACTGAATCCCAAATTGCTCCCAGTGAGCGGGCCGGCACCTTGCATGGTAACTTGCCGCCATTGGTGTGTGAATGTGTGTGTGAATGGGTGAATGAGAGGCCGTTGTAAAGTGCTTTGGATTAAGGAGCATAAGTTATAATAATAATACATTAGACTTATAGCGCTTTTCTAGACACTCAAAGACGCTTTACAAACTGAAAAAGATAGAGTAGTAATAACAAGTTATATAAGTTATGTGGACTGAGGTCTTCACCAAATTGGGTAAACGCTTTTAGTTGCTTGGTTCATTTGATCGAGGACCTCTTTTGTTGAAAAATTGGGTTGTATTTCTTGATAATGTTGCAATTTTGTATGATTTATGGTTGTAATTTGTGTGTATGCAGCAGGGCTCCCTTGTAGAAGAGACTGTACGTAGAGACTCCCTGCCAAAATAAACATTAAATAAAACTAATATCTAGCCTAGGGTATGCAATCACACTATGGCTGGATTCCAAATCAGTTGCTGGGGCCTTGCCTTTCCATAGCCACTTCTATAGATCTGAGAGGACTGGATAGGTGAAACTCCATATGGCTTACATCTAGATAATCCTGTAAGATCTATGGTCAGGGTTAGGGTTAGGGCCACTGGTATAAACAGTCTATGTGGTTGTCAGTCAACCAAGCTACCAACTGTCAATCAACCAAGCTACCAACTGTCAATCAACCAAGCTACCAGAACTTTCTATTAAAAAGACTCGGATGTTAAGAGAACTATTTAAATGATTTAGAGAATGGCTCTATTGTAAAACTACCACCCGTCAATCAACCAAGCTACCACCCATCAATCAAAAACTCTGCTATCCCTGTCGACAAAACACCCATCAACCCAGAACTCTGCTACCCCCTCCACCACAAAAGTCACAAAAGTCGTCGGGCCGGCCCTGTCTACGGGAGTGGAAAGGGAGTAGGCGTTCGCTGTCAATTTATAATTCAGAAAGTAGTAATAATAATAATAATAATTCATTGTATTTCTAGCACTTTTCCGGGGCTCAAAGATGCTGACAATATGGGAAGAACAGAAAACTCAGAAACAACAAGCAACAGATAACATGAGCACATAGAACACAGAGTTAACGAACAGGCACAGGGAACAATTAACACAGCAATGTCCAGGGGGGAGGGGTGGCAGGGTTAGGGGAGACGGTTAGGGTTAGGGAAGTAGTCATCAAGAGCTGTCCTCTGTACAGCTGAAGGTCTATTTCGGAAAAGCATTAGGAGCTATATGAACTGTACACATGAGCATCTGAGGATCGTGAGGAGAGGCAATAGACAAATGAGGGTCAAAGGTCACACAGGACTATTAGGGGTTTGCATAATGTTTTATTATCTTGTAACAAGGCCTCAAACTGGTATACAGTAACACCTTCAATTGGCACTCACTCACCATTGGTCAATATACAAAAACATGTCCTAACATCAGAGAACACTAGAAAAGACTACGGAATACAACTTTATCTGTGACATATGTGGCAGGCAGATAAAAGGTCAAACCTATAACACTGGCAGAATAAACATCAATCCAAGCAACCGCTTGAAATCCACTGATTCTGTTGACCACAGAACATTATTGTTAGAACTGTACAATTTACACCCAGTAAACAAAGTCCAAAAGACGTCCTCAGGGAAGCCGGAATGTGGGTTAAGATGACGTCTTTCTAGGACGTCCAGATGGCGTCTTTAGGACATCTTATGGACTACAGAACCGTGACTTCTGTAGTCCATAAGACGTCATCTGGACGTCTTAGAAAGACGTCATCTGAACCCACATTCCGGCTTCCCTGAGGACGTCTTTTGGACTCTTTGTTTACTGGGAAGCAACTGCTTGAAATCCACAGATTCTGTTGACCACAGAACATTATTGTTAGAACTGTACAGTTTACATGAAGTCGCAGGTATACGTGTGTAGTAATGCTGTCGTTCAGTCTAGTCACAACGAATGTTGTTGCATTTTATCGTTATGCTGGGGTTGAGTCATTTTGTTTCATGACATCATAATAACTGTTCTTACTAGTTATTACAGCTTTACCACACAGGTATAGCAGCAGCAGCAACATGTTTCCCTATCACGTATTCCCTTTGGCTTTCATAAGAACATGAACCCTTACATTCAAGTTGTTGTATTATCGTGAAGTCCTTCACTTAAACAAGGCTAGGTATCTTCACGTATGGTTAGCCCTGGTCGAAAACACACCTACATCCTTCCACTGGTTTGGAGTGAGGACAGTTCAATTCTCTTATCAGAACTTTCTATTCAAAAGACTCAGATGTTAAGAGAACTATTTCAACGATTTAGAGAACGGCCCTTTTGTAAAAACAAGACCATCACTGAACACTGATGGCTTATGGAACAAACTGAAAAATAAAAAAAATAAGTCTCTTTATGTCAAATATGCATTTCTGTCCTTCATATAAAATGTACCAAACTACAGTAACTAACCTTGCATAGTCATCTAGTACGTGATCACCTGATCACATGGTCCCTTCAGGAAGTTCCTGTTTCAGTACCCTCCTTCCCATTAACAACACTATCAAGAAAACAACAATCTGATAGCAAACATCGATAACAATTCCAACAACTATCCTATCAAAACCATTACAAAATTAATGTAATTTGCACTATACAATTCCTATACAAATGTACCTCTAAATAATACAAGAATACATACAAAGTCAACATAGTACATCATTTCAACAGTAACAAACACAGCTATACTATACATTTGAATGTACTCAAAACATACTGTCAGGAAAACAGTCCATGAGTGGTTTACATAAAGAAGAAACACTGTACCATCGTGTTGTAACTTCCTCAACAGCTCTCGCTGGAGGCCTGACAGACACACACATGCAGAGAACACGTATTTTGGAAGGCACTACTGTTGGTGGTATTCGACAAGACCAACTCCCTATCATTATCAAACTATGAACATTCACAGTTTATAACATCGATAAATCTATATCCCTAGTTGAGGGAAACTCAAGACGTTTCGTTGGCTAATATCATGTCCCATGTGGACACTTCTGAATGGCACCCAACAAGGAAGAACGTTTCAATTCTAGGATTTTTTGGGACAGAAACAGATACGGAAAAAACAACAACTGTACAATCAATGCTGAATGGTGTCCATATCGAATAAGAACATTCCAGTCAATCAAAGTATTCCCCAAACATCTAAGGAATGAACACTTCTTTGGATGGCTCTGTCAGTGTATGTCTTTTACACTGAAAAACGAAAAAACATTCAACTGACAAACACACACACACAGATATACCGTAGACACGGCCGAGATAGTAGAGTTAAACCCAACCTCATCTGACCTCACCTGACATCAACGCCTAACCTTTAATCATTCCAGTCTAACTGTAACACTTTAACTGCTACATGAGAAATGAGCTCAGCTCTCTGTGTGTGGAGGCCTAGAGGTCTGAGGGAGCTGCTGCTTGGCCGTCTGGGGGTGTTAGCTAAGCTCCAGTGGGCAGGCGTGGGGAGGGGGGGTGGGGTGGGGAGGAGACACAGGGATACGGGGCCTACGCCTGGCGAGTACGGAGCAGGGGAGATGTTAGAGTCATTACACGCAGAAATGGAGATATGATGATATATTCCCATATTCCTATTCTGCATGACAGAGGACCATAATTTGTTCTACACGACTAAATTGTTCAATAACACTGACTGAACACACCCCAGATATAACTCTCTCTCTCCCAAAACTGTTAAGACTGAACCACTACACAGAAATACTTCATATAAAATGGCTACAAACAAACTCGACTCCACTTTTGTTCTCTCAAATAATAATTAAAGCCAACAATTGACAGTTGATGTCACAATTTACAATTGCGATACGTAAGGCATTGAGTTTAACAAAAGAAGAAATAAAATAAAAAAAACATAATGAAATCATATACATAATGTAGTGTTGCTGTTGTTTTGGATTCAAGATGAGCTATACAAACACACTATACTACTAACGGGTCATAACCGTTGAACCGTTGAATTTGCAATTCAAACCATCGGCATGGTAACCAGTAAGTGCTACAGTAAAAGAGTCCTGTAATATCCGAGTATGCAGACCGAGGGGGATAGACGTCCACAGGCTGAGTACATATATCTGGTTTTCTTAAAGTGCAAAAGAAATTTATAGAACAAAAACGAATGTCATGGCATTTAAATTAGAGGCATTTAAAGGCTTCGTTTGTGGGGTTTGTTTTTCCCCCCTATTCCTCTAATGGATAGTGTGAGAGTCCTCTACTGTTCTTCTTTCACAACCGACCAACTGACATTCTTTCTTTCCAAACATGACTCCTGGTCAAAACATTGCAAAACACAAGTGGGAGTACCATTCCGGACATATTTTGTCCACAAATAAAAAACAACAAAATCTATTTTGAGATCGTCTTTTCGTCTTTTTTCTTTTGTCTATGGACGTTCCGTTTTTTTTTTGGCAGTTGCTTGGTCCAGCTGACCGGGGGAGTGTGTGAGGGCCGTTGTCCAGAAGCCCACAGAGATCTGGGAGGGAGTGGGCTGTCTTGTCTTGGTCCTGGCTTAGAGACAGACAGACAGACAGACGGACGGAGCGCAGGTTCCAGGCGGGTTTACCACCTGCCGCTGATACTGGCGATGTCGGCGTTGAACTGGCGGGACAGTCGCCCGCTGGCTCCCCCTTCCAGGAAGGAGGAGCGGATGTTGACCGGAGACTCGAAGAGTTTCCTCCGGTTTTTGTTCAGTTCTGTAAAAACAACAGAGGTAATCTTTAACAAACACAGGGTTCCCACACCTTCTGAAACATCAAATTCAAGCACCTTTCAAGGACATTCAAGACTCAATTCCCTCAAATTCAAGGACCCAACACGGCATAGTTTGAGACAGAACTAGTTGACGAGCTAAGGAAAACATTTTGGAATATATATCTTTTTTTTTAGAGAGAGAGAGAGAGAGAGAGAGAGAGAGAGGGGGGAATTCAAGCACTTTCAATGACCCATGTCTATTTTCAAAAACTTTTAAGACCTTGATTTCTTTTTCTCAAATTCACAAACGTTCAAGGATTTCAAGGACCCGTGGGAACCCTGCAAACAGCACTGTTCTTTTCAAAACCAGAGAGCCACTGGATTGACAGTGACGATATATACAGTAGCTCACAGCAGTCAAGCAATAGTCCAATATCCCTCTTTTAGCACATCTTCTGAAGTTGGGACAAAAACAGAAATGATGTGATGGACAGATGATTCACTTGTTGTGAGTCATTTTGGAATGGTAAACGTCTGGTAAAATGCCCAAAAAGTAAAAGAAAAAGAAGAAATAAAAAGGTTTCAAATAAACCACATTCACACATCAAGTCGAAGTGCCTTTTCCCACCGGCGTAACCGCAATCAATTACACCCGACGCCTCACTGCACAGGTTTTTATGCCTGGACTGCTAAATGAATCCTCTCCCCTCTCGCCAAAGAACACACAGAAATTAGACTCGCTGACTTTTTCAATTGGATTTCACTCCGAGAGCACCCGGTTCACTGTGTTTATTGTGCTTTGCTCTCTGGCACGGGGACAGGAACTACATTTTAAAAGGTAGGTGGGGTTGACGAGAGTTTCTACTCTGGACCAACTGGTGTTTTATGAGGATAAAAGAGAGAAAGGGAGGACACACTCCTGTTTTTGGCGTCCAGAGTCCATCAGTGGAGATTACAGTAGATTTGCGCCGGGCCCATGAGCTCAGCGCTAGAGTAAACATGAGCGCTCAGCCGTTTCCTGTTCTCCGCTGGCCCTGTCCTCTCCACGTCCCTCCTCCGAGCAGAGGAATGAATTCATAAATATTTTTGCAGATTTATAATTATGGCAAAGATTGCTCATGAAAAAGGAACGGGGGAATGGTTTCCGTGACGGACCTGTTGTGCAACCCTGGTGCGTTCTGTTGTTTCTTAAAGGGATAAACTTTTCATGAGATTTTTTCAATTCCTTAGAAAGGTAAAGATTGACACACATCATCATTCAAAATAATCATTCAATTTTTTCAGGAAGTATAATTTAAATACACATGTTAAATTCACATGTTGGGGGCGCGGCTGTGTCTCAGGAGGTAGAGCCGCCGTCTAATGATCGCAAGGTTGGCAGATCGGCGGTTCGAGCCCCGGCACGCCACATGTCGAAGTGTCCTTGGGCAAGACACTGAACCCCAAAATTGCTCCCAGTGAGCGGGCCGGCCGGCGCCTTGCATGGTAGCTTGCCGCCATTGGTGTGTGAATGTGTGTGTGAATGGGTGAATGAGAGGCCGTTGTAAAGCTCGTTGGATAAAGGCGCTATATAAGTGCAGTCCATTTATGTTAGTTTGGTATATACAAAGAGGACGACTATAGCTACAGAATCCATATTGTGGTAAAGCAGTTGTAGAAAGACATGAAAGTCTTATTGGTTGACTGTGGGTTGGGATATCTCACCTCACTGTGAGAGTGAGGTCATATTCACAGGCAACGACTATAACATCCACAGCCAGTTAAACCACACACAGTAACCATGGTGACCAGTTGTATTACCCTCTATGGGTCAACCTGCCCTGTCCCCTGCATGTCACACAAGGTGACGCCTGTCAGCTGGTTGTCACACAGACTGACAGTCAAACATGAAATTACCACAGGAGACAATTTCACTGAGGCAAAATCAAAGATCTCCCCCACAGACACCGCAATGTAACCACTGACATGGCTCTGCTGCTTACAATATATTAATTTATATTATTATTATTGTTTGTATTACTTGTTGTTGTAAATTGTTGTAATTATTATTATTTTTTTCTTACTACATTCTATTGTATTATATTTACTTCTTATATTCAATTTTTTTCATTGTAACATGTCATTTTCTTACTATGCTCCTCTTGCTGTATTTTTAAATAATGTATGTAAAGCACTTTGAATTGCCCCTGTTGTATGAAATGTGCTGTACTAATAAACGTGCCTTGCCTATTGTTGTTGTTGTGGATGTTGCGAGCTGTTGTATTGTGTATTGTGTGTATTGTGTTCTTGTATTCATTCTAATAACAACTAAACTGGACTTCAGCTTCGACTTGAACTGCTGTAAAAGCAGGATGTGATTCTCAAGGTTGAGTCCTATTGAATGAGGATGAAGTGATTTTTTCTGAGTGGGGTTTATTGATAGAGACAGTAGAGATTGACAGAAAGGATGGGTGAGAGAGAGAGAAGGGATGACATGCAGCATATGTCTGCGGCCGGAACCGGGAACCCTGCGGTTACATGGTCGATGCTTAACCCGCTACGCCACCTAAGCGGCCCAAATGAGGACGTACCTGAAATAGCCAGCAGCATTTTCCTCCGCGCTCCGAACGTGGTGATGCCCAGCTCCTTTAGGTCCTGGTCCGTTAGCGTGAGGAACGTCTGCAGGTCAATCTGGAATAGAAATAGAATAGAAATAGAATAGAGTAGAACACAATCTCAATGTACATCCAGGCCTTTGGCATCACCTAACAACATCATGATATCACACATACACATACATCACATATAAGAAACAAGAAATGGTATCTCAACCTAATTCTGAAAACAACCTAAAAAGAGACAACCCACAATATAGAGCACAAGAAATAGGTGACAGTTTTTTACATGTGCTTAAACTACAGATTGTAAACTTTCAAATGATGTGTCATACATTGAAATCGGAATCAATCAAATTGAAGACGACATGAGTATTTCAATGTTGCTACCCCTGAAATCACAATCCTGAGATAAAGCTGTTTAAAGAGTCACAGCCAGGTAATGGGCGGTAACAATAGCTGGTTAACCCCACCCCCAACCACTCCCCCTCAGCTGTCAGCTGTCAATATCTGTCAGTGTTAGTCACTGGGTCAGCTAGCTATAGCTAACATTATTACCTAGCAAAGTATTACCTAAGCTAATTAGTCAGCCTATTATTATGGAGGCTATATGGTTGTTGTAACTGTTATTATTTTAATGATACAAGGCTAATGGTGTCTCTGTTTGTCTCTAAGAAGCCCAGCCGCCTCTAGTCTAGGCGTGGTGCAAATAGCAGCTTGAGCATTGTAAAGATGGGGTCATTTGACTCTTTTAGTAGGTAAAAAGGCCCGGCTGTTCTAGTGTTGTTGTTAGGTGCCGTGTCGTACCTCCTGCTGCTGGAAGACGTCGGTGTACTTCCCCAGGCCCAGCTTGCTGAACAGCTCCGGCAGGTCGGAGCCCTTGAAGGAGGAGTTGAGGTTGCAGCCGTTGCTGCCGGTTACCAGGGAGATGCGGTCCATGTAGCTGCTGCTGCTCAGGTAGTGTTCCACTGGGGGGGCGTCAATCAATCAGTCAACCAATCAATCAATCAATCAATCAATCATTCAATCATTGAATCAGTCAGTCAATCAATCATTCAATCAGTCAATCATTCAATCATTCAATCAGTCAGTCAATCAATCATTCAATCAGTCAACCAATCAATCATTAAATTAGTCAATCAGTCAATCAATCAGTCAGTCAATCAATCAATCAATCAATCAATCAATCAATCATTCAATCAGTCAATCAGTCAATCAGTCAACCATTCAATCAGTCAATCATTCAATCAATCAGTCAATCAATCAATCAATCAATAAATCAATTAGTAAATCAATCAGTCAATCAGTCAATCAATCAATAAATAAATCAATCAGTCAGTCAATCATTCAATCAACTCCGCTAACTCACCTGTTTTGTTCTGTTTCCTCTTGGGGCTGATGGCTAATGGGTACTCGGAGTGTTCCAGGAGCCCCCCGTTCCTGTCCCTCCAGTTGTCTGATTCGCTGCCGTTCCCGAGGCCCTCTCGACTGTTGGAGCGTGACAGGGACAGGTCGGAGCCCTAACAACGGCACAGACAATAACATAACAGAGCACTTAATACAACTAACTCTGAATGAACAGTCGATGATTTATCTTGTTTGCTGATCTGTTATTTCATTTATTTTCTTTGGTTTTTATTTATATTTTTTATTGCATTCCATATCCTCATTTTGTTATTATGATGTATGATTGTATACAATGTTTACAATTGTATGTACAGTATGTATACAATGTTGACAAGTGTCCAAATATGATCTTTGTGTCGGACCCCAGGAAGACTAGCTAATGTCATGGCATTAGCTAATGGGGATCCTAATAAACAAACAAACAAACAAAGAGACACCCACAGAGAGTTTACATAAGGAGGCTTGGGTCTGCAGAGGAAAACCTTAAAGGGGCAATCTGGGATTGGTACATCCATTTTCTAAACTTGATATACAGTATAGCCATTGATTCTTGAAGAATGTAACTTATAAATGCTTCACAAGCTTAGTTCAACTGTCTTACCCCATCATAACCCAAAATGTTAAGCTTGTGTTTATTCCATTGTAAATAATGCAATTCTGATTCAAACTCCGATGCACCTAAAACTGGACTGAAATAAGACCAGTGAGAGTGGATGTAACTCATCCAAGGGGGTTATTCCATCAACGTTGCTAAAGGAAAATCCAGGCTTATTCTTGATAAGTCTCGCGACAAAATAAGCCTGGATTTTCCTGGATTTTCCTTTAGCAACGTTGATGGAATACCCCCCAGGTGGGGGAGCAGGTGCGTACCTCGTAGGTGGTGCTCATGGTGGGCTTGTAGGGGACGTGGTTGGCCCGGCGCAGCTCCTTGATGGTCTCTGCCGGCATGGACTTGGAGAAGCCCAGACCGCTCCACGTGTTGGTGGGCGTCCGCACCTCCGTCACCACCGGCTTCTTCAGCATGGCTGGAACCAAGACGACAAATGGTAAATGGACTGACTTATATAGACTAACTTATATAGCACCTTTATCCAAAGCGCTTTACAACGGCCTCTCATTCACCCATTCACACACACATTCACACACCAATGGCGAGGTAGGCAAGCTACCATGCAAGGCGCCGGCCCGCTCACTGGGAGCAATTTGGGGTTCAGTGTCTTGCCCAAGGACACTTCGACATGTGGCCACCCGGGGCTCGAACCGCTGATCTGCCAACCTTGCGATCATTAGACGGCGGCTCTACCTCCTGCACCACAGCCGCCCCCCCCACACAATACCCTGTTGATGTTTTGCTTTATAAACGTGTAACAACACCATAGTGAGTGTAGTTCAAGGAGCACACAGAGGATTATATCTGCAATGTCACTCCACGGACATGAGCAGAACATCATTTAAAAGAGGAAAAAAAATGAGAATTCCTGTTGAATACACAGTCTATGTAACATCAGTAGTAATAATATTAATAATAACTTGTTATTTGTATAGCACTTTTCCTGCAAACGTTGCAGCTCAAAGTGCTCCAAAAAAAATAACACACACCCATGGATTTTAAGTAGTCATAAAATAAATTTGAGCCCTCAAATTGACTAACACGTGTAAAAAATTATCACTTTTGACATAAACCCAGTGTTTTCATGTTCAGTCATAAATAGAGTCAGTCCAAGAACAGACTAGGATTGGAGGAGAGTAACGACCCCGCTTCTTTCCCTGACACATTTGGACACTTCAACCTCGTTCTCAGTTGTATTTTTTGGGAGGAGGAAAATCAAGGCGAAATCAGCCAGTAAAGCAGCCAGTAAAGCATAACCAGACTGAACCCAGACTTCCCAGTAATAGCAGCATCTTTTCTTTTTTTTAAGTAAGAGTACAGTTGTTAGGAAGTTAGATCATCCAAAAACCTCTTTCCGATCGTAGTACGTCTTAACCATCACGAAACCCACATTGTTTACACAAGTGAGGGTCAAGTCAAGTAGCTCCGTACAGCAGAGTAATGACAGGCTTCCCTCCAGTAAACTCATCAGCTAAACTACGGCTGTGAGAATGGGCGACCCACAACAAGAGCGATCTGGAAAGGTTTTTATTACAGGGCCGTAAGTGTGTTTACTGTAAATCAGAAATAGAGATATAATAACACAGGGAGGCTTGCATAGCCCCCAATCTCAGCCTACGTACAGGCCTAGACTAAACATATCACATGTCCTAATTTGTTATCGTTTTGTCTTGTTTGTTATGGTAGGGAGAAAGAGAGAGAGAGAGCGCTTCATTTCACTGGACGACCTGCGATACTAAAGTGAAACGTCAACACAGTAATACCCAGAGAGGCACCGCAGCAGATATCCTGTCTCTTACAGTACCTTTGGTTGCCAGTAGTTTTTTCTGCTCGTAGTCGAAAGCCTACAGAGAAAGAACAGAGATACAAAGACGGTGAGTGTTTTTTGTTGTTGTTGTTGTTGTTGTTGTTGTCACAGGAGGCTGAGACAGAACTTAAGAGCAGGCAACTGGCTAGTATACAGCTGTCCGAAAAAGGAAAGAGAGAGAGAGAGAGAGAGAGAGAGAGAGAGAGAGAGGGAGAGAGAGAGATAGAGAGGGAGAAAGGGTGAGAAAGAAAGACAAAGAGAGAAAAGGGGAGAGAGCAGGAAAATAAAAGAATAAGAAAAAATATTAGATAATAAATATATACAGTATATATATGTATATATATATATATATATATATATATATATATATATATATATATATATATATATAAATATATACACTGAACAATTGCTCCAATTTTTTTGGGGTTGAAATCTAAAGATCTTTTTTTTGTGATCAATTTATTATTATTATTTCAGGGAATAATACAAGGGAGTGGGAACACATAATTAAACAAAAGAGAAATAGAATGACAAAAATCCAGTACAAATACAAAATTCCCATAAACCTTCCACCCCCCCCCCCCCTCCCAATCTCCCTTTGCTCCAACAGTCCTCCTCCCACAAATGTCCCTCCCGCCACATACGTCCAACCTCAACCGCCCAATCACAGCCTTAGGGGCTTCTTCCCCCCCATATACATTTGGAAGAAATAAGAGTGTAGTTTCTTCCAATAACCACTTGGTGGGGCTAGAGAGAGCATGGAACTGAAAAAATTTATTCGTAGAAGAATATTCATTTTACTGAGATACAGGAGTGAAACGAGAGCAGAAGTTTTCCACCTTTGTAGATCGGATTCTATCTCCTTCAGCACATTCTTATAATTAATTGATACTGTGCTTGAAATCGAGGGGTAGATCGATTAGAGATACCTAGATATTTAATATTCTGTACCACTGGGATGTTTAGTGGGATATCTAGCTGTCTAGCTGAGGCAATCAGTGGCAATAGTGCTGATTTTCCCCAGTTAATTTTGTAACCCGAAATTCGGCTAAAATTATTAAAGATATTTAGGAGGTGGGGAAGCGACTGAGGGATATTCGGAATAAAAAGAAGGATATCATCAGCATACAGAGATATGTGATGTTTGGTGATGTTTGCGACCGTAATAGGATCAACGGCCTGGGCCACAGGTTCAAGAGATAAAGCAAACAGCAGAGGAGAGAGAGGGCAACCCTAACCCCGTGAGCTGCGGGATACTGGGAACTGTTTAGAGCATGTGTTCCCTGTCAGAACCATTGCAGTCGGGTTGGAATATAGTAACTTTATCATAGCTACATAATGATCTCCAAAGCCCATATAGCGTAAAACCGCCCATAAAAAGTGCCACTCGAGACGATCAAATGCTTTCTCGGCATCAAGTGAGAGAATAGCATTTGATGAGTCAGCAGTATTCGAAGAGTCAATAATATGGTGAAGGCGGTGGACATTGTCTGAGGCAAGGCGACTTTTAATGAAGCCTGTTTGGTTTTCATGTACTAAAGTAGTCATAAATGGTTCCAGTCGTGAGGCTAGAACTTTGGCATACAGTTTAGTATCTGTATTTAAAATTGACAAAAGACGATCAGTCAGTAGAGTCCTTCCCCTTTTTCAAGAGCAGATCAATTATAGCTATATTGTTGTTTTTAGAGAAGGAGCCATTTTTTATCGCAGAATGAATCATTCCCAACAGAAGAGGGCCAACTTGGGGCCAAAAGGCCAGATAAAACCCAGGTTGTAATCCGTCTAACCCTGGTGACTTGCCCTTGTTCATGCATAAAATAGCTTTGTGTAGTTCAGACTAGAGTAATAGGAGAATCTAAATCAAGGGAGTCATCCTGAACGGCTTGCTCATTATCATCTATCTCAGAGGTATATAGAGCCGAGTAGAATGCCCAGAAGTTGTTGTTAACCTCTGCTGGATCAGTGCACAAAGTACCTGTAGATTTAATTGAAGAGATGTTTGCCAGTTGTTCGTAGGTTTTAAGTTTTGAGACTAGTAAATGGCTTGGCTGTGCAAGTAATAGTTTTGTCTAGCTCAATGTATGAGAAAATCAGCTGTATGTCTGATAAAATGGTTAAGATCTTTTGGATATACAAATATAATCTATGGGAGAGAATGATCCAAGTCCAAACAAGTGAATTATCTCACAAGCGAGAGAGAGAGAGAGAGAGGGAGGGAGAGAGAGAGAGAAGGCTGTACCTGCATGTTGTCGAAGGAGGCCTGTATGGCAGCCCTCTCCGCCGCCCTCTCGCTGCCCGGGGCTCGCTTGTCTGTCATGGTGTCACTGGAGTCTGAGTCAGACAGGAGGCAGTCTGAGCTGGGGGCCGATACAGACACACAGCCAGGTTAGGAGTTGAAGCGTCAGCCGTGATTACCTCCCAGCAACAAGATATGAGTGACGGTTCGTAGGACGGCTTGTCTGCTCTTACTTATATTAACACTAGAACAGCTGTGCCTTTTTACCTACTAAAAGAGCCGCCTGTAGAGTGTGTGTGTGTGTGTGTGTGTGTGTGTGTGAGTCTTACTGCAGGTGTGTGTGTGTGTGTGTGTGTGTGTGTGTGTGTGTGAGTCTTACTGCAGGTGTGTGTGTGTGTGTGTGTGTGTGTGTGTGTGTGAGTCTTACTGCAGGTGTGTGTGTGTGTGTGTGTGTGTGTGTGTT
>NC_137681.1:2969458-2971958 GCF_963989245.1 Nansenia antarctica | reverse complement strand
CAATTGAATCTTTCTGAAATGCTCCCAGAGGTCTGATGACCTCTGATGATCCCAGAGGAACATGCGCACACACACACACACACACACACACACACACACACACGACACACACACGCTCGCACACAGTGTCACTGTTTACTCACTTTGGTGTCCAGCACAGACATGATTCTGTCCTTAGCTTCCTTCACGTTGTCCCGCTTCCCACAGACCTTGATGTGAGGATCTGGAGGAGAGAGAGAGAGGGAGAGAGAGGGAGAGAGAGAGGGAGGGAGAGGTAGAGAGAGAGAGAGAGAGAGAGAGAGAGAGAGAGAGAGAGAGAGGGAGAGAGAGGGAGAGAGAGAGGGAGAGAGAGAGAGATAGAGAGAGAGGGAGGGAGGAAGAGAGAGAGAGAGAGAGAGAGAGAGAGAGAGGGAGGGAGGGAGGGAGGGAGGGAGAGAGAGAGAGAGAGAGAGAGAGAGAGAGAGAGAGAGAGAGAGAGAGAGAGGGAGAGAGAGGGAGAGAGAAAGTCATGTCAGTTCACAGAGAGCTCGACTTTTAGGTCAGAGATCGAATTTTATTTTTTTAAACGTGAAGATTTAAGACGTTTTCAGAACTCAGAGCGGCTCCACATCTGACGAACGTGAAGTGAGCCATCACCTCGACTTCACCCTTTAATGTTTGATATACGAAACATCGTGAAGAGCACCGTAATTGATTTGGCCTGAGCCTTCAGATTCGAAAACAGTGCCTTAAATTGCCAAAAATCCTCACAGAGAGAGAGTGCCTGGCCCTGCTGTCTTGTTTAACAGTCAAAGCCTTTTTGCAGCGCCGTAGGGGTCACGCAAGCTGCTCTCAAGGGCTTTCTGGAAGACTGCGTAATGAGGAATCCATGGCTGAAACGGCTGGATCAAGCCAGCATATTTAGTGTCATTCCAAACAGCTCTTCCTGCCAATCATCTCCCTCCCTGGCCATAACACATGTCTCTTTGTCCTGTCTCTCTGCTCCCCGCTGGAACATTCCCCCGCACAAATCCATTACTCAAGAACTTTTTCACGGGTGTACCATGGCGGCTTTTAGGAGCTCATCTACCTTGAAACCTGAAGGCTGAAGGAGGGAAGGAGGGAGGTGAGGCTACACACCAGGCTAGTACACGTCGAATGTGAAGAGTAAAGGAGAAGGAGGACAGCACCAACTGTTAGTACAGTAGTGTCATCGTAAGAAGAAGTGGCAGTTGGTTGACACACCGAGTACAGGCCTAGAGAACGTCACCACAGCAGCCAACGTTAAACTCATTTCATGAAGCCAGACGAAATGCCAGTCAAGAAAAAAAAGCGAGAGTCAGTAAAAAAATGTTTTCCCACTGCTGGGAGGTTAACTCCCATGCGTGCTAGTGCTACTGTTACTCGGCCTTGTGGGTAATCATAATGACGGCTCGGTGCAGTGCCAGGGGGGAAGAGGCCACATCGCAAATCGCTCCAGTCCAACGCAACAGAGAGTTAACTTCGCCTCAAAATCTCTCAATCGTTGCCGAACATTTATTTTGCTCTGGTTGGAGAGCTGGCTCCGACGCGGATATCCTTGGAGAAGGCCAAGCATTCTCGGCCACTTTACTGTAAAAAAGAGCATCGCAATTGTGGCCGTGCCAGAGTGTTAGTAGCATTACTGAAATTGCATGTAATGTAACCGTGCTATGCGGTCTCTAACTCAACGCTGTCTCGAGGTTTCTCTCTTTAAACGGTGGTGTCACGTTGGAATGCCGTAGACAAACTGCAACAATATAATAGTATAATCACGCAGGGCAACCCCAGTCTAATGGGGCCAGATACACAGCGGTGTGATGTGTGATTACATTTGGGTTAGATTGTTACCGGACCGCGTTTACAGTCTGACGCAAATCCGTCCGGTTCCTCCAGTCAGCCAGTCCAGAACTAAAGTGGTAAATGGTAAATGGACTGCACTTATATAGCGCCTTTATCCAAAGCGCTTTACAACGGCCTCACATTCACCCATTCACACACACATTCACACACCAACGGCGGCAAGCTACCATGCAAGGCGCCGGCCCCGCTCACTGGGAGCAATTTGGGGTTCAGTGTCTTGCCCAAGGACACTTCGACGTGTGGCCAGCCGGGGCTCGGACCGCCGATCTGCCAACCTTGCGAACATTAGACGGCAGCTCTACCTTCTGAGACACAGCCGAGTGGCCTTCAGTAGCTACTGTAGGCCTGCGCTCTGACTAATATCCATTTCAGCCCTCTTTTAATTAAACAACCACTGACAGATACACACTGCAGTTTAGAGTTTAGAAAGTGTTTGTTGTATGTGCAAACTAGTTCCTTCAAGGTCTTTATTAAAGGTAGATTGTGGGATATGATGAAAAGAAACAGCGGGGGCGACACTGCCAACAATAATAATAATAATAACTTACATTTATAGAGTGCCTTTCACAAACCCAAGGTCGCTTTACAAGGGAAGGGGACAAACAGGGACTGAGACAGCCAGAGATTTTCCAAAACAGAG